>NC_056743.1:1628856452-1629228952 GCF_019279795.1 Protopterus annectens | reverse complement strand
CACTATGAGTCACTATTAAACACTCAGCTTCTAAGCAAATAAACTTCCTGATTTTAATGCCCTGATCCACCAGATTTCAGCACTGTTTACTCTCCCTTGACCCATTAATGTAGTTTCCACCTCTGATATTCCTGCTTTCATTGATTGAATTTAAAAATGTTTCCTCTAACTCTCTCTCAGTCATATCCACCTTTCTGTTTTTTTTTTTTTTTTTTGTATACATCCCTGTTGACACTACCAAACTTGCAATATTACTTGTTCTTTCCTTTAGCACGTCTCATAAGTCATTACACTACCCTTAATGTGCATTTAACTGCATGTTACCACTGAGAAGGGTTGCCAACTTTCTATGTCAAAAATTCTGGACATGTACGTAAAAGCAAAATGCATGTAATTGTGATATGTCCCCAGCCTCCCACACAACCATTCCAGTGTCCCATTACTTAGCTATTTCTCCATTTCTCCCCAGTTGCCATAAACACTGTTCAAAACTTTCAATGTGAATACTTTCTTCTGCTTTACTTCTACAATGATTACAAACATTTGGATTTTGTTTAAAACTTTTATTTCAAATTTTATAGCACAAACACTGATAGACATTTGCTAAACAAAGCAATACAGTCTCACAATGAAAATAGACTTAGCATTAAAACCTCTCTGCCTTTGAAACTCACATTCACTGAAACAGCATTGAAACCCACGTTCAAAGAAAATACATCTGGCCAGTGGCAGATTAACTACTAAGCAGCCCCAAAGCACTGTATCGAGGAGAAACCAAGCACTGGACAGCTCTAGGATACACAAACAGTTTATTCAATCCACATACAACGTGAAACGCTTGATGAAACTCCGCGTTTTGGAGAAGTTTACCTTTGGGTTGTTTTCAAATAATAGGCCCCTTGCACACATTTTTAAGACCATGCAAAAGTTCTTTGATTCACCTTCCTGATTATATTAAAATAATAATAATTAAATTATATCCCTTGTATAAACACAGCATCACTTATTAGAGCATGTTTTAAATTTATACTTTTGAACATTTTCCAGTAAGCAATGAAACAAAGCATATGAACCAATAATAACAAAACTGCCATTCAGAACATTTCAACCATAAAAAGCCGCTCAAACATACATATATACACACACACACACACACACACACACATATATATATATATATATATATACACACACACACACACACACACACACACACACACACACACACACACACACACACACACACACACACACATATATATATATATATATATATATGTATACATAGTATTTATGTATTTGAGTTTTATATTTACATGTGCTGCTGTGGCAGTGGCATCACGGCTGATATACAAGATTTTTGTAATAAAATACCTTGACTATCTCCATATGGTTCCTGCTTGTCTAAAATAGTTGTTGGTATCCTACCAACCCATCTGAGTACTTCAAACAGCTGTCAAGGGGTTACCGGTTACTCCTACTGTGGAAGTGGAAAAAGCTGGTATGCAGGCACTTTTATACCCTTGCAACATATTTAGCCATTTGTTGATTTTACTGATATTTTAGTATTTGCACATTTTAAATACTTGGGTTAACTAAAAACGCATCAGTAAATTACGATAGCAAAAGCAGTACTAAGTTTAATACTGATAGCTGCTAAGAAGAAAAAAACATGGAAACAGAAACTGGGATTTAAGTCCAAGATACCAAAAAAATAATAAAATTACTGGATGAAATTTAAGAAATGAATTGTAAAATAATGGTGGGTAAATTCTGACAGAAATATAGATGCATCTCCAGTATAAGTAAATACTATTTACAAGATGCAGGTATGGCAATGTGAAAGATGAGCTAGTATAAAAAGGGGAAATCTACACACAGTCTAGTTAATTGAAATTAAGAATAATTTATATATGATTGCTCACCAAATACATTACATATTAGTAATGTATGTTGAATGGTTTAAGTTAAATTACGTTAAACTCGAATATTTATTTTTCATAGTTTGGGTGCTATGTTGTAAATACACCTGAAAACCAAAACAAAAACTGTTAGTAAACTGGTTTAATGTAGAAAAGCCTCTGACTGATAGCTTGATTTTGCCCTCATTGCCTAACCCTGCTGAATAAGTATACTTCAATATGTTAATATTCAAGAAAAAAAGGAATATGTATGAATAGTTAGAGACAGAGTAGGGGGAGAGCTGCACATAAAGAAAACAAACAACAGCTGTACCAAATCACTTGTAAATCTAAAAATGTTAGAATGCTTTCATAAGCAGTAAATTGCTTTGGCGTATACCAGCCAATAAAATACAGAGCAGTATTAAAATAGACAAAGTTTTTCCACAGTGTAAAATTCTCCTAGCTAACATGCACACTTTCATTATTATTAATTGTTTTATGAGTGGAAAAATGTTATCTAGTTACTGTGTGAATCTCAAATTCTGTCACAGCTTTAAGTATTTTGGGGGACATTTTGAAACTCCAGTCTAAGAGAAAAGATAAATCCTTAAATAAAATGCACAAAAGGCAAACAAGTAATTATGCTGTCTGGCTGTAACAGGAATGCTGCAATCCTAGCATCACCTGCACTGCTCTCCCTCAAATTGTTTTTAAAGATTTTTTTGCATAACTACACACCATTTTTTCGTCTCTACACATAACCTACATCTTCTTGCCCTGACTGGTGCAGCACCATTTTAATATGAACACAGTCTGATAAATATCTCTCCTGAGGACTGTTTTCATAGCATCCACCAGTGTTTGCCCTCAGTTACATTCTCTCCAACAAACATCTTTATAATGTCTCATTCCTAAAAAAGTAAATAGACTTAATTCAAGATGCTTCGTTTTTCCACATGCTCACCCAACACTCATCATTCTCCCATCTTACTAGAATATCTTTCGTCATTTTGAATGGTTTCATTTTGATAAAACTTCCAGTGCAGTTCATGATTAACATTGTCATTAAAATCTCCTGCCATAATTTCACAGATGCCTTGTGTACTGAACTTATCTCATTGCTAAAGAAATCATAAGGAATTGAGGACCATCCATATTAGGACAATACAGAGCCCAGGATTCACTCTGGGTCCATAAGTATGACTCCTACTTTCACCCATCTACCTATGGTATCCTCTCTCACTTACCAAACTTTTAGACTCTGTGACATCTACCTCATTTTTTACTCCCTTCTTTCTCCTTGTTTAACATAACTACAACATGCTAACCAGATAGATAGCTCTGTTTTCAATATTTTGACCTCTTCCATACATACTGTTTCACCTTATTTCCTCCAATAGAATATTATCTCCTCTTTCTAGCTTTTTAGCAGCCTTACTCTCTTGATAGAATGAATACATTATAACCTTTATATTCCATGACAAAAGGAACATTATCAATCTTTCAGCTCCAGCCCCCCATGCCCCCTCACATGTGAGATTTGCAGAGTTATCATGATTCCCTCCTGTGCCTGCCACCTTCTCCAGAAAAATCTATACATTTGCAGAGATTGTGTAGCCTTGACAATCCTGACAATATACAAAGGTCTTGGTCTATATCTCATTGTTAATAAAATAAACCCTATTATGGAGGTATCACAGTGGTTCTGAAAAATAGCTGTACAAGCATAAAAATGAACAATAAAACAGAAAATGGGAATAGTTGTTCAAAAGTCTGTTGTACTCACTAAACACGTTGCCTTTTTCATGGCTCTTTAATATGAACAACTATGTGAGCTAAGTTTCATAACCCTTACTTTGTGTCACTTTACTAACAGTATAAGGATGCCCTTTCATTAAACAATAATCTCTTTTCCATAACATACTGTTAAGATCACTATATAGCACAATATCATGTTCTGTCATTATATGTTTGACTCCAATAAGAATGGATTCTCCTGTCCAGGATAACAGAAACCAACAAACAATAAAGAAGCAAACGTTGTACTGGAAGTTCGTACACCAAAAAACAAGTAATCTCCGTGGTATCCCCAAAGTCTCAAATCAACCCACTAATGTGTAGTGGGTCTAAAAACAAAATAGTGTAAGAAACTTCTCTGTGTGGAAGATTTTCAGTCCATATATTTCTAGTTAATCACTGTATATTAATCAGATCAGACAATAGTAGTAGAAGTAGCGAACGTAAACTCATCAAGTCAAAAAGTAATAATAGAAAATATATAATTCTACAGCATTACTAAGTATTCGAAAGTAATCCAAGTAAGGCAGGTAGTCTGTTTCCAGTCAAAAATACTTTATTAAGTACACAGACTCCAGTCGAAAATCCTATCTGGAAACAGACTGCCTACCTTGCTTGGATTACTTTCGAATACTTAGTAATGCTGTAGAATTAAATATTTTCTATTATTACTTTTTGACTTGACGAGTTTACGTTCGCTACTTCTACTACTATTGTCTGATCTGATTAATATACAGTGATTAATTAGAACTATATGGACTGAAAATCTTCCACACAGAGAAGTTTCTTACACTGTTTTGGAAGTTTGTACACCCTAGCATTGCATATATGTAACAGGCTTCTGTGGATTTTAGGCCAGAATTATTTCTGTATTATTCACCTCATATAATTGTACCTTATTTTTGACCATCATGCACGACATGTGAATGGTAGTAAAGTACAAGTACAACAAAAATACTTACATGAAGCACATGCCTGCTCTTAAGAAAAAAATATCAAACTTCATAGAGAGATTGACAATCTGGCTCTAAGAAATGGAAAACACATATCTGAAGTATCACTTGACAAAATGTGTCAAAAATAATCTTATTAAACTGGAACAGATCCAGATTGACTCTAGTACTGAAATAGGCCTGCTATATTTGTATAGCTGTCCTGTCACTGCAACTTAATTCTACCTACCTTTCTATGGATACAGCAATGCCCAAAAAAGTCAGTATGGTTCATTTGCATTTTTATAAAAAACATCAACACACTTTCTGTCAAGTAAGTTCCATCCAATATTTGAAAAGATTATGCAGATGACTGTTAGAAACAGTGCTGATATCAACATGCTGAAAAAGAGCAGACAAATGCACTTACATAATATGACATCTGTGCAGAGCTCCATTTCCAATATCAAATACCATCATTTGGGAAAAAAAGGAAATACAATCAGATAACCACCTGGAAAAGGTCACTTTGGAAGCAGGCTTACCAAGTCTGGACTTTAAAAAGATAAAAAAAGTTGGTCAGATTTTCTGAAAGTTTTGGTTCTGTCTAAATAGAATATGAGTTTTTTTGAACATCCAAATAATGAAGCAAATATTCTCCCTTGTTACTGAAGTTTGAAAAGAACACTAATAAGTGAATGGCTGGTTCAAATTGCACCCCAAAGTGACCTTGAACAGAAAGGAAGAGTTGGTTCTTAAGGTAACTGTGAAGATTGGGTAAAGATAGATGAAGGTTGCCAGCCTAGTCAGATAGAATTTTAGAGATAATTCTGTCATCTGTAAATATTAATGTAAACTACAGGCTTGTTGTCTTAAATGGTAAAAATAGTGTTACACGTGAAACTGGAAAAAATGTAACAACAGTGCACTCTACTGACCAAGTAAAGCATGTTGTGACCCTTCGATGTTAAAACTCGGAGTCAGTAAGTCTAGAGTGAGGCATCCTGCTTATTGTTTTAAGGCCAGAGTCAATGGCCAGAATTTGCATACATAAATGTCCTTTATTGCTCTGTTTGTTGCCCAGAGGTGAAGAATGTAAATGCAGTTTCTATTAGCCTGGGATTCCAGGGAAGGGTGAAGAATGATGTAATGTGAACCAGGAATGTGATTTTAAAAACAGAGAGAATCAGAGCACATTAAGCATTTTTGTCTTGACCATCCAACTCATCAGCACTGTCTTGCTCTATATGTAAGTTTATCTTAGACTTGTGTTTTCTCTTAGAAACTAAAAAAAATTAGACTAAGTGTTTTTCTGTGATGTCAGAACTGTGCTACTGAATTATTGTAAGTATTTCTCTGTGATCTCTGAACTCTTGACTAGCACTGTGTAGCAAAATGTATTGTCTTGTGTTTTGACTATTTGTTATTAAATATTTTTAAAACCCTTTCAGCTGTGGCTGTTTTTGGTAGAGATAATGTAAGCTCTTTAGAGTACTTGTATGCCTTTGGTAAAAATTGTACAAAGCCACTCTAATAGCTTTATCCCTGGGCTATACTACCAATTGGATAATAATATTGCACAGTAATAATTAGACACCCTTTTAAGGGCCTTTGAGTAGCTGATAAATATTAGTGGGTGGTGGCAGCTGGTACTACCTTATAGTCTGGGAAAAAGGGGCACAGCTGGAGAACCTGTGCCAGCCTTCACCGGGAGTGTCTGTGTGATTGTATAAACTCTTCTCAAAGGGTGTATGTGTGTGTGTGTGTGTGTGTGTGTGTGTGTGTGTGTGTGTGTGTGTGTGTGTGTGTGTGTGTGTGTGTGTGTGTGTGTGTGTGTGTGTGTGTGTGTGTGTGTGTGTGTGTGTGTGTGTGTGTGTGTGTGTGTGTGTGTGTGTTTCAGCTATCTGGGCAGGGACATGAAGCACTGGTTGGACAGAGAGGGTGCTGAAGGTTTTAGCTTGCCCACTAGGTTGAGATCTGGACCCTATAGCTGTGCCAGTGGGGAGTCTTATTGAGGACCCAGAGAGCAAGGAAGCGACCTGCCCTGGACTGACTGCGATCTCTGTGTGTTCTTAAGGGAAATTGCACTTGACTGTGTATATTTGTTATCCTTTCCTCCTATATGAGATGCCCCTCACTAGTGTTAGTGGTGAGGATTGAGGCTCCTTGATTGCTGGGCCAGGGCACGGGCATCACAGTAACCATATCTTTATGAAAAGTCAAACAGGAAAGAAGAGGGGATAATGACTGAAGTTCAGACATTCTTCTGGATGAAGTGACAGCCACCAATAGGAGAGGTTTCCATCACAATGATTTTAAAAATACCATGAATGATGGTTCAAAATGAGGTATAGATCTTGCAACTACAGAGGAATGTCCCAAGGAGGCACCAGATCCTGAACAGGTAGACATAAAATGGGCCATCCAAAAAAGGCCTTAGAATGCTTAACATCAGCTGGTGGGTATTATCCATGTCAATATGAAATGTAGAAATGGGAGCCAGTTATACCAGAATGCAAAAAGAACATCTACAAAGTCCAGAATGGCATTTAATTGTGTAATAAAAGGATTTAAGCCCATGGAAGAAGCCCAAAGAGAGAAGTACTTCCTGGTGAAGGGTTTCTGGGAGAATGAAAGGATTTGTATAACTATGCCATGGAGAGCTTGGTAATCCTGGCCATCATAGAAATGGGATAAACCATGCCATTAGCTTGCAGGATTGAAGGCTTAGGAGGTGTAATCATGAAGGAAGAGAAATCAGACACAGAACATTGTCCAGCATCCAGGATGGATGAAGGAAATGAGGCCAAAGAAAGGGGATCCAAACATGATGGAGCCAGAATGAAGAAATGAAGATGACAGTAATTCTGCAATGAGCTGCCTTCTGAAGATTATCAAAGGAGTCAGAGGACAAGATAAAAGAAGACCCAGGGGTCAAGCATTCAGGAGAGCATCCCTAGTTGACTGTCCATCTGGAGGAATCAAGGCATAAACACTGCTGTACTACATGTTATACAGAGAAGCAAATGAGTTGCAGTAAGGGGTGCCCCAGAGGCTGAAAATGTGTGATGCTAAATCTAAATTCAGGGACCACTTGTGAGGCAGAAGAATGTTCCTGCTGAAATTGTTCACCAGGATGCTAACAGGTTCATGCATTCCAAATGTCTGACATGTTCTGGTACCTTTGATAAGTGAAGGCATGGACTTTGAAGATGAACATTTACAAGTATGGGCTGGGGATGAATCAATTACAGGTTGACTGTGTCCATTAGAGACATAGGTGCCAAACCAAGGATGAATTTCCTGTTCCCCATCCAATGGTCCAAGTTACACTTGAATTATATTAGGGAGGAACTCTGCTTCACATGGATGGGGAGCCTGTTCCATACAAGGGGTCGTCTCTGGGATAAATACTGGTCTCCCCAGCATGTCCTATTTATATCAAGGCAAGGTTTAAGTATTTTGAATGGGTAATTCTGGTGGTGTTAGTTTTGCAGGTATGCAGGTCTACTGAGGTGGGGTCGGACAGTGCTTTGTATGCCAGGCATAGATATCCCCTCAACAGCCTGTGGGAAACAGAAATAGGGCTTTGAGGTATTCTGCATAGTACATATTATTTACACCTTGTATTCTTTTTGTGAGGAGCACCTGGTTGGATGTACCTGGTTAGGTATATATCAAAGGAGGCATTGCATTCAATGATAGGTCTGATAAATGCCAAATACAATGGAACAATGACCTCCTTGGACCTAGATAATATACCTTTGTTTTTAAGTTGCACAACATAGAATATTTTTTTCATCACTGTGCACATGTGATTGTCAAAGGCTAGATTTTTGTCTATGTGTGTCCCCAAGTCTCTGACTAATGGTCAACTCTTAAGGGTGTGTTGCCAATATGATAGTTATCAAGGGTGTATGACTTATGACTTCCTGAAGCATACTGTTTTTTTAGCATCTTCACTGAATTATCACTTGTGACATAGGCAAATTTAAGTTTATACAAATGTAATCTAATTGTATTAAATTAATATTAGCAAACATTACTTCTGAAGCATACTGGTATACATTTCTTATTTATTTATTTATTATTTATTTATTTACATTTGTTGACCGGGAGTGTCCGACTGGACGTAAGTCCATTTTCAGCAGAGGCCCGGGGAGAAAAGTTCCACAGTTAAAATATACAGACAGTAGTTACACTGGATTTACATAGCAATTAACAATTTGATCAACAAAGCAATTAACAATTACAAACATAGTTACAGATGAAGAACATAGTACATCAGTAGACAACTAGAATCTTTATAATCTGTGAAATACACAACAGACATTAACAATTGTTACAATAAGGAGTTTCTGCTGTATAATAAGTAGTTAGGCTTATGAGCATCCGAGCTTGCTATAAGCAAGGTAGTTAGTGGGGTGGAGAGAAAGGTAGTGGGTGGATGGGGTGGGTGATATTAGAGGGGGAGTTGCAAGGGCATAGCCAGCATGTTTTTAGGTGTACTTTTAGTAAAGTTTTGAAGTGGGTGCATGATGGTACGGAGGTAATTGTGGGTGGGAGGGAGTTCCATAATTTGGCTATGGTGCAAGAGAATAGTGCTTCTCCAGCAGAATTATTGTCTTTAGTGACCTGTAAGTTATTTTTGTTGCTGGATCTTAGTGGTCTGGTGGTGTGATAGGGTTGGAGTAGATTCTGGAGGGATGGAGGATCTAAATGCCAAGATTTCTTGTCATTTAGTTTTAGTCCAATATTGTGACACCAGTTATATGTCTATGTCACCCCTGCCTGGAGAACATTAGTGCCAGAGGGTGATTCTGTGACTCCACCTAATTTGCAATTATCTGCAAATTTTGTCAGTCAGAAGCCCTTGATGTTAGCTATGACTAAAGAGAAGTAGATGCCAAAATGGAGTAGTCCTGGGATCAACCCGTAATGGATGCCACTGGTGACTGTCCTCTTTGTACAGGTAGACTCCCCAGTTCTAACTTCCTAGGTTCTGTCTGTGTGCCAGCTGACTATACACTGGGTGACATAATGGCTTATACTTAACATCTTGAGTTTGCCAACAATACCTGAATGGGTTATTGTGCCAAATGCCTTGGCCAAGTCAAGGTAGGCAGTGATAACCATTTTACCCTCATCCATTGCTTTGGTGACCTTCTCAAAGAGGTCCACTAGTTTAGGTTGGGGAAGTCTTTGTGATGCATACCCATCTCTTCATCAGGTACTATTTATATCACAAGCAAGGTTTAATTCTTTAGAATGGGTAATTCTGGTGCTGTTAGCTTTGTGGATATGCAGGAGGTCCAGTAGGTGGAGTCCAACGGTATGCATACTGATTTGGAGAAATTTGGCCAGGGCAAGAGGGAACTTCCCCTATACATTTTGATAAGTACCACAGTATTTTTTACTGCTACAGCCTTAGTTAGACATCTAATCCAAAGAATGGCACACTCAGGAGTTCAGTACCTCCAGGATGCTGAACTGCAGTGTCAGTATTAGAAAATTAATTCAACTATTCAGTGTGTGAGAATATAACCCGATGACTTCTGCATGCAAGGTAAATGTGTGTCCTGTTGAGCCAGTGATCTTGCATTCACTGAATGTCTGGACAGACCATGAAGAAAAGTAACATTTTTTTTTATTTCAATGACAGTATTTTCTCTGCGTTGAATACCACTCAAAATATTCAGTAGAAAGATATAACTTCTCAGTTACTCATCACACTTAACAAAATCCATTTCTTTATACCACAGTATCCTCATTATATCATTTCTAAGAATGGCTCACAGCTATCAATAAAGAATTTTTGCACATTTTCACAGAAATAGGAAAATCAGCATATCACTTTGTTATAACAATATCTCCAGTCTAATGGACTGGTAGAACAAGTCATGCAAACTGTTAAAAAATGAGAAAATGTATCACCATTTAAAAGCAAGACTGTTACTTAGCACTGTTGTAGTACAGAAATAACATATTACAGCCGATGACTGCTACTTCCACAGTTCTTGTTTGGCAGGAAAAGGGTGACAACTGTTTCCTACCTCATGTACTCTACTTCAACCAGACCAATCTCCAATTAGCCTGGGAGAAAGGCTCAGCAAAGACAAAAGTAGTACTACAATAGGTCAATTAGGCCATTGCCTATCTCCATACCTATTGAGATTGTGAGATTTCAGAATCTGACTAGTAAACATTTTGGAGCATAAAGAAGTTATTGTGATTGATTATGCAAATCTAAACTGGTTTTACATTGCTAGACAATGGAGTGCATACGTTGTAGATGTAGCAGAAGGCAGCTACACAAGACTAGACAGATCTCATTTCAAAACAAAGACATTTCTGAGAAACTGCCTATAAAGGATAGCTTGAGCCAAGAAGTACTGTAATTGCCAAACCTGGAGATTGCTTTTATAATGTACTTTATTAGTCATGACATCAATGGGAATAGACAATGCTGTTGCATATGATGTTGACCATGTACCAGATGTGACTCTTGAACCTACTTATGACTTCATCATCATCATCTACAACAGAAAGTAAAGTGACTTAGTAGGTTGAATAAACAGGCATCCAAATATAAAGGCTTAGACATATGCTGTGACAGCAAAGACTGACTCTTGTAGCTACTAGCGGGTCTACTTCATAACGCTGAAACTTCATAACGTTGAATTTCATAACACTGAGACCAAAACATCTAAATCCCAAAACATTGAAAACCCAAAGCATTGAAAATTTAGAACATTGAAAGTGGGTTTCATAACAATGAAAACTACAATGCATATGTAAATAACATCCTGTCTACCGAAAACAACACCTAACTAATGAACACACTTTTTACTATGTTTCTGCAGGGGACAAGCCCCCCGCACCCCACCCCCCATAAATTAAATACACGATCTCCAAGATTGCACTACAGTGGAAAAAGTTAATTTCCTAACCTCACTGTATCACAATCACGATACACTGAGGTTAGCAAATTAACTTTTTTTCCACTGTAGTGCGATCTTGAAGTAGGTATATTTAATTTTGGGGGGTGTGCAGGGGGGCTTACCCCCTGCAGAAACATAGTAAAAAGTTTGTTTGTTAGTTAGGTGGTGTTGTAGGTGGAGGCGATATTATTTACTTGTGCAATGTAGTTTTCAATGTTATGAAGCATACTTACAATGTTCTGAGTTTTCAGTGTTTTGGGGTTTTCAGTGTTTTGAATTTTTGATGTTATGGTCTCAATGTTATGAAATTTCATTGTTATGATGTAGACCCCTACTAGCACATCACTGTCTATTCTTATTGCATATCATTTATTGTATTGATGTTGGTATACACATGTATCTATTTCACATGATTGTATGCATGTTATGCAGTCAGTTATCTACCATAGATGTATACTCTTGAAAGGTGGTTACACCGAGGCGCTGGAGAATAAAGAGTTTGCTTTTGGATTTGACTTTGGTTCCTGTTTTTCGATTCCTGACTTCTGAAGATTTTGCTGTTTTGGTATTGTTTTGGATCAGAGTTGTTTCTATCTGAAGGTGTGTGGAGTGGAGTTTGTGCAGTTATCTACCATAGCACACCATAGGATAAAATGTTCCATATACTCTGTGTAAAAATGAGTGATTTAATTCAAGGAATAGCTGTACTATATAGTGCAGTGGCTCTTAAAGTAACACATAAGTTAAGATGGTTTGTAGATGTCATATGATTCTTCTTTTTCCTTAATTTGCTTCCAGATAGTATATTAAAGCATGGCTGTATAAGTTCATAAACCAAGGCCACAAAATATTTAAATATACCTAATATTGTTGCAATTATTTACAATCAATATACTTCAAATTAAATTGTGCATACTACTTGCATCTTTCTTTTCAAGGCGATGCAGTATATGTTAAAGTGTGTGTGTGTGTGTGTGTGTGCGTGCGTGCGCGTGCGTGTGTGTGTGTGTGTGTGTGTGTGTGTGTGTGTGTGTGTGTGTGTGCTTTGAATGCACATGTGCAACAATCCTTCATTCAATCAACTTGACTATATATAATATTTACTGGGTACATATACTGCACATCTATTCCTTTTGCCTCATTACTACCATCTCCATTTATCCTGTTCCACTGTCCTTCCCTTTCCAGTTTTCACCTTCACTCTCTGAAAGCATTCCTCATCATCAGCTCACCCTCCCCTCTAACCCAGTTGTATTCTGCAGCTCTTCAGCACTCTCTGCAGTTGCATTCACTTTCACCAATTTTTTTTATCACAATTAAGGTCACTCATCACACATTTCCCTGTCCATCTCCCTCCACTTTCCCCCTTTTTTTAAAAAAATAATTGCCCTAGTTTTGCTATGCCTACATCTCTCCACTACAAGCTGCCATATTTTCTCTTTTACTGTCTTTCCCAATTCACATCAGGCAGCTTCATCTTGCTGTTGCCCCTTTTTTCCAATAATTTACACCATTTTCCATGTCTCCTTCTCTACATCCCACATCATTGTTTTATAGAAAAAATCTTCTATATCAGCTTTGTTTGCCATTTCATCTTCTAGATTGTTCTATACTTCCTTTTTGGATGAATGGGGACTGTCAAAGTGTACAGATCAGTGTTTTTCACTTGTTAGAAGTTACTAGAATTAATATTAACTGTATGTCTGAACCGTATATGCATGCAGTGGAGGTACCATAATAAAGATGCAGGTCATAAAAATTTAAGGTCAAACTAGGTTTAATAGGCAGGCATATGCGTTTATTCGATGGGTCACCCAGCAACATGAGTTATGCTTCAATGAAATAAAAAAGGCAGCTGTTAATAAAAGAATTTTTGCTTTCAAAATCAGACCATGACTCAACATAAGATAATAAAGATTCCTGAATCTATGAATGAAAAGAGCACAGTGGACTTAATGTATTATTCACAGTACCAACCTCTTGGGCCAAGACTCAATAAACTCTGTGTAGGAATAGCGTTACTCCTACTTGGAGTAAACAGTGTCTGTGTCTGCATTCCCCTCTCGGCAGTGCACCTTGCATATTAATGAAGACGCACTGCCGAGAAGGGTAAGTGAATGGTGTCTGTGTCCACATCCCCCTCTTGGCAGCACGCCTGGCATATTAATGAAGGTGCGCTACTGAGATGGAGCCATGTACATGGATACTGAATCAGTGCAGAGGGTGTGTTACAGTCGTGCTCGGAGATCTGTAACACACCCCCTAAACTGTCAAAGTGTTGTACTGTCCTTTAGAATAGAAAACAGTGTCCACGGACACTGAAATGATGAATGGGAAGGGAATGCAATGCAGGGGTTATGTGATAAGTACTGTAACACACCCTCTGCACTGTGAAAGTGCCGTATGGCACTTTACAATAAGTAAAAATAAAGAAAGTGTCCTGTGACACTTAAAAGCTGAATGATAAGAAAATGTTATGCAGGGGGTGTGTTACAGATACTGTCAGACACCCCCTGCATTGCAAAAGCACTGTACGGCACTTTACAATAAAGAAAAGTGTCTGCGGACACATATCTTTCAACCTGTTAGAGCAAGAATTCTGGACAAAATAATGTGAAGTGTAATAGTATAATATCAAACACATTTTTTTTTATTTCTTTTCTTTAAAGTTTAAGCATAGCTGAGCGAGTTTACATGGGGTGGCACTTTGCTCAGCAGTGCTTAAATGTAATGAAATGCTATATAGAAATGTACAGCTAAAATGTTCCCAGGTGAATTACCTGAGTGGTTAGAGTCACAGCTTCACATGTGGTAGGTGCATGGTTTGAATGCCAAGACAGGCCATTCATCTTTTATATGGGAAAACATTTTTATATTTTTTTATTTTATTTAATGATGTACTAATTAATATTTGTTAACCAGGGTAGTGTAGGTGGTCCAAAATCCCAGTGTCAGTGGAGATATAAGGTGGAAACACCTGTTTAAACACAAGTGTCCCATACAGTACATTCACATCCCAAGGTAATGTAATGAAAGCACATAGGGGAGGTCATGTAAAGTAAAATATACACACTTAATAATATGCAATTCTGACTTTTTTTAATGAAAACTTTTGTTTGCCCTTAGCTAAGATTTGCTAAGCACTGTTAAGCCAAGCTAAGCAGTGGTTCAACAGGACCTATCTGAACAATACTTAGCAATGTTTGGCTCCACTTAGCCAGTTTGAGCATTGCTAAGAAGTCCCATTCTAAGCAATATTCAGCTCAGCTAATTGTATTTGAGCACTGCTAAGCACTGCTCAGCTTTTTCCACTTTAAGCATTGCTCAACTAAACTTAGCAGGCTTACGCACTGCTGAGCTTTGCTCAGCATTTTTAAAAATGGTGTAATGGTGACAAAGGGTGGGAATATGGCTGTATTTAAACGACACAGGTGGGAATGCAGCCAGAACCTGTTGGAGTTTAATCACTGCAGGAGTTATGGCTGGAGTTGGAGAGGGACTGTGCTTTTGGTTGCTGCGCTGGGGCATTTTGGATTCCAGGGTCATGGCTGGGCTCCTTGTGCAACACCATGATGACAGACTGCTGCAAGGCCAGTACCCAGGCTTCCAATACAAGTCTGAAGCCTTGGACCATCTGGCATATGACATCACAAATGCCACTGTAATCCAACAAACTGGTGAGCTGGTGCATCATCATTATGATGACCTGAAGTGGAAAAAGGGGGAGCTCTTGGCCCAATGGATCCAAGAAGCTCAGGACGGGAATACCGCAGTAGTTTGCAAGTATATGAAGTATAACTTTACCAAATTCTAGGATGAATATGTGATAGACAGGTATGCATAATGGAGTTTTTTCCCTACAGCTGCAGAGGAGAGGACTTGCAACATGGAAGCCCATGCAGACTGCCTGGTGAGATTGCACCAACAGTGTGCTGAGTACAGATCTATCTTGCAGTATATAGTGCAATAAATAAGAAAGAATACATTGTTTACTGCCATTAGCTATAGCTGTGTTCTGAGTGTACTGAATAAATTATTTGTCAGACCAACATTGATATAAGTGACTAATGCCAGGTACTGTGTAATATAGATGAATGCAGAAAACAAGCTACTATTGATGAAAGGAAGCATATAATGAACTAATACTTTGTAGAAATGAACCTGTTAATAAACTACACTCTGAGTGCTACTGTAAAGGTAATACATAACATTCATTCATCATCAACAGGATATGGAGTACTACTGAATGTAGAATCTTAACTGAAATAAATCACTGTGTCATGTTACCCAAAATAAAAATTATTACCACAAACTGCTGGGTTTAATATTGTATGTTGTTGAAGAAATACAAGTGTACAGGTTCTTCACAGCAAATATGGCTATGACAGCATGCATTAATGGAGGTTTGTCTGATAACCAGCTGTTGTGCAAAACTGTAGATTGTGGAGCTTTAAAACAAGACACAATGACATTTGAAATCTGTTATGCACTAAGATCTGAACCTTGAATAGTAATGTATAATGTTTTATAGTGTGTTCCCTGCAGCTTTGCCTTGTGTTAACCTTTGCATTTCAGCTCTATGTAGTCCTGAATGTAGGTATGCTGAAGCAGGCAAGTAAGAGAGTGTAATAGGTGGAGACTACAAATATATGATGTGCAAATATATACGGGTCGGTTATTCATCCCAGCACCCTGCTATGGTCGTACAGATCACACATATTCACATCTACTAGGGGTTACATGTGTACACCTGCTTTCAAAGTATTAATACACAGTACACTATCTGTCATGCATGAATCTCAGGCATGTATGTTCAACAGTCACTAGAGTTTTCTGTGACATTCCACTTAGATTACAAGGTCAGACTGTGCAACCAAGTGAGTATTAGTTACAAATCAGTCAAACAAATGACAGCAGTTCCCCAGTAACACAGTGTGATGAAAAATAGATATGTTGATCATTTTTGCACACACACGCTATGGTTTGAATCCAAGGACTGGTGCTAAGATGTGTTTATAGTTAGACACAAGTAATCTTGACTATTTGTACAAGCGTTCAGGTAGTGTTAACATATTTTCTCCACAGGGCTGGCAGATAAAGAAATGTTTGCATTAGCTGTATGAAGGGTATAGTAATAAACTGTGAACAAATGTTTCAGTGCCCAGACCCATGCCTACAAATGACAGCAGGATAGCTATATGAATTATGCACTCTTCACGCTGTCACGGCTAGTAATCACTGTTGCCAATAACCTTGCACATAGATAAATTTCCAGTAGAAGGATGCTGTTAACACACACACACAACATCAGTGCAGGATACACCTTGTTAGTCATATATGTAACCATGTCATGTGTGAGTCCCCACTACTCATGTATCTCTAGTTTTCATAGCATTCCAGGTCATCAGATTAACAGGTCTGTAAGTGCTACAGTAGCTAACACCTCAGGTAGATGCAAAGTGAGGGCAGACCTGTAGAGTACTGAGCAGCATAGTTGTGAAAAATATAAGCCTTTACAGTTGGTAATGGACTGTTTTTCTCTCTCCCACCCCTTATCTGCATAATTATTATTCATATACTATGGGTATGTTCTTCTCAAAACCTAATGTTGGTACTTGTGTTCTATTATTGTTCATATACTTAAATGGTTGCATACTAACTTGTTCAAATTGCATTGTTGGTGGCCTGTTGCCATAAGGGTAACTGGCATGATGTTACAATACTGACTTTTATTCCATGTATGCAGGTGTTCTGTTTGCCATGTAATTTTTTTCAATTCTATTGTTCTGGGTTAATTGGAACACCCATGCATGCTGTTATAACTAATTTTTAAATGTTTTGTTCATGACTAACCAATATACTTTGAAAAACCTCAACACCATAGCACGTTTGGGTAAGCAGATCCCAGCAGATCCACCTGTCCCACCTCATCTGGCCATGGCACTGGGCTGCAGAATGTCTGGGACCCAACCATGGGCTGTCTCCTCCACTGGCCTGCACCACCCTCGGGTGGAACCACCTCAGGGGACAGAGCTCATCCCCTTCTTGGGCACAGGTGGGGAGATGACCCTGTCACCTGACACCAGTTCTGAGGTATTATGTGCAGGGTCATCCAGAGGGACTTGGATGTATGCCTGCACCAGATTGAGGGCAGACTGGTGCACCTCGAGGGGCAAGCTGGCCCCGGCATCCAGCACCTAGCACAGCCACATTCAGGGCCGTGAAGGGGCAGTGGTGATTGCTCATGGGTGGGGACCTCAATCCCACTGTTTCCATCTGGGGGCACATGGCCCTCCAATTCCCAGCCACCCTCCCCATCCAAGGTGTTTACCCCCTTCATGTGTCACTCACCACCCCTGTCTGGTGCCTTGTCTGTCTGCAGAAGCAACCTCTCCTACCCGACTTACCTCCCCAAACTTATCTACAACCTTTCCTCAGCATCCCACTCTCACCTTGAAAAAAGGGGTATCTGCCCCCCAAAAAAATCATGACCCATACATAGCTCTCCATTTCATCCCCATGTACATTGACATCAATCAATTTACCCTTGAATTACTCAATAAATGTATGTCACCTACACCCCTTCATGTGGGGTGTGAGGCTCTAAATTCCAAATTGTCCACATCATTCACAGCTGTTGCTGCAGAACAAGTGGAGCTCTATGGTCCTTTCCTACACCCGTCCTTCACATCCCTAGCTGTCTTTCATAATGTTTTTTCCCCCTGATTGCCCCCATTTCACCACTTTCCTATCACCCCTTTTTTCTTTTCTTTTTTTGGAATTAGTGTGGGTTTAAATGGGATTAAGCACAGCTAAACAAAGCTAAGGGAAGATAAGCATCTCTTGACATCACATAGCATCACCCAAAACCACACAAGCCTGCTTAAAACTGCTTAAATCACTCTATCTCATTCAGCAACTGTTCTGCCCAGCAACAAAATAGCCAGCCCTGCCAAGGCTTAAATCAAGGACCCTGTGCACTAGAGTCACAGCATTGTACCACTACACCAAAGGAGCAGGGTGATTTAACCATGCTTTTGTAAATATATCATGCATTACGGTCATCTAACAGTAGGAAAAAAAGTCATCATTGCCAAGCCTCAAACCCAGGACTCTGTGTACTACAGGCAGAACAACATGCCACTACACCAAAGGAGCTGTGTGATTCAGCCATGCTTTTGTAAATATATCATGCATTATGGTCATTTCACATTAGGGGAAAAAAGGGTCATCGCAGCCAATTCTCCAACCCAGAACCTTAGGTACTAAAGTCAAAGCAAAGAACCACTAAGCCAAGCCAGTTCAGAAAGATTAGTAATGCTTTTGTAAAGATATCATGCATTACAGTCATGTAACAGGAAAAAAGAACAAAGATTCAGATTATTGAACCAAGGACCTTCAAAACTCAAGTCACAGCAACACACCACTACACCAAACAGCACTATGGAGCTATTTGTTGTGTCTTTCGGCTTTTCCCGGTTAGGGGTCGTCACAGTGAAACTCCGGTCCGCTAATGATTGGCAGTAGATTTTTACGTGCTGGCTTACCAGGCCTAACGCACAACCTTCAACGAAGCAACGCCCATTCACGCATGTCGCCACACAGAAGACACTCTAACTGAGAATCGAACGGGAAACGTCTAACTGTGAGGTGACAACGCTACCACAGCACCACCACCGCAGTCTACTATGGAGCTACTGATGCTTTTATAAAGATATCAGGCACTACAGGGATGTGATTTTAGGGAAAGAAAATACACCACTGCCAATGTTTGGACCCAGATCCCTCTGTCCTGCAGTCAGAGGAGCATACCAGTACACCAACTGACCTCTGGAGTGTAACAACAGTTTTTACAAACATATCCTAATTGCCAGTTGCACAGTACTCCTATATATAGTGGCCCAAATCACACTGTACTTGAGCCTTAATACTACATAGGAATAACTGAGCCCTGCAATGTCCTGCAAAACCGGTTGCTCCTACCACAGTCACTGCCACCCACAGTAGCACTTTAAAGGCCTACAGGAAGGGACACATCTCACAATTTTGAATATGTGTAGTAAATGTTGACTACCACTATCTCCCCCTACAAACATGCCCAGCTGATAGACCAGCATCAACTGTAGCAACATGCACAGTCAGATAGAAAAGGATGTATCACATTCACATCTGCCTGTCTCCTCACTCACCCCAACACACATTTACACAGTACACTGCTACAGAATGTGAAAGTCTATTAACAATGGCCAGACATACATACCTCTCAAATATACAGATTTTCACAGAATGCCCAGATTTTTGCCTCATAATTTTGGCCTGTTCCTCATAAAATTGTGTGGTTTTCTGGCAAATCACTGGGATGATATGAGGAATTAATTCACTAAATAATGATATACATTTCAGTGTCAGACTTCAAATCCTTTAGAAAATGAATGTCAAAACAAACACTGTTACTCTAGCAAATTTCTAAGTTTATAAGACCAATATTTAAAATCTGTCCCATTTGTTGGCCCTTTGTCCTCCTATTTTGTTGTGCTTTGTCCAGATTTGTTGTGCTAAGAGGATGATAGGTATGCAGACATAGCATGCAAAACACTGGATATAACACATCAGTCCAACACGTGGACAGTATTTCCACCTACCCTCTGCTTTAGCTCCCACACCTCGATAATGTACTCCTCACAGGCCAAGAAAAGGGGCAAGGCCCACATGAAGGTCTTAATTATAGCACAGTGTTGCCATGCCATTGCCTAATGGAAAGGCAACACAGCTGTTCTTGATGTAATTACCAAGTGAGAGACATAGACTGGTGCACAAGCCGTCACCTTTTCATGACCATTACCTACAAAGGGCAAGCTGCTGTCTATGCTAAACAGGTCTGACACTTTTTTCAGCAAGACAGACTGTGAATCTTGACAACAATACTTGTGGATTTCTTCTGACAAAGGAGTACAGCACTATAACAGGTATGTCATACAATTAAGCATGTAATGGAATGCAGATGGGGGGATGCAGTCATGGGAAATAGGAATTTAAACAGTAGGTCTCAACAAGTCTTCCTGGACTGACATGTTGCGGTTAGTCTGCTGTCCAACAACTATATCTATCCCTGACATAGATCACAGCTCTGACCCCTGAGTCACCCCAGCAATGGTCAGCTCACATATGAGTACTACTGGACTGTCTGTTGCACAATACTGACTGTGACACTGCCAGCCCAGCTACCTGGGATGTTGCAAATATTTATATGTCATTTGTGAATATTACTATGATACATATGCTTGTCTTGCAAATGTAAGAGACCTATATATGTTATGTGGATATTAAACAACGTGTGCAGAAGTTTGTGCTGAACTGTATGTTATGTATTGAGCTCATACCTCTCAACTGTCCAGAGTTTTGCAGACTGACCCCATGTTTGCCTCATATTTGTAGTCATTTTCTCATACACTTGTGTTTTGTCTGGCAAATCACTAGCAAATCAGTAAAGACTGAAGTCATAAAATAATTGCAGAGATTTGAATGTCAGATGTCATGTCCTTCAGAGTACTCTTGTGAATGCAAAACCTGGTATTCTATCAACTAAGTGTGTAAGATCAATATTTATAAAGTGTAACTATTTTGGGCCTTTGCCTCCCCCCTTTGTTTGTGCCTTTGTCCAGATATTTTGCTCTAAAAGATTGAGAGGTATGACTGAACTTCAAGAGTGTAAATACAGTGTGCCGTACTGCCAAAGAACAAAGCTGTATATCAAGTATTACCTGTGGAAATGTATTAACAGTAGAAGCTGGAAGCCTCAAACATACAGAAATAAGTTGCAAAACGTCAAGTAAATAAGCTGAACTTGTTTTACGAATGTGTTATCTCAGTTTCAGTGCAGCAAGCAGGCATAAATGTCTACAGCTACAGGTTTTTGTACTGTGCTGAAACATAAATAATTACTAGGTTGAAAATGTAAACTTGTCTAACTGTGTCATGACTTCCAGTTCTACGCAAACATCAGACAGATATGCACGTCTGATGCACAGAAGTATATTAGTTGCTGTTAGCCTGTGAAATGAAGGCAGGTGACAAACACTGATGTAATCTGAGCTAACCCAACATTAATGTGGATTATTACTTTCAGATCTGTCTCATAGAAAGACTTTTGCACATTGTATGTGTCTTTGTATCTGACAACATCCACTCATCTACATTTGACATGCTAATACTAAGGAACTAGGCAAATATAAAACCGTTTACATATAGATGAGAATATAATATATCTGTCTGATGTTTGTGTGGTCTGAATTGCTCTGAGTATCAGTCATTTCTGCATTTAATGTTCATTTGAAGCTCTTTAGTTAAGCTTTGATCACTTGTATTTTGTATCTTATTCCAGTATTACATTTGCTTTGTTTTCAATTTTCTGTTCTGCTGGAGTTTTAAGTGATCCTCCTTGTTGTATTCTTATATTTGTTGGCTTTTGAGTTGCCTGGCCATACTATAAATCTCATTCTGGACACTCCTCCCAGTCCCATCTCATCTGCTTATCCTACTGAGTAGACAGAGATCATTCGGGAGAACCTTAGTTTCTCAACTTGAAATTATCGTGTTTCATCCCTTCCCACTTAACCTAAAAACAAAAAACATTTTACTGTATTTGTGTTTCGTCCTACTTTATTACTTTAATTTGCTTTTGCTGTCTGTTCTTAAAATGACTCAATTGCACTTATTCTGCTGCCTTTATTATTGCTTCTTAGTAGCCTGATTTATTTCTGTTATTCTAAGCCTTTTGGTTTAAGCACAAGGGCTTCAGGCCTGTTGTTTTACATTAAGAAGGTTTGTGGCCTGCATTCTTGTGGCAGGAGAGGTAGCTTACATCCTTCTAAGTTGGGAGTTGCTGGTCAAAGACTTAGTGTCTGTTATTCTAATATTGTCTTAGATCTGGTTTAAGCACATGGGCTTCAGGCCAGTTATTTTACATTAAGAATTTTCTAGTCTGAACTGCTGTGGGAAGAGAGGGTAGATTATTCCCTTCTGAGCTAGAAATTGTTGGTTAAAGGCTTATTGTGACTGCTTGTTTGAACTGTGTCTTTCTGACATTGGTACACCTTGTTTGTTGTAACACAGACTAGATCCTGACCTGCTGAATCTAGCTTTGTTTGCATAACTTGAACACTAATCCAGGCCATCTTTTTTGGAGACGGTTCTCCTGCACCCTAGTGACAGGAGTGCGCAGTTAGAAGTTGTGTGAATGAAGACTGTTGGAACAGTTTTAACCTATGTAATACGAGCATTTAAACCATATGTTCCACATTTTTATGACAGTTGCTAAATTTTGTCATATAAGAGTTTAGGGTGTGTTTTTACAAAGCTACCAATACTTTATTATGTGGAACCTAATTTAGGATTCCATGTTTATTGTGCATTTGCTTATCTTTTGTTGGCAGTTGTGTGATTGCACATGAACAATTATTGTTGTTTATATTTATGAGAGTACTGCCAATATATATCTTAGTTATTTATTTATTATTTATTACTATTTTAAGCATGCGATTTGCACTTGTATATGGTTTTCAGCTCAATGTTCTTTTTAGATACACTGTTTCTTTAATTAGAACTTTGTGCTTTGCCAGGAAGATACACTGTTTCTTTAACTAGAACTTTGTGCTCTGCCAGGAAGTGATGTCATTTGGGAGGGGGATTTTCAGTGTTTTTAGTATTTAAACTCTGTTTTAATGTTCAGTTCTTGTTTGATAAAGTCTCCTGAATTGTATAATTGGAGATGAAAGTGCTTATTATTTTACGTTGGTGAATACTGATAATTGTTTTTATTCTAATAAAGGACTGTTTTTACCATTCTGTGTTGGTATATAATTGCCAGTGGACTCCATTCCGTTTTTTGGATTTATTTCCCTTACCAAGACTTCTGTGTGAGTGAGGCCCTTGCCTGCAGCTACTGTATTGATGTTATCCAGCCATACTCACACCTATAGGTAGTATCCTGAGATACTATCCATGCTACTATCCCTGATCTCTCTTCCACAGATTCTGTTAACCATGGACGGATAATTTCCTGTGCTTTTTCCTGCTAATCTAGTTGATATGGGCATCCTGCGACAGTGTAGTAACTGCCTTATGTACACAGACAATCCTCTACTTCTGCCACCTAGGAACACAATATGTGACAGATGCAATCATATTAAGAATCTAGAATCATTGCTGTCTCAGTCACAACCCAATCCATGGTTGACAGATCACAATGCTTTGCCAAAGATGGGTTGACAGACCACAATGGTTTGGCAGAGATGGCCTTCATCTGTCTCGCCTGGGCTTTAGGCTTCTGCCAAAGGCACTTGGCTCCCCCATAGTGCCTTTTTAGGCAAAGTCATGAGCACAAAATTATCAGCATGAAAGCTTATTATTAACAAAATTTAAAGGTCATGCGGCTAAATGCTAGGAGTCGTAGCATGAAACTGCAGTCATTGCAAGCATTCCTTTCCCTGGAGGATGCTGACATTTGTACAGTCACTGAAACCTGGTTCAAAGCTGTGGAGAGCACCCTAATCTTTTCAGGTTACTCATCCTACAATACCCCCAGACCTCAAACAGAGGACTACAAAGCCAAAGGAGGCAGAGTTTCAATATTTATCATAGACATACACACCTCAAGGCTGGTAAAATGATATGACCCACAGGAGACTCTCCAAGTGCAGTTAACTGTTGAAAAAACACCTGTTCAAATCATAGCTAGCTACAGACCTCCAACCATGAGTCAGGACACCCACTCCTCCTATCTAGACTTACCTGAATCCATCAAGATTCAACCCTCTACCCTGACCTTGGGTGACTTTAACTACCCAACTACAGAGTGCAAAACCCATTCTACCCAAACATGAATGCATAAAGATTCCTCGGCTTTGTCAATACCAGTGCATTGGATCAGCTGGTCAACACCCCTATGACAGGTAAAAATACCCTGTACATGGTCCTAACCAACATGAGTAGTAGTCACTGTAGCACTCCTACAGTGTCATCCTCCTTGGTAAGATCTGACCATAAAGCGATCACTTTTGAAGTCAACATCTCCCCTGTGCCCCCCCCCCCCAATCAGGGTCAAATGAAATTACATTTTCAAAGCTGACTACAATCTCTTCAGAGCAGATATAAGCAGCTTTACAGCCACCATCCCTTCAGTTGGAACTAGCAGTAATGTTCATGCCTACACCAAAAAACTATATGAGCACCTACATAGCTGTATGGCTTCAGCAATACCTGTCAGGACCAAATCATCTCCCTCAAGAAAGAGTAAACCTGTCTGGTGGACAGCAGCAATAAACAAACTGTATAACAGAAGGAAATAGTTGCTGTCCAGGGTGAAGAAGGAGCAGGTGCCAAATTGGAAATAATCTCTCCTTTGTCTGAACAAGCAAGTAAGGTTACTGGTGAATTACTCTAAGGCTAACTTTGAGTCCAAATTGGCCACATCCACCAAAGGACAATCACAAAGCCTTCTTCACATATGTCTGCAATCTCAGAGGCAACAACCAAATCTGCTCCGAACTGGTGGTCAATAACATCACATGCACATACGTCATAGATATAGCCAACCTGCTGGCAGTCAGGTTCAGTGAAAAACTCACCCCCCATCAGTAAACCAGGACATCCCCAGTACCTGCCCCCTCCACACATCATCATGGAGCAGGTCCTAAAAGCCCTCTCAAAGGTAAAGAATAAAGTCTCCATGGGACCTGATAACATCCCTGGCTGTGTCCTACATGAACTCAGGCATGAGCTCTCAGCTCCATTAGACACCTTATTCAACCACAGCCCGAGAACCAGCTTCATCTCAGCTGAATGGAGGACAGCCACTGTCATCCCTCTACACAAAGGTGGAGCATCCACTTACCCAAGTTATTATAGACCCATTAGCCTAACTAGTCTGCTCTTCAAGGCCATGGAATGCATTATCATGGACCTTATAAACAGGGACATTGGCAACCTCCAAACACTTGACCCCACACAGTTTGGTATTGTCAGAGGGAGATCAGGCCTGTTAAATGTGGTCAACATCTTCAAAGCAGTCACCAAAGCCATGGACGAGGGGTGGATGGTGCACACTGCCTATCCTGACCTAGCCAAAACCTTTGACACTATTCCCCACTTGGCCATAATACATAAACCATCTCAGCTAGGCATCAACCCATATGTTACCAGACGAGTAGCTAACTGGCTCAGTGACAAAGCCCACCCAGTCAAAGTAGGGGAAGCCACCTCTAGTAGTAGATCCATAATGAGCGGTGTACCCCAAGGATTGGTCTTGGGGCCTCTACTGTTTGGGATATACATTTCTGAGGTGCAAGCCAAAACCAGTGGTCTGTGGCTGAATGAGTTTGCAAATGACTGCAAGCTGGGTCCTGTCTTAAATTCCCCTAGTGATGTGAACATCCTCCAAGAGGCCCTTAACCAAACTAATGACTGGGGATAGAAGCATTGCCTCAACCTGAATGCCAAGAAATGCATGATTATCCTATTTGGGGTAAATGTCACCCACACTAATTATGACAGTAATAACAACATACTAAGCATGCAATCAGTCATGAGGGACGTGGATGCCCAGGTTGATAGCAACCTGACAGTTGACCACCACGTTGCCTCCATTGTACAGAAGACTTTCTACATGGCCCACCTCATAAATAAGGGTGTGTCATCCAGGAACAAGAATGTCATAACATCCCTGTACTCTTCCCTTATTAGACCCATTATCAAGTACAATGCCTCCTTTGGCATGTACCTTGCCAAGCACATGCAGCAGTTGCAGAGACCACAGAGGTTCCTGACCAGGAAAATCCAGGCTCTCAATGACCTATCCTATACAGATAGGCTAAAAGCCCTGTCCCTATACTCAATCTCATACAGACTGATCATAGATGACCTGTGTCTGACATACAAGACCATTTCCGACCCAGTCTTGATGCAGTTGCTGCATACCCATAGGACAAACCTCACTCATGAAACCTGCATGCAAGGACTTAAGCTGGTCTCTGACATCAATACTACTTGTTGGTGGGATATATTTGTGTCTCAAAGACTCCACCATCTGTGGAATAGTCTCCCTTTTCATGTCAAGCAGAGTACCCCTGTATCCCTTTTTTAAGAGGAGCCTGGACTGCATGGGAAACAGAAAATACACCCTTGAGATCCCACCTGTGTCCCTGTTTGACAGGGGAAACAGGTGCTGACTTTGAAGGAACACTGGGTGAAAATCTTCACTAGGCTTATAAGGGCCTCCAGGCCAATAGCCTAGTATCATCCCATGAACCTATTACTTTAGATGTTTGCTGTATTTATTTCAGACTGTCCTGCAATGTTGTCTTAAATTATTCCATGTGAGTCTAAAGTGTGTAATTACTGTATTGATTGAGTATTAACTTGTTCCTTTATTAGTTATTATTAAATATAGTTAAACCTTGTCATTGTGCTGGTCTGTATAGAACTAAGTAAGCTGTTACAGTACTTGCATATGCATTTGGTGACACTTTATAGCCCACTCCAATAGCCTTGGTCTTGGTCACACTTACCATTTTGGTAATAGGCACATCACACAGTAGGATTCATCACCCTTTGGTAAGGGCCTTACAGTAGCTGGTAAAGAGCTGGAACTATTTAAACGTCTGGGCAGAAGGGGACATAACTAGTAAACCTGTGTGTGTTTGTGTGTGTGTGATTCATAAATCAAATCTCAAAGTGTGTGTGTGTGTGTGTGTGTGTGTGTGTGTGTGTGTGTGTGTGTGTGTGTGTCAGTTACTTGGGCAGGGACCCAAGCACTGGTTGGACAGAGAGGGTGATGGATGTTTTGGCTTGAATGCTCTGCTGAGATGTTAACCATATAGCTGTGCCAGTGGGGAGTGTTACTGGGGATCTGGAGAGACAGGGAGAAACCAGCCCCAGACTGACTGTGAACTCTGTGTGCTCTAAAGGGTAATTGCACTTTACTGTGCATGTACTTGTCATCCTCCCATTGCGTACATCCTTCACTGGTGGTAGTGGTGAGGATTGAGGCTACCTGATGACTGGGCCAGTGCAGGGCCATCATACTGACAGTACATAATGGTGGATACAGCTGGCATATCACATCATGCACGATCATTGAGACCCTCTCTGTCTGCCAATGTCATATAGGATTATTTCACAGATTGTTCAGGTTTTCCTGATCATTCCTGCCATACTCTGGCTAGGTGAGTGTGTACTCCACACTTGCATCTGATTGCCTAACACCTATGGTTAGCATACCTGGTGAGCCCCTGCAGCAGGACAGCAAGTTATAGGTACTAGTAGTGGGTGGATGCTGGCACTGGCTCAGCAGCAGTATATACATACTGTGCATACAATGTAAGGGAATGGATCCAGTACCAGATATTCAGGTGCCAGGACTTTGTCCCCAGGAGTTTGGCATGTCACAGATACATTCCCCAAAGTATGTGGACAACCACCGCATATTGTCCAACTGGTGCCCGGAAATATACATTTGTCTGGCATGGGGGGTCTACATCTATCAGGCACATATATGCATTCCGCAAACATCTGGATACTGCAAATGTTAGACACCTATGAAGAGGTCATCCTACAACACATGTCCACTGCTCTCAGTTATTGTGTAAGTCAAATGTGCCAGGAATATACATATGCACCTGTAGGAGCACTCACCTACTTGTGGGATGTAGGCTGGATGACATGGTACTGTAACACTGCCCATAGGGGACACCCAGCAGTCGATGGCAGTGATGTGTGTTGACACACAACAACACAGTCTGTCACAGCAGTCAGGCCATTTATGGTATTCTTTGCACCATATGAGGTTACTAGGCTATGGGTCCTGAGCAACCATATCCTTAGGCCACATTTTAGCCTATGTGCATGCAAAGCAATAGCTGATGTCCCTGTCCAACAGGGACTCAGGTAGTATTCCAAGGGTGTATGTGCTGCTAACCATCGAGTTGATCAGGTCACGCCTGCAAAGGTGTAGGCAGCTACCTTGCCTGATGTGGACATGGTGCCCATTCCACTGCAGGGTGATTGTGTAGGACACACATCCAAGCTGCCAACAAGCCCAATCTAGGTTACTCACCAAGTGGAGGTTTTGTGTGTGTGTGTGTGTGTGTGTGTGTGTGTGTGTGTGTGTGTGTGTGTGTGTGTGTGTGTGTGTGATGAATGGAGGATTATGCACAATAATGGTCTTCATTGAGGGGAACATGAAATATCAGGATCAGGAGGGCAATGAATGCTATAATGTCAGTATGGTGACAATACCCACACACATACTGTGCTGATAGATGGCAGGGGTATGATGTGGGTGTTAGCAGTGGATAGTGCTAGCAAAAGTGGATGTGCAGGATCTGTACATAATGGTGGCCATTGTATGTGGTCCTGTGATGTGTTTCCCTGTTTATGTCTTTCAGGTGGGATGTACCTCAGAAGGCAACCGGCATTCTCTGAAGCTGAGACTGCAGCTATCAATGACAAACTCGGACTCCATCAGAGGGGACTGTTGGGGAGCAGCCAGCAAAACCTGAAGGTCTGTGGGCAGAACTGGTAGTGACTGTGAACAATCTGGGCCAACGCGACCATACCTACGAACAGGTCTAACACTATGCAATCGACCACATCCACAATGCATGGCAAAGGGCTGCAGCTGTGGGCAGGGACCATACTGGCATGGGTGGCAGGCCATGCAAACACCACTGGCAGCCACAGAGGAGTTCCTCACCAACCTTGGTGCAGCCACTGCATTCCAGGAAACAATTACCACATATGTCGTGGAGGTGGGTGGCACAGAATCAACAGCCGAGGAGCATCCAGGTAAGGCCCCAGTGAACATTACATCAATACTGTAGCATTCAGAGTGTCAGCCTTTGCATATCTGGACACATATGTCAGGTCAAACTCTATTTGTGAGTGGGGTTTTGTAACGCACACAAGTGCACAGCTGTTGTGTATGTCAGCAAATCTGTAGTATCACATCTTGTATTGTACGTGTTCAGAAATACACATATTATCCTGTACCGATAATACATGTGTGTGTGCTGACAATACCTATCCCCGACAACTATATAGGTACCGCTGGCATGGCTGGGGAACAGCTATCTGAAGCCGGTGAGTGTGTAACTGTCTTGTTCCTCAGCAATACCCTAGGAATGTTAAGGGCAGCCAGTTTTTCATGCACGCAACAGTTATGCTTAGCCATATTACAATATGTACATGTTCACTTGTGGTGGGGTTAACTGTGGTGCATCACATTGGTCATTATAGGAGCCTATTCGCAGGTGTTGTAACATACTGGCATGTATAAACTCACACAATTCCTCACTTCAATTTTTAAAACAAAAAACACACACTGGAGCCAGAATAAGTTGAGCGCTTTCATCCCGTTTGTTACAGAACTTGTTCAGAACAATAAAATAAACTACATACATCATTTCCTTTTATACCATTATTCTCCTGAAATCATTTCCTACTTTACTAATCCTTAAAAGGACATACACATTTAACATATAATTATCCAAAACATCACTTTCTGTCACACTTTTTAATAATAAAAAGCTATAAAACAAGCCCTAAAACGTATACAGGAATCTTCTGTTATGTAACCATGCATATATTATAAAAAACTTGAACAATACTAGCCAATATTGTTTCTTAGTCAAAAGTTAACATAGTTTAAATAACTTTTGACAGAAATCTTGTCATTAATACCCAATGCTATATCAGCTCTTAAACAAATTTGCCACTCAAGTTCTATTTGTTCTAAAAATTATTAAAGGATCTCACAAATTTATCTGTATTCACTTTTTCAACTACAAAAAAGGTAAACTTTCTGAAATGTTCAGTTTACAGAATGTTTGGCTAAAGCATTACTCATATCCTTTGTCTTTATAGCCAAAATGTGCTCTCTAACCCTATATTTTAACTTTCTAATGGTCTTACCTATTTAGAAATTTTCACAATTTGAACACACTGCAAGGTATATCAGTCTTTGACAGTCACACCTATCTTTAGCTATTAAAGTATACTTCAGATGTTTGAAATGATGGCTCTGCACCTCCATCATAAATCTACACTGACTACAGTTTATACAAGGAAATGTTCCTAGATGGGTAATAACTCTATCCCGACCTTCATTCTTGTGCCCCATTCCAAAATTTATTTTAAATTTCTTGTTGTTTTATTAATAAAATTTGGTTTAGTTCCAATAATTCTAGTCAGTTCCTCATTGCCCAAAATAATCTTCCAATTTTCCTTAATCAACTTTTTAATATTTGGCCTATCAGTACTCATAGACACCAGAAATGCATATTTTAACCCCTCATTCTCGCCCACACTTTGATCAGAGTTCTTCTTCTGAAACCCTGCTCTCAGAATGGGTGAAAATCTATGTTCCATATTATTTTTAACATATTGTATAACTTCATCAAGAGTTTCACTGGGATATCCTCTATCAGTAAACAACTGTTTAAGTATATCCAGTTCTGTTGTAAATTGATGGTCATCACTGACCATTCTACTAAGTCTGGCTCCAGTGTGTGTTTTTTGTTTTAAAAGTAGAAGTGAAGAATTGTGTGTCTTTAGTGAAGTTTTTATGCAATGGTGGCTGGTGTTTGTATATTGGAATTTTTGTAGTTCCTTTACATCCTTTAGTTTATTATTGAACAGCTAAGTGGAATTTACTACAACTACATTGATATAAAGTGGAGTTCCTTGTTACTGCCTTGAAGTAAGTAAATGTAAGACTGTCTCCTTACAATAGTTCTTTATAGAGCTGGTAACTGGCCCTGGTGGATGATTTGGTAAAAGGATTGATAGCAATGTTCTGGCCTTTGCTGTGAACTAGTGGTAGAGTAGTTTTAAGTCTGTCTCCTTAAAAGAGCTCTTTTTAGAGCTGGTACTTTAGTTCTTCAGTATAATGATTGACCGCATACTATTGCCTACCACATTTCTTTCTTTAAGTAGTTTACCTGCATTTTTTATGAAGTGTTCAGTTTCTGTATCTAATACAGTATTTTTGAGGAGCAAAGTAGTTATTATGACTACTCAAAACACCATAGACTGCAACATTATCATGTATCTGACTCCGGATGAGGTCAACACGCTTACTGTGACCTTACAGGAAGTTATTTCCAAGGTGCAAAACCTACTAAAGAGGATGAAAGGTAATGGAAGCCAGCCCTTGCACACTCCGAATGGCAACAGTGGTAGTCGCTCTTCATCTGACGAAGGGACAATAGTAGCTGATGCCGTTTTTGATAACAGCAAGCCGATTACTGACGTTTTAGAAAATAATGTGGTGGATCCATTTCAGGACTTAACCAACAACAGCAATTCAACCATGGACTCATGGCAGGTGTGGTGAGAAGCAATGGACTTTAAAAATCAGTTTCTCCAGTTGGAGAAAAAAGTGCTTAGGTTTAAAACTTTGACTTATAAAAATCAGTACTTAAACAAATGTATTAATCCATCAATTGTGCCTTTGGGCCTAAGAATGTATGCGTTTCCCAATGCAGTCAAGTTCGATAGTAATTTGTTCAACAGGTTAAAGAGTTATATAATAATATGGGCTTAGAAGTTTTAAAATTGCTTATACAATGGAATCAGGAACAGATGTATTGTTTGAAAAGTGATATTGTCAGACTTGTTTATGTATTAAGAGAACATCCAATGGTACATTCCTACCAATGTTTGTTTGGTAATTTAGGTAATAAAGTCAACAAATTAATTGACAGTACTGTGAGTATGAAAAAGAAAAAAATATTAAGAGATTTACAAGCATATCAACAAAAACAAATGTTTTTGGTTAACAAAAAAAGAAATAATAACAATAATTTTAAATTTAAACATGGTAGAAATGAATTTCAGAAGCCGGGTTCATTATACAGGCTTGATTCTTTTTCGGATACAGGTAGTAGGAATATCCCACAAGCCAGTAATAATTATAGGGACCAGTTAACTAGTGCTTCTAGTGTAAAAAGTGAGGAAATATTCCTTTTATCACACAGACTAATGAAACAAGCATCCCCCCTAACAACCAAGAAGCATTTGTAACTGGAAGCAAGAAAAATTGCAAAAACAAAGGGAGTTAGCCTTCACACAAGAGATATTTCATTTAAGTGACAAAAAGTTTACTGATGTTGAAATTAAGGTGCTTAAAAAAGGTTTTTCCTTTTTGCCTGCAAAAAAAAAGCAAAACTTACTGATACTATTTTAGATTTTAAACTTTACGGAAGAAAATTAAATCTGAGATATTTGCTTGATGGTTTATCCACTCAAGATACTGGGTATTTAAGAAAGAAAAGCAATGTTAATCCCCCATTAGTTAACACTTTGAGCACCCTTTTTCTACTATTTGTGAGAATGATATTTACAGTTTACAGGATAGTAAAAAAATAAGTTGGTTATAGAGAAAAGTTGACCAAGGAAGAAACTATGGTTTTGAAACAACTTGTTTCTTATGGAAACATAAGATATATTAAAACAGACAAGGGACAAAGACTTGTTATTATAAATAACAAGGACTACTATGGAAGTATTAAGGAGATGTTGGCTGATGGAGACAAATACCTTAAAGTGTCCAAGGATTTTGTTAGGAAAAAGTTTCAAGAATTAGATATTATTTTGCTGGATTTATTATACCAGCAATACATTTCGATAGATTTATTTGAGTGTTTGTGTGTTGAACAGCCTCAATTAGGGATGCTATTTGGCATCCCTAAAATGCACAAAAATGAAAAGCATGCCCTATTGTTTCTGCCCTTTCAGTAAAAATTCAAAAATTTCCAAGTATTTAGATGGAATACTTAATCCTATTGTACAAAATAGTAAATGGTTCCTAAAAGATTCATGGATGTTTCTGGATGAGCTTCGACTCTTTAAGTTCCAAGGTGATGAAACATTTCTGTGTACATTGGATGTATGTTCATTGTATACTGTAATAGATCAAAATGAAGGAATAGAGTTCATGATGCTTTATTTGGATAAAGAGAAGTTTAAACAGGACATTTTGTTATCACTTCTCAGCTAATGGAAATAGTATTACATAACAACTTTTTTATGTTTGGTAAAGAAGTTTACCAACAAACAAGTGGCGTAGCAATGGGGGTACACGTAGCACCTGTTTTTGCTAATTTAGTTATGTGTTGATGGAAAGTTACATTTTTGGAGAAGATAGATTTATTTAAGTATGTTAGATATTACAGGCATTATACTGATGACCTGTTTTTTGTCTGGGCTGGTAATGGTGAACAGCTAGATGAGTTTTTCCAGCAAATTAATCAATCAGTGTCTTGGTTCAAGTTTACTATATGTAATAAAGGTACAGAAGTCCAATTTTTGGACGTTAAAGTTAAAATGGATGTTAGTAACAAAGTACTTGGAAGCAACATTTATAGAAAGAAAACTTTTACTAACAATTACTTGCACTTTGATAGTTACCATCCCAAATATATGAAAATTAATGTATTCAAAGGGCAAGTGATTAGACTTAATAGAATGGTCAGTGATGACCATCAATTTACAGCAGAACTGGATATACTTAAACAGTTGTTTACTGATAGAGGATATCCCAGTGAAACTCTTGATGAAGTTATACAATATGTTAAAAATAATAGGGAACATAGTATTTCACCCATTTTGAGAGCAGGATTTCAGAAGAAGAACTCTGATCAAAGTGTGGTATGAATGAGGGGTTAAAATATACATTTACAGTGCCTATGAGTACTGATGGGCCAAATATTAAAAAGTTGATTCAGGAAAATTGGAAGATTATTTTGGGCAATGAGGAACTGACTAGAATTATTGGAACTAAACCAAATTTTACTAATAAAAAGACAAGAAATTTAAAATAAATTTTGGAAGGGGGGGGCACAAGAATGAAAGTCAAGATAGAGTTATTACCCATCTAGGAACATTTCCTTGTACAAGCTGTAGTTAGTGCAGATTTATGATGGCGGTGCAGAGCCATCATTTCAAACATCTGAAGTATACTTTAATAGCTAAAGATAGGTATGACTATCAAAGTTAAGAATTGGTATACCTTGCAGTGTGTTCAAACTGTGAAAATTTCTATATAGGTAAGACCATTAGAAAGTTAAAATATAGGATTAGATAGCACATTTTGGCTAGAAAGAAAAAGGATATGAGTAATGCTTTAGCCAAACATTCTGTAAACTGTGAAAATTTCAGAAAGTTTACCTTTTTTGTAGTTGAAAAAGTGAATACAGATAAATTTGTGAGATTGTTTAATAATTTTTTAGAATAAATAGAACTTAAATGGCAATTTTTTTAAGAGCTGATATAACACTGTGTATTAATGACAATATTTCTGTTAAAAATTATTTAAACTATGTTAACTTTTAACTAAGAAATAACATTGGCTAGTATTGTTCAAGTTTTTATAATATATGTATGGTTGCATAATAGAAGATTCCTGTACAAGTTTTAGGGATTGTTTTATAGCTTATTATTATTGAAAAGTGTGACAGAAAGTGATGTTTTGGATAATTATATGTTAAATGTGCATGTCTTTTTAAGGATTAGTAAAGTAGGAAATGATGTCGGGGGAATAATGGTATAAAAGGAAATGATGCATATTGGCACATATGTTTGTGTAGGTGTAGTCACTGTGTTATACAGGGGTACATTTGTATTGTGTACGCGGGTGCACTGTGTGTTAGGTGAAGGTGCATCACATACTCCCACTCCTCACGTATTTCACAGGTGTACCGTAGTAGCAACATTAACTGGATGTAGCTGCACTGCATGTTGTTGAGGGCTTGTGCACATTGTGTCTGCTGTGGTCTGATTGTGCGTTGTGCATGTCATCATTCAGAAAGTGTGGTCTGCATAATGCATTTGTGTCACCTCATGTGTGTGTGTGTGTGTGTGTGTGTGTGTGTGTGTGTGTGTGTGTGTGTGTGTGTGTGTGTGTATCAGAAAACATTATAATGCAGATAGTAATTTACATTTGTTGTCTTCCTCTCACAGGTGGACATGGGGGTTGGTGTCTCCCCCCCTCACAACCTGATGTTAGTGTCTCATTAGATTCTGATGATGGTGGTTGTGAAGACTGGTAGAGATGGGTGAACGCTGCCGGTCTAGCCAAATAGAATTTGATACATAATTCTAGCATTTATAAATATAAATTTAAAATACAGGCTTGTTTCTTAAATAAAAGAAAATACTAAAATGCTGAAATGCAAGATTGTAGCAACATTGCCATCTGCTGCAAGGAAAACTAAGTTAATCATTTCAAATCTTTCTTTTTCTTTTGAAGTTAAAATTATTTCAAATCTGTCCTTTGATCTGGATAGTGGTGCCGAAGAGGCTAGCTGAGCACATTCTTTCTATTGTTTTAACTTAAGGAATAATTACTAGAATGTTCATGTGAAATGTCTTGTATTGTTGTAGCTTCCTGAGCAAGTGTTAGATTGTTGAATAATATAGTCTGTTGGCCTGGGAACTCCAGGCTAAGTGTCAAAGAAATGATGTAATAGGAACTAAATGAGAATGATGTAATCTGGGAGGTCCCAGCAGAAATGTTTGTTAGTGATTTTAAAAACTATTGCTCAGAGAGAGACTGTAAGCATTTTGATTTTGGACATTCAACTCATCAGCATTGCCTTATGCTCCCTTTATGTAAGTAGTATGTTAGAACTGTGTTTTCTCCCAGAAGTAGTTAGGAATTAGAAAAAATTAGACTAACTGTTTTTTCTGTTATGTCAAAACTGTACTACTGAATTATTTTAGGTTTCTGCATGATCTGTGAACTCTTGAATGGCACTGTGGTGTAGTAGTATTGTCATGTGTTTTTAGTATTTTTTTATTAAATATTTTTAAACCCTTTTCAACTGTGGCTGGTTTATGTAGAGATAAGTTAAGCTCTAGAGTAAATTGCATATTTATAGATTTTATTGTACAAAGCCACTCTAATAAGCCTTAAGACTGTTTAGTCACACTTACCAATTGGATAATAATATTGCACAGTAATAATTGGATGCCCTTTTAAGGGCCTTTGTTTAGCTGAAAATGATTAGCTGGTGATGGCAGGAATTACTAACATATAGTCTGGGTATAGGGGCACAACTGGATAATCTGTGTCAGCCCTTCCCAGAAGTGTCTGTGAAGTTGTATAAATACTTATCTCAAAGTGTGTGTGTGTGTGTGTGTGTGTGTGTGTGTGTGTGTGTGTGTGTGTGTGTGTCACCTACTTGGGCAGGGACACAAAGCACTGGTTGGACAGAGAGGGTATTGGAGGTTTTAGCTTGCTAGCTAGGCTGAGATCTGGACCTTATAGCTGTGCTAGTGGGGAGTCTTATTGGGGACCTGGAGAGCAAAGGAGCAATCATCCCCCAGACTGACTGTGATATCTGTGTGCTCTTAAGGGGAAATTGCATTTTACTGTGTGTGTTTGTTATCCTTTCTCCTATATGAGATGCTCTCTCTGGTGTTAATGGTGAGGATTGAGGCTCCTTGATTGCTGAGCCAGGGCATGGGCATCACAGTGGTCATAGTGAGACACAGGTGGAGTTGTTGGGGGCTGAATCTGTACCATGACATACCACTTCCAGCCACAATGTTCCTACACACAGTCAGTATGCCCACACATACCCAGTCCTCAGCAGCCACTGACATTGGACAGTCAGAGGGTGGTGGCATTGAAAAGGCTAGTGTGATGACTATGGCATCTGTGACTATCGCCAGAGAGCTGGTGAGGTTCCACACAGGCGGATTGACAGGGGTCATCAAAGGAGGACTGCTGGCCATCCAGGCCCTGTCAGAGGTGTCACAGCAGGTGTCACTTGATGCAAGTTTCGGTCTATCATGGAGGCACAGGCACGTTCTGAAGGGTACATCAGACAGATGCTCGGGGTCATGGATGTAACACTTCCTACCATGCATGACGACCTCCGTGACATTGCTGATGCTGTGCTGTGCTCAACTGTGCAAGGTCTGTGCTTGAGCATGTGGTGAGAGTAGGGCATCAGACTGCCTTTTTACTATTTTTTTTTTTTATTTTCTGCAAGATCGCATGTTTGTGAGTCACTGCGCTCTGCATAAACAGCCCATATCTGCCAAAAAAACTTTTATTTTTACGTATTTTGCAACACTTTTTCATGCCAATGGCCATAGATTTGCCATTGGCATGCCTAATGCACATAATACATGCTTTACTTTTAGTTGTCACAGCCCAGTTTTTTTATTTTGCACACTGGTACACAGAAAGTTCCCACATACATTTCTAATGAAGACACGGCTCCTACACAAATGCCTGTCTGCTTCCTGGATTAGTAAATCACCTCATTTGCATGGTTTTCACCAGCAAATGAGGTGATTTACATTCTGTGATTGCCTCTGTGGCTGAACAGTGCTGTGCATGCCCCCCCCAGCCTTGTTTCCTGGATCGCACTGCCTCAGAACTCTGTGTTCAGGCCGTGCCACTATGCTTACATGGAGATTAGCTCCGTGTAAGCTTTATTGAATTGCCCCCTTGGTCTTGATTAACAGTTTGTTGCCAATTAATGTGTTGTTTTATTTTATTTATTTGACATTTGTTTACTGGGAAAGTCCTACTTGGATAATAGCCCATTTTCAGTGGTGGCCCAGAGAGAAAAGCTTCATTTGTGATCTCACCTTCCATCAGTCAGGAACTTTCAATACAAGTCTAAGAGGAATATGAATTTCTGAGATGACTAGTAGTGTTCCTGTTACCTGCATCCACCAAAACATACCTGGCCATCAAATATTTAGCCAGGAAAGTGAAGGTGTACATGTCTGAATAGTGTCATTGCATATTGCATTCTAAAAAGATTTTCTCTAAGGTGTCACTTGATCTTATTAAGGAATCTTGCATATTTCAACACTGCAATCCATTCTCTCTCACTCTCTGTGTTCTTCTAAACTTTCAAGTCTATGTCCATTCATCCTTACCATAATGATCCTCTGTTATGCCTCCTTACACAAACATTTTTAAAAAAATATTGCACCTCTGCTATTCCCTCTTCCTTGCAGTTCCCTGCAGTGTGTGTCAGCAAATGTTTTGCTTACAGTACTACTTTCATCTGAGTCACATTTATCCTTCCACTCAAGAATCTTCATTTTCTTTACTAACTACTGTGGTTTCTTTAATTGCTATATTCTTCTCTTCCATTGTCCATTTGAGCATTCTCTGTATATTTACATCCAAATGTACTGTTCTCTTCTCTCCCATATTCCTAGTGCTATGAGTATAGTCTAACTGTGATTCATTCATCTTAAAATGTCCTGTACCTCAAGTCCTATGTATGCCATTCTCTGCATCACTTCAGTCTTTTCCACTACAATGTTTGCCTCCCCACCTCCCTAGCTTTATGACTGCAGTATTGTTATTACAGTTCAATCCTACTCTGTTTCTAAATCATTCAAATTCCATCTAAACTATTCAGATCTAACTCCAAATTGCTGGCTAACAACATTGTATCATCAGTTAAGAGTTGAAACAATGCTCACCGCTGTTGTTCTGAATTTTTCAATTTCCCCATAAGCTTTCTGGTAAGCCCCTCTATCCCCACTAAAAACATGCATTGCAGTCAGTGGGTATCTGTGCTATAGTTCTTGGCTGATAACTATATTTTAATCTTCATGTTACTCCTTTAACAAACACTTCTACTGCTGGTTTCCTATAAAAAAAAACTGCACCCAATTTCAGGATTGTTTCCCACTCCAGTTTCCTTAGACATCTTCTTCAAAAAAAGTCTAAACCCACTTAGTCAAACACTTTTTTAATCAAGCATACATCTCTGGTATCTACCAAACACAACTATTATAGCCTATCTGCAGATAAGACTAGCAAATTCCAGTTGTGAGTTCTTGTTTTCCTCTAAGAAAGCACAAAGCACCCATTCTATCTCTTGAATCAATCTATTTAAAATTCCCTATTCATTTTGTTACAAGTTTTACTAATATTAACTGTATGAGCTTATAATTTGAGTCCAGTTTCTTTTGTTTTCTCTGTCAGCCCAATAATCTCACTTTACATTTTTGCTTTTGTTATAGATCTCCACCATCATTCTGTGACTACCTTTGCACACCATTCTATACCACTTTGATTTATGTACTTTCTCTTCTGTTTTCTGTATTTTCTCACTGTCTACTGTCATATCCAGGAAACTCTTTTTTAGTGATCGGAAATCTCTCACTTTCAAATTTCTTAAGTTTCCATGATCTCCATAACTCATTCTTGGCTAGATCTTCTAGCTTCATATTGCCTATTGCTTATTGAAAAGAATAGACAATTCCTTCCTTCTTTTCTTCTCTCAGTGCAGAGCTTCACCTTTTCATTTCAAGTTACAGATCATGTTTTCCTTTTTCATCTCCAATTTACCAACACTATTTTCCTATTATTTCAACATACCATTATGAAAACATTTTCTTCTCCATGATTTCCATTTCTCTGTTGTGAATTAAATCAGCCCCACCCTTCCTTAAACCCTTAAACCATGTTCCTTCCATTTCTTCACCTCCCACACTTTGCTGTCTATTTTGAACTTCCTTTGATTCCCTTTTTATCCTACTTTTTTCTTTTTGTTTCCTTCTAAATATCCCTCTCCAAAATCTCAGTCTTTGTTACTCTGCTACTTGCTACTAATCAAACTACCAAACCAATTTATGTTCCAGTCTTCCTCCCTAATCTTATCACTTTTCATAAACAATTTCTTAGTTATTGTTGACTTTTTATTCCTTTCATTTGATCTCCTTCCACGTAGCTAATCATTAACCTTCTCTCAGTTTTTCTTTCAGGTATTATTTAGCTGTCTGTTCCTTTGCCTCAAACTGACAAACCTACTCCAGATCCAGTGTTGCATTATATCATCTCTGTATTGTTCTTACCATTAGGATCCATTCTATTTCCTCCCATTCCCTGAAACCCCTTTAATAAACCCTAGCCTCTTTGTTCATCTATAAATATTTCATGTTTTAAATCTGCTATAATTGTCTTTACAACCTCTTCTTCACATTTTCCCTTGAAAATAATCCACTTCTGTTCCCAGTTTTCAACACCATTTCATTTGCCACCTGTAATTCCAGTCTTCTGTTAACATCCAAGCCACCACCTCTGTCCCTTTCTCTATCTTGTTTTGTTCCAGCTTTGGAAACTGCTTTGATTTCAGTTTATTTGCATCTCTCATCTTTAATTTGGCCTGTTCTGTAAGTTCCACCAACTGACAGTTCTGTTCTAATCTGTTTTTATCTGCAGCCTCTTTAAAGGGTAGTTCTAATCTCCAAATTGCATCTTGTGGAAATTATACTTCAAAATTATTCCATGTATTTCCTGCATTTACATTACTGACAGTCTTCCTCCTCATCATCTCAATCACCTACCACCAGTCTCTGGTTTAAGTCCAGGTCACTCCTGATTTTTTCTAGTCAGCTTCTGGACTTTTCCTGTCAGCCAATCATCTTTCATTGGAACAATGGAAAAGGCTTCAATGGCAATTGCTTTCTTTGGGCTTTGCTAGTGTCAGAACAATGAAAATCACAGCTCCATTCAACTTTCTAGCTTACTGTTTGCTCAGTAAACTTTTGTACTTCTTTTTTATTCTGTTTTACATCCAAAATGTCTTGGATCCATAAAAATATTATAAAACAGAAGTAAATAGCTACTGAATCTCAAATCTACCTAGCAATACCCCTGATTGTAGGGATAAATGTGTTTCTCTTCTGTCTGGTGTACAGTGAATAACCATTTTCGCCAAACACTATAGTGTCCTCATTTTTTATAATTGTCCTTCTGCTACAGTTTTGTCAAATCAGCTGTTTCTACTGGTGTAATTGCATCTTTATATATTTTAATATAGGTCTGAACTACTTTCATGACCAGATTTGGAGCATACATACCATGTACTCCTTCAATTAACAAATCCTGCTATGGAATAACAAGCCAGTTGCTTATCTGTACTTTCATAAAATTAATGCAGGCTCCAGTTTCTCTGACAGAGTGGAAAATCGCAGGTTTTCCCTGCAATCCCTGTCTTCTAACTACTATTTTTCAAAACAGTTCTTCTTGAGAAGTCTCATATTCAGCCAGTCTTTCCTTCATGTTAACCTTTGATATGTGTAGTTTTATTAGCTAATTTGAACAGTTAGTGAAAACCTCTCCTATTCCTTCCAGTGTTTTATCATTTAACTTTATATAATCCTCTAGTATCTCACTTACTTTAAATAACTCTGAATGCATCTGATTTAAATTTTCCTTTAAATTACTAGAAGCCATTTCCTGTAATAAAGCTAAAACCAGAAGTGCTTTTTGCTGAGCATCTACAAATCTCTTCTCCACCAGAGTTTCTCTTCCCAGTTTCAAGTTGAGTTTGTTCTTATTTTCACCAGATTTTTTTCTGGACAACCAAGCAGGATAGTACCTAACCAATAACTGAATTTACCAAAATTAATAGCTTTTACTGGCTGTCTTTAAACAGTGTATGTTTTCAATGGAGTAGCTCTACTAAACCTGCTGATCAGTGTTCAGCCATCTAGGAAGTCCCCACCATTTAATTCTTAGTTCAAAACAAATTATTAATGCTGCATATCCCTCCTTGTCTACCTTCCAGTATGTCTCCTTTCTACCTATGTGCTTAAAATGATTTTAGTCTTTATTTTTTTCAATATACCTACCATTTTGATCTTATGAAAAACCTTTATGTTACCCCCTGCATGACTTTGTGCTTGCATCTTCTTTAGATGTGGTGACCAATTGTGTTCTGTATAGATTCTAATGTACCCTCTAAATAACCATCAATGTTATGGAAATGAAAGTTATGTACTTACCATAATGATGGATCCACGTTGTCTGCTTCCATCCTTCTACAATGAATGGGTTACTGGATCTGGCTAAAATTTGACTTCAGACACTCTCAGACTTTGAATCCAAGACTCAGGCTCCTCCCCTTACCCATAATACTCTCCTAGTAGCAAAACACCTCAGATTAAGTTGCCCATAGCCTATAATAAACCTATTATACTATTATCCCAGTAAACATATCACAAAAAGGCAATTACTGCTGATATAGAGCTTGAAGAGTACATCATTAAGCCATTGGTATTCAATGTCGTCACTCTAGAAACAATGAAATATAATATCTGGAAGATGGAAGGAAACAAGAAATCTGAGAAAGGATGTAAGTAGATAACACAACTCTGTCATTACACTAAGTACATAACTTTCACATCCACTGTTATCTCTTACATCCATTACTCAATAGATGGGACAGAGGACCCAGCTACCATAAATATCGGGAGGACTCATGGAAGGATATTCCAGAGGATAGCTGAGCCGACTGAAGCTCTAGACCTTTGAAGTTCCAATACTCTTCATGCAGAAGTAAGCACTATCAAAAAAGAGTTTTCCAGGAAGAGTATTTCAAATCAACTGTGGCTGCAGGTCTTAAATAGGGTCTTGTCAAAGCCTGCAGAAGTATGTTAATAGCCCAAAGAGAAACAGGATCTCTAAGGGGGGGGGTTATAGCAGGAAGGTGCCCCTTAAGAAGGCTTTACACAATTTCAAGGAAGCAATGGATGCAGGGCCGACCTTAGCTGAAATGGCGCCCTAGGCGAAGTAGTTCTCTGGTGCCCCTTAAGCTCCACCCACACCATACTCATGAAATACCCCAATAAGCCACACCCACAAGTAGGTCACTCCCCAGGAAAGCCACTCCAGTCATTTCCTTCAATTATTTAAATGTATAGGGAGAAAAGATACCTTTTAATATAGTTAAACTGCAAGTGAAGGATGGTGGAATTTTCCTGTAATAAACATGCTTTATCTGTTGCTCCTTCACACATATTTTACTATAAAAGTCATGTCATCAGAAAATAGAAGCCCATGTGCCTTGTTCCAAAGGGTTGCTTAACATAATCTAAACAGTGTAATTTACTTTGGGGTAGGCAACCAAGCCTTACAGCTCAGTGAAAGTAGAATAGCAACCTCTCTCCTCCCTTAGTACACTAGCTTAAGCTAGAATACCACAAATACAGATAGCCAATTGCTAAACAATACAGTCTCACAATGAAAGCAGACTTAGCATGAGCAGTAAACTTCTCCTCCATTGAAATGGCATGAAAGCCCACATTCATAGAAAATCCATTTGGCCAGTGGAGGATTAAGTTTACCTTTGGGCTGTTTTAAACATTCTTTTAAGAAGCAATGAAACAAAATGTATAAGCCAATAATGACAACACTACTCATTTCAGACAACTTCAACCATAAAAAGCCACTCAGACTTCTGTCATTACAATACACTGATATCAATCAATACACAATATCTGCAAAAGTAAAATCATCTGAATAAATTCCACATTAAAGAAATCTGTAACTAATGAAGAGGTTGCTAAAGGCAAACAACTTCAGACCTCAATGTTTCATCTACAAATTCAGTGCCTGTTGCTCTTGAAGAATTAATTGGTTACATTACATTTAAAAATTGGTAAACTGGTAATATTGCAATACATCTCATAGAAAGAAGGACACATTCAGAACTGTAGAATCCATATCCCCCCCTTATAATGCACCAAATAATCGGCAATCATATGGGTACTGCAATATCAGTACTTCACCTACATGGCGTGGGAGTATAATCCACAGCCTTCTGCAGCAAAGGCAATTATGCTACTAACACTGCTTTCAAATTCTACAACATAGTGTGCCGTTTGATAAACAAAACAGTTAGTTGCACATTGAAAACAGACAGCATGAGCAGCAGTAAACTTTCTTCCTTTGAAGCTCACAATTTCATGAAAATTAACTGAAACTCATAAGCCTTTAAAAATGCACTACAACTCTCAATTCCCTGAAAATGTACTGAAACTCAAACTCATTTCTGTCAGCAGTCTGGTAGATGGTGTAGACCAGTGGCTCCTAAACCTTTATGAACTGAGACCTACTTTTGAAAATGGTAATTTTTCTCCAACCACTACTCGTGTCAGCATGTGTGAATGTGAAGCAGTCGTGGTCCTCCTTAAAGGAGATGATGCCACCACCATGGAGTGTTTTTTTTTTTTTTTCAGATTTAAAGGGGCCATCTAAACTATTCTCATACTTTAATTATTAGCAGAGCTAGATTATGGTCAAATGGGACCCTAGGCAGGGTAATACATTGGGATCCCCCTGAGCAGCCCCTCTTGTAGCAGTCCCCTCCCCAGCCATACCAGTGTTCCATTACTTGGCTATTTCTCCCCATTTACCATGAACACTGTTCAAACCTATCAGTTTGTATACTGTTACTTATTTACTTCTACAACGATTAGGTATTGAAATAAAATGCACAAACACCAATAGCCATTTGCTAAACAGTGCAACAGACAATGAAACCAGACTCAGCATGAGCAGTAAACTTCTCTGCCATTGAAACTCATATTCATTGAAACAGAATTAAAAGTCGCATTCAAACAAAATGCAACTGGCCAGTCAATAATAATGTAAACCTTTGGGCTATTTTAAAACTATAGACTCCTTGAACACATTGTTATGGCCATTCATACTCATCTTCCTGGTTGTATTAAATTATATTCCTTGTATAATAAGGCAACACTTGTTAGTCTGTGTTTTAAACGTGTGTACACAAAGTGACTAGCGGAAAGAATTAATGGTTTGAATAATAGCAAAAATCAATATCCACACAAAACAGAAAACCAAAAACAAGGCAGAAGTTGAATACCATGCAAGAGAAATAGACTTAAAAACATATGAATAAAATAAACTTAAAAAAGCTTTAATTCATAAGTGCTTTCTCAGTAACAATAAACTGATTCTTCAGACATAAATCAGAACAATTTAACCACAGAAATCCATTCAGACTTCTGTCATTACAATCCATTGGTGTCAGTCAATAAGCACAATCTCTGCAGAAGTAAAATTCATCCGGATAATTTTACATTCAAGAGATTTGTAAATAATGAAGAGGTTGTTACTGTCAAAAAACTTTACATTTCAGTGTTCCATCTACAAATTCAGTGCCTGCTGCCCTTCAAGAATTAATTGCTTATGTTACATTAAAAAAATGGTAAGCTGGTATTACTACAATAGGGCATGACTGAGAAACTAACAACATGCTTATAGTTACTAGGCCTCTTATACAAAGGAGGACACACTCAGGAATGCAGAAACACTATCCCCCCTTAAAATGCACCGAATAATCAGCAACTAGGGCATTACATACCATGCTCCCATACCTCTCAACCTCTTAGCACAAGAAAGATGGACAAAGCTTAAAATAGTGGGGGGCACAAAGGCCCCAAAAGAGTGACAGATTATAAATATTGCTCTTATAGACTTAGAAAGTTAGTAGAATAACAGCATTTTCATAATAATATAACCACTACCTACCTGGTGAGATAAGAATCCCATCCAAAGTCCAGCGACCTCATCTACCAACTTCTTTTCTCAGCACCCTCTATCAAGGAAGAAAGAAATACCCAGCTCAACTTTCTCCTGTTCCTAATATAACCACTACCTACCTGGTGAGATAAGAATCCCATCCAAAGTCCAGTGACCTCATCTACCAGCTTCTTTTCTCAGCACCCTCTATCAAGGAAGAAAGAAATACCCAGCTCAACTTTCTCCTGTTCCTAATATAACCACTACCTACCTGGTGAGATAAGAATCCCATCCAAAGTCCAGCGACCTCATCTACCAGCTTCTTTTCTCAGCACCCTCTATCAAGGAAGAAAGAAATACCCAGCTCAACTTTCTCCTGTTCCTAATATAACCACTGCCTACCTGGTGAGATAAGAATCCCATCCAAAGTCCAGCGACCTCATCTACCAGCTTCTTTTCTCAGTACCCTCTATCAAGGAAGAAAGAAATACCCAGCTCAACTTTCTCCTGTTCCTAATATAACCACTACCTACCTGGTGAGATAAGAATCCCATCCAAAGTCCAGCGACCTCATCTACCAGCTTCTTTTCTCAGCACCCTCTATCAAGGAAGAAAGAAATACCCAGCTCAACTTTCTCCTGTTCCTAATATAACCACTACCTACCTGGTGAGATAGGAATCCCATCCAAAGTCCAGCGACCTCATCTACCAGCTTCTTTTCTCAGCACCCTCTATCAAGGAAGAAAGAAATACCCAGCTCAACTTTCTCCTGTTCCTAATATAACCACTACCTACCTGGTGAGATAAGAATCCCATCCAAAGTCCAGCAACCTCATCTACCAGCTTCTTTTCTCAGCACCCTCTATCAAGGAAGAAAGAAATACCCAGCTCAACTTTCTCCTGTTCCTAATATAACCACTACCTACCTGGTGAGATAAGAATCCCATTCAAAGTCCAGCGACCTCATCTACCAGCTTCTTTTCTCAGCACCCTCTATCAAGGAAGAAAGAAATACCCAGCTCAACTTTCTCCTGTTCCTAATATAACCACTACCTACCTGGTGAGATAAGAATCCCATCCAAAGTCCAGCGACCTCATCTACCAGCTTCTTTTCTCAGCACCCTCTATCAAGCAAGAAAGAAATACCCAGCTCAACTTTCTCCTGTTCCTAATATAACCACTACCTACCTGGTGAGATAAGAATCCCATCCAAAGTCCAGCGACCTCATCTACCAGCTTCTTTTCTCAGCACCCTCTATCAAGGAAGAAAGAAAGTATGTTATGGGCTAAGTCCACATTGTAAATCAGACCCCTGTCTACTACTTGCTTCAGGGCTCCAAAGTTCGCAGTGAGCTTGAGCAGCCAGCTTCCCTTTGCCCCTCCTCTCTATCTACCCAACAGCCAACTCACCTCTACCACTTACCTAAACTCTCTCTTACTATACATCTCTTCTACCACAGTTCTACACCAGTTAGTTCCCTTACACACTTACCTACATTATCCAGATCTTCTCACTAGGTGGCACCTTTATCCTATCCATCTTTCTCTGCCTCTCTCTGTTCTACCTCTGTAATCTCAACTAATTTCTTATGTCCTTGACCTGATCCTCTTCACACTCACCTTGTGCCCTTTCAGTACTTTACCCCTCTGGCTCTCCTTTTCGGTAGACTCCTGTACCATCTCAGACCTTCTCCACACAGATCCTACCTTTCTAACCTGTAGCTAACTGCATTGCTGATAGTTTTCCTTTCTAACTTCTATTCCTTGTGTCAATATAGAGCTCTCATCTAGCGACTGCCATTATACTGCTCTATTTCCCCCTCCTGTTCTATCCCTCCTAACTTACTTCCCTTCTATACCTCCGGTTGTAGAATAGCCACTTAACCTCTCAGGAGTGGCTTGTAACCTGCCCCGCCCAGCTGTATCTGTTCCACACCTTTCCCCCTTGCCTCTAGTTCCCGGGGAAGTTATTTATACCCCTTGACCTACGAGGCGCCATCTTTTGTTAGCTCACCTTATCATAGTCCCTGGCTGCTGTCCGCTCTGCCCTGGCGTCTTTGCCCCTGGTAAGTGGTGTTAGTGGTCTCATTGCCTGGCTTACTATAATTGTATGCATTTGCGTATTACATGGTCGTCTAATTGTTACAGCATTTACTGTGGACTGATGGTTTTGTCTTAGTACCTAGCGATATATGTATAGTGGTTTTGCTCTGCAACAGTAATTGCATACTTTGCCTAGTTATTGTTTGTCTGTAACTTGACTGCGGATAATAGTTTTTCCTCTCACGCTGGCAAGGTTGGGATCTTTTATATCTGGTTATTCTGCTTCTGCTAAGGCAGTATTGGTATCGCTTATGTGACCCATGTGAAGGATTAGGCTTATGCTGTCTCTAAACCCCAAGTCCGCTATCTTGTTTTGGGATACTCTGGGTCTATCTGTACTATGTTGTAGCTGTTCTTGTGACCGTGTGCTCACTGTCCTTGCCCATTTGTTTTAAACTTGGACAGGTTGTTAGTTCGACAACGGAGTTGATAACTTTCTTGCCTAGTACATGTAAAATTGCATGCGAACTCTTGTTCTCTGCATGTAATGGCCAACAACTCTGGATATAGCCCATCTCCTAAGTAGTATTAAGATTATAGCCCACACGGCTATTGTAAACTGCGCCACCCACGTGGAATGAGACCGAGCATTCTGTCTTGAGTTTTTTCTCTAATTACAGTCCTGCAAGCGAACACTTGTTCCTGCAAGTATATGACTGTGAATTTGACCAACTTAAAGTTCACAGCGATTTTACAGCTGAATCGGCTGTTTGCAACCACGCCACCCACGTGGAGCAAGTCGAAACAGTCCGGTGGGTCTTACAATATTTACAGCCGTACAGGCTAATACCCTTTCCTAAAGGCATATGATTGTTGCGACTGTGAATGTGATAGTTTTAAAGTGATTAATGCTTGTACAGCTGAAACGGCTTTTACAACTACGCCACCCATGAGGAGCTAATCTGAATCCCTGGGAAACTCTATTTTAGGCTCACAGCCATGTATGACTGGAAGTGAACATGCTTCACCTGAGAAGCTTGACTGAGTGTACTATAGTCGCTTATTCCATCCTATTAACAGCCTGTAATGGCGGTTTGTAGTTGTACCACCATTCCTACTCCTGTTTGAACATGCCTAAGCGATATTCTTCCTTTAATCATTCACTTTACATACGCAGCATTTACTAGCTACCTTTATATTAAATTTTAAAACTGGTAACTACTCGCTACTCACTAAATCTGCAAAGGGTATTTTCTTTTGGGACCTGGCACATGATAAAGTTGCTCTATTTAAGTAGCTTCCAGGAAAATACTGTCCCCAAGATTTTTAAGGGAATTCATGCTGCACCGCCTGCCAGACAAATATCCCTAGGGAGTGGGGGCCCCCTCATTTATTGCTTAGCTTGCACTTACAGGCCATTAGTGGAATAACATATCCTATCTTGCCTGGACTGCTTAAATGCTGACCTTATTCACTGTATTTTTTGTTCCTTTGCAACTATCCTGAATGCTAGTCCTTTGATTTGTTAGAGACATGCTTAGAATGCCTAAATGTATGTATCTACCTCATACTTAAATGCAAATGTTGTAATATTGTATTTGCAACTACCATGAAGGCTATTCCTTTGAAATGCTAGAGACATGCTTAGATTGCATAAATATATGTACCTACCTCATATTTAAATGTGAATGTTTGATATGTTGCATTTGTTACTGCTAGCTTATACTACTTATATATATGCTGAATACTAACTTTTCTCTTCTGTATATTTGTCTCCCTTTCTCCCCAAAGTACCCAGCTCAAATTTCTCCTGTTCCTAATATAACCACTACCTACCTGGTGAGATAAGAATCCCATCCAAAGTCCAGCGACCTCATCTACCAGCTTCTTTTCTCAGCACCCTCTATCAAGGAAGAAAGAAAGTATGTTATGGGCTAAGTCCACATTGTAAATCAGACCCCTGTCTACTACTTGCTTCAGGGCTCCAAAGTTCGCAGTGAGCTTGAGCAGCCAGCTTCCCTTTGCCCCTCCTCTCTATCTACCCAACAGCCAACTCACCTCTACCACTTACCTAAACTCTCTCTTACTATACATCTCTTCTACCACAGTTCTACACCAGTTAGTTCCCTTACACACTTACCTACATTATCCAGATCTTCTCACTAGGTGGCACCTTTATCCTATCCATCTTTCTCTGCCTCTCTCTGTTCTACCTCTGTAATCTCAACTAATTTCTTATGTCCTTGACCTGATACTCTTCACACTCACCTTGTGCCCTTTCAGTACTTTACCCCTCTGGCTCTCCTTTTCGGTAGACTCCTGTACCATCTCAGACCTTCTCCACACAGATCCTACCTTTCTAACCTGTAGCTAACTGCATTGCTGATAGTTTTCCTTTCTAACTTCTATTCCATGTCTCTACCCGCTCCGTTCGCCCTGCGGGCTCGCTCCGCTCCCCTACCCTACCCCCAATTCCTACCCACCCCCAGTGCATCTACATTTATACCATCAAACCACTCCTACTTCCTCTCCAACCTCGAAACTCCACCCCTTCCTCTGCCCAACTCCCCCCACTTTCATACAACCCCAAAACTCCACCCCTTCCTCTTCCTATCTCCTCCCACTTTCATACAACCCTTACTTCACATCCCTCCCTCCTCCTTACTTTATACCACTACATTGCTTATCAATACCCTAACATGCTTAAAAAATACTCATCTTTCCCAATTCAACTACTACTCCTCCTGAACCTTACCTATATCTACTGTCTTACCCAACCTTATCCCATCACCCACTCACCACTCTCACGAACAACCTGCCCTCTCCATACTTCTCAATCCAACTTCTTCAACTCAATCTCCCCTGAACTATATCCCTTCAGCAATAAACTATGTTTTCATTTCAAACTATTCCCCCCTCTCAAAACCTCATCAACTACTCTACCCTCCATACCTCCCACTACTCTATCAACGTATACCTCTCAATTAAAACAATCCAAATACCTCCACTACTTAACTCAACTTCTAACTTCCATACTTTTTTCTGGTGATATACACCCTAACCCAGGCCCAACCCCCTCCTCCTCAATAAATAAATCCATCCTACTTGCATCTCTTAATGCACAAAGTTTAGCTAACAAAATTCCAAATCTCCATGCCTGGCTACTCCATAACAAACCAGACATCCTAGCTATATCTGAAACCTGGCTAAAACCATATGTAAAAAATGAAGAGATATTACCACCCAATTACTCTATCATCAGAACAGACAGAACCCATAAAAAAGGTGGTGGAGTGGCTCTAATCTACTCTTCCTCCCTATCTATAACACCCTACAATAAAGCCATTCCAAGGTTCACTAATGCAGAATTAATACTAGCTCATCTTCAGCTAAACAAACATAAATTTATATATATAGCCTCTCTTTACATTCCCCCCGGAGACAATGTCCCAATACTCGAAGAAATCCTCTCCTGGCTATCAACTAACATCTGTAATGAAACTATAATCATGGGAGACACCAATATTAATTGGTCTTCCATTCAGTCCCCTACTCACCCCCTCAACATCAACCTATACAACTACTCTCAACTCATCAACTCCATAACTAGGCCATCCAAAGACTTCACTAGTGGCAGCATTTTAGACTGGATTTTAGTCTCCCACCCCCACAACTATCCTGACAGTGGAACCCTCCCTGACTCCCTCAGTGACCACCTTCCCATCTTCACTAGACGTTTTCCTTCTCCCTTACTAGCTACTCATACTTACTTAACTACCCGATGTCATAGAAACTTTAACCCAGAAGCTTTCTCTGACACCCTTAAATCACTTAACTGGTACCCTCTAAAAACTCTACCACTTGCAAATGCAATAACTCACTTTAATACAACCTTCCTACATCTCCTAAATATTCATGCTCCCTTAATAACCAAAAGAATAAAAAGGAAAGCCACCCCCTGGATTACTAAAAGTACACTAGCCACCATGCGACTTAGAGATAAAGCCTGGACACAATACCAGAGGAACAAATCTACATCTAACCTTAATGAATACAAAACTCTTCGTAACTCAGTTAAAAGCTTATCTCAGCAGACCGTCAAAACTACTTTGTCCAACTTCAAAGCAACCATAAAACCAACCCACAAAAGTTCTGGAGAGGTATAACTACCCTCTTAAAACCTGGTACTACAGAAAACCCTAACCCCTCCCCAAATGTACAAGACTCTGATCTTGCTACCCAATTCAATTCTTTCTTCATTGACTCTATTTCCAAACTTACCTCTTCTTTTTCAAATAACAATCTGCCTCCTACCTCCACTTCTCCTCACCCATCTCCCCTCCCAACTTCTTTCTCTCATTCCTCACACTCTCAACCCCCATTTTTCATTAAACCTATTCCTACTTCTACTATAAGAAAACTCCTGCAGAAACTAAAACCATGCACCAATGCCCCCGATAACATTCCCTCATACTTCCTCAGCATAGCTGCTGAAGCCATTGCCCTCCCTATCAGCATCCTAATCAACCGCTCTATCCAAGAAGGTCTTGTTCCTGAAATCTGGAAAAAAGCTTACATCATCCCCCTGCACAAAGGAGGAAATAATACTAATATTTCCAATTTCCGTCCCATCGCCATCCTCTCTCCCATTTCTAAAGTCCTAGAGAAATGTATCCACCTTCAGCTCCTCCCCCATCTCTTAGACAACAACCTATTAACTCCTACCCAACGCGGATTCAGACCCCATCATAGCACTATGACTGCCCTCCTTTCCTTCCTTGAAACTGTGAATAAAGCTAGAGATTCTGGCTTCACTGTATCTACCATCCTTCTCGATCTCTCTAAGGCCTTCGACACTATCTCTCATAACCTACTTCTTACTAAACTAACTAACCTAAACCTCTCCCCCTCTTCCCTCAAATGGTTTACCAGCTATCTCTCTAATAGGCAACAAGCTGTCAAATGGAAAAAGGCCACCTCCTCTTTCCTCATCACCCCCACAGGTGTCCCACAAGGTTCCATACTGGGCCCCCTCCTCTTCAACATTTTCATTAATGACTTTTACCGCTCTATCCCTCTTGCTAACGTTATCCAATATGCAGATGATTCCACAATCATCTGTGCTGCCCCATCCATACCAACTCTCTTAAAACTAACTAAAGATGCTTTCTCTACCACAGAACAATGGATGAAAGACAACCATCTAGCACTCAATGCTGCTAAAACTAAACTTATGATTTTTACCTCCTCTAAAACTAAGAATTTCGATCGAAATTTATTCTCCATTACCAGCCAAAATACAACACCTCTTGAGCTGGTAACTGAAACCAAACTACTAGGAGTTCAAATAGATGACAGGCTCAAATTTAACTCCCATCTACTACTAAACATAAAAAAAACCCACCAAAAACTTGGCATGCTCTACCGACACAATCGGTTCCTCACCTCAACTACTAAACTTACTCTCTCTACTTCTTTTCTCTTACCCTCCCTTCTCTATGGAGCCCCTCTTCTAACAAACCTACAGTTATCTCTCAAAACCAAACTGTCCTCTTGTTACAATAAAATAGCCAGATTCGCCACTAGCAACAAATCATCAACCCATCACTGTGAATCTCTTCACAAACTATACTGGCTTGAGCTTCCCAACTACCTCTCCTACACTCAGCTCACCTATGCTCATAAACTCATTTTCCAGCCATCCCTCTGTCCCTCCCTCTCCACTACCTTTAAAATGCACCATACACAAAGGCTTCTCAGATCTAACAATCAAAACCTTATAGAAGTTTACAGACCCCTCCACCCCCCAGGACAATACCTCCTCTCACACTCTCTTGCACGCCTATGGAACTCCCTTCCCCCCTCCATTCGTACTACTACTAGCCTCCCATCCTTTAAAAAATCACTCCACTCTCATCTAACTTCCACATGGGAATGCTCCTGCTCCCATCCCTCATAACTTACACTTTACTTCAACACTCTTTCCCTTCCTTCTCTCAAATCCCAGGTAACAAATTATTGCTTCCTTCTATTATACAACTCCTTACTAGTATCCAGCAATTCCTTTCCTTACTGAATCCAACTACCTGTCCAAAAAAAAAAAAAAAAAAAAAAAAAAAAAAAAATTATTATTAACTTTGATTGAAATACTTTTGATCAGTCTGTTTTACCTCTGTAGTCTTCATGCATTCTATGTGTGTATATTAATCTTAGTTTGTTTACCTCTGTAATCTTCATGTAATCTATGTTTGTATATTAACCTTTGTGTAATCTGTATGAGGAGCTTTTCTCCCCAGGACTCCATTGAAAATGGGTTCTTCAGGCCCAATGGACTATCCTGGTTAAACAACTGCAAAGAAATAAATAAATAAAATATTTTTTCTTAACAGGCATTTTCTGAAGGAAATGAAGACTGAAACTCAAATGTATGACATTTAGTTATTTCAAACCTCAGTGGTTTGTCAGAAAATCACAACTTTTATGAGGAATAGGCCAAAAGTATGAGGCAAAAATCTGGGCATTCTGCAAAAATGCAGAATGGATGGAAGGGAGGGTGGCCTAATGGTTAAGGTGTTTGCCTTACAAACACAAGGTCCAGGGTTTGAGTCTCACAAGGGATAATTGGCTAGGCTTAAAATGGCTTGAAAGGGCAGTTAGCTTAGTAATAACCTATGAGTGTAAAAATATGAATAGTTGAACAGTATGCATACCTCTCAACCTCTTAGTCCAAAACATCTGGGCAAAGCCTAAAATAATGTGGATGTAATGGCTGAAAAAAATAGGGACAGTTTTAAGTAGTGCTCTTTTTAACTTAGAAACTTGCTTGATAACAGGATTTGTATTAACATGTACTTTGTGAATGATGTGAAGTTTGAAACTCATATACATGTCATTATTTAGTGACTTCACTCCTGCCTGATTTGCCAGAAAACCACAAACTTTATGAGAAACAGACAAAAGTTATAATGCTAAATCTGGACACTTGAGAGGTATGTCAGACACACACACACACACACACACACACACACACACACACACACACACTCCTACTCTCTCACATAGCAACATACACACATACCTTCTCTTTCATAAAGCAACTAATAGTTAGTTTAAATTCCATACAGTCCTACTCTACCCTCTCATACAACACACAGACATGCACTTTTCTTCTCATACTAAAATGACTGGAACCACTAATTCAAATTATGCACATGCACACCTACCTTCTTTCTGTTCTGTTACAGCAGCACACACATACACACACCAAATCTCTCACAAAACAACACACACATACACACAGCTACTCGCTTGCACAGCAAGACATACACCTTCTCTTTCAGAGCAATGAACTGCTAGTTTAAATTCCATATACACACACACACCTACTCTCACACAGTAACACACACGCATTTTATCTCTCATATAAACAGAACAGCACATTTAAATTCCATACACATATACACACACATGCGTGCGCGCGCGCGCACACACACACACACACACACACACACACACACACACACACACACACACACACACACACACACACACACACTTTTGCTCTCATACAGAAGTGAATGGTTTAAATTACACATAGACACACACAAACATACACTTACCTTCTTTCTAAACAAAATGGCCACACGTGCACCATGGACTTAAGTAATTTCTTAAAGGAAATGCTGGCTTAAATTATGCACGGGACTGAAGAATTATTTAGATCCACGTTGGAGTCACGCATGCATGCTCATGTTCCTCCTTAAAGTAGAAGACTCCTATTGCAAAGTAAAGATTTTTTTAAAGCCTGCAGTGATAAGTGTGTTTGGGGGGTGCCCCCCCTTGCCTTATGGTTCCGGCTTCTGGTTACACTTGAACAGAGCACTAAGAAGAGTGCAAACTTTGTTAATTAAAATAAATAAATATATAAATAAAAATTCCGCCCTTTACTTTACAAGGCCAGCCTGTATGGCACCCTAGGCAGTCGCCTAGTTCGCCTATGCCTAAGGCCGGCCTTGAATGGGTGATTGGTTTTCCCCAATGTGAAAACTGGAGATTGTTGTTAACTAGACTTTGATAGTAAAGTAACTAGAACCACTGTGAAAAAAGGGAAAGCAAAAGGTCTAAGACAGCCAGGATTGGAGCTGAAAATGGATCTATATTCCTACTGGAAGCCCAAATCAAAACCTTTTCCATTTGTTTTTGTAAATCTTCCTGGTCAAGGTCTTTTGTGAGGAAGTTCTGTACAGCATGGGATGAAAGTCTGAACTGTCTGACCATCATCAGAACTGGAGTGAGAGGAGTGGATGGAAAGGCACCAGGGGCCAAGTGTGCATCAGAACATCTCTCAGGGACTGCTTCTCTTGGGGGAGGGACAAAGTACCTGCTGCATTTGATGTTAGCAGGTGAAGCAAATTGGTCTCATGCATGGTCATCCCCAGCATCTGAAAATTGAAAGGAGGATAGACTTGCTCAACCTGTTCACTAGAACACTGGACTTTCCCAGTATGAGCATTGCTATTTGAAAGTAGTGAGAAGGCACTGCACACTGCCAAAACCTCATGGATGTCAACACCATGGTAAGAACATGTTCTCCCTTGTTTATTGATATACCAAACCACTGAAATATTGTCCAGCTAGATAGAGATCACACTTCTGGAGAGAGAGACTTGAAAGGTCTGGAATGCTAGGAGGACTGCCCTCATCTCCATAATATTGATGTGAACACTAAGTACTGAAGGGGCCATGTTCCTTGGACAGTCTTTCCCTAAAAATAAGCCCCCACCGGGTTGAAAACCACCCATGGTCACTGTGGCCTGGAGAGAAGGGAGAACAAAAGGCCAACCCTGAAATAAAATTAGTCTAGCCACTACATAATATGTATTTTGCAAATCTTCGTGAGGAACACTGGAAAATTCATGAGCTGACATGTCAATGAACACTGAACTGCTAGGATCCACTGAACCACCCTCATATAAAACATGACCAGAATGACTAAGGTATTGGTAGCTGTGACTGAGCCAAGAAGATGTAAATTTAACCTTGCTGGTGGCTTCTGATGGGAGAGAACCTGTACTGCCTGTTGTTGAAATATGAGAATCCTGGATTCTGGTAGTCTAGTTATCTGTAACTTGATATCTAGATGGGCTCCAATGAATTTTATCAAACTGAACTGGTTAAAGCTTGCACTTGGCCATGCTGACAGGTATTTTTTAGTTGTGAGCAAAAGTGGAGCAAGTAGTCATTGGTTTGAAGAAGGAGATTCTTGGTTCTAAATTCTCAAGATTATAATTTTGACATTATAAATAGCAACATTAAAATTTCATTCAAACATCACATATTCTGTTCAAAATATCCTGCAGCACATATTTCTTCTTCAACTTACTGATGTCTTTTTTTTTGGGGGGGGGGGGTTCCAATTTGCTCATACACTGACTCTTTTCTCTTATTATTTTTGATACTCTGCCTTTCCCAAGCAGACATTATGTTTTTCCCACTCTTTGATCTTAGTGGTACATTTAATGTTTGGCTGTTTACCATGTGTGGTTCTACCAATTCACTGTCAGTTATTCACATTTTTACCTCCATTTGTCATCTCTTTCTCTTTTCCTTTCTAGGTTAACAGGGGAATAGTAGAAGAGTGTAACTGTTCATCATGCAACAGTCTTTATTCCTGTCAATACATCAATTTTTACTACTAGTAGACCTAGTTCTAGGTTATTCTATTTGCCTTTAAACTATACCTATGCCTGTCAGAAACTATATCCTTCCCTGTGGGTTAAAAAATAATTCTCTTTTGCCCTAACACTAGAAATTTGCTGGAAACAATCCTGAAGTGGGTCCCACATCTTGTCAAGGAATCAATTACACTATTATACAATGACCCCCCCATTAATATTCCAAAATGTGCACACTGATTGGCCAGCATGCCCATTGTAAATCCTACAATATACCAATGGAAAAAGATCCGGTCGCCTGGACTTTTTTCCCTTGGTATAAAGTGTCCAAAACCTTTTTTTTTTTTTTTTTGAGAGACTTTTTTTTCTCTATTGGTTCCGTTTCAAAGCATTGATGTACTGGGTATGCATAAGGGAACACAAGTCCCATATGCGTGCGCAGTACATCAACACAAGGAAGCAGTATACCACCACCGGCAGAAGAACAGTAATGCACCGTTATACAAAGGCATTATTTAAGAAAATTAATTTTTTTTCCAGCGTAAAACCTCTGCCAAATTACTTATGCGGAGAACATTTCATATTTCCATACCGGATCGGTCGAGGCCCGGGTTAACAACAACCGCCACCAGTACTGTTAGCCAACAGGGTGCCGGTGGAAATTGGGCTACTGTTGGCTGAAGGAGAAGAGGAGCGAGAAGGCATTCCCGAAGGCAGGAAGAGAGGAGGAAGGTTAGGAGTGTAGTAGTGAGGGCAGGAACTTTGAATGTTGGCAGTATGACTGGTATAAGGAGAGAGCTAGTTGATATGATGGAGAGAAGGAAGGATGATATATTGTGCGTGCAAGAGACCAGATGGAAGGGAAGTAAGGCCAGGTGTATAGGAGGTGGGTTCAAATTGTTCTATCATGGTGTGGATGGCAGGAGATATGGGGTAGGGGTTATCCTAAAGGAACAGTATGCCAAGAATGTTTTGGAGGTGAAGAGAGTGTCTGATAGAGTGATGTTTATGAAGCTTGAAATTGATGGTGTAATGATGACTGTTGTTAGTGCATATGCTCCACATGTTGGGTGTGCGATGGATGAGAAAGAAAAATTTTGGAGTGAGTTGGATGAAGTGGTGATGAGTGTACCCAAGGATGAGACTAGTGATTGGAGTGGACTTCAATGGTCATGTTGGTGAAGTGAACAGAGGGGATGAGGAAGTGATGGATAGGTATGATGTTAAGGAGAGGAATGCAGAAGGTCAGATGATGGTGGATTTTGTGAACAGGATGGACATGGCTGTGGTGAATACATATTTTAAGTAGAGGGAGGAGCATAGGGTGACGTACAAGAGTGGAGGAAGATTCGCACAGATGGATTATATCCTGTGTAGGAGGGCCAGTCTGAAGGAGATTGGAGACTGTAAAGTGGTGACAGGGAAAAGTGGAGTTAAGCAGCATAGAATGGTGGTCTGTAGGATGACACTGGTGATCAAGAAGAGGAGGAGAAGTATGAAAACAGTGCCAAGGATTAAATGTTGGAAGTTAAAAAAGGGTGATTGGGAGGTGGAGTACAGGGAAGAGTTAAGATAGGCACTGGGAGGCAGTGAAGAGTTACCAAATAGCTGGGTAACTACAGCAGAGCTAGTAAGGGAGACTGCTAGAAAGGTTCTTGGTGTGACATCTGGACAGAGGAAGGAGGACAAGGAGACCTGGTGGTGGAATGAGGAAGTACAGGAAAGTATACAGAGGAAGAGGCTGGTGAAGAAGTGGGATTGTCAAAGAGATGAAGAAAGTAGAAATGAGTATAAGGAGATGAGACACACGGCAAAGAGAGAGGTAGCAAAGGCTAAGGATAAGGCATATGGAGAGTTGTATGAGAGATTGGACACAAAAGAGGGAGACAAGGACTGGTACCGACTGGCTAGACAGAGGGATAGAGCTGGGAAATATGTGCAGCATGTAAGGGTGATAAAGGATAGTGAGGGAAACGTACTCACAAGTGAGGAGAGTGTGTTGAGTAGATGGAAAGAGTACTTTGAAGGGCGGATGAATGAAGAGAATGAGAGAGAGAGAAGGTTGGATGATGTGGGGATAGTGAATCAGGAAATGAAACAGATTATCAATGAGTAAGTAAGGACAGCTATGAAGAGGATGAAGAATGGAAAGGCTGTTGGCCCAGATGACATCCAGCGGAAGCATGGAGGTGCTTAGGAGAAATGGCAGTGGAATTTTTAACCAGATTGTTTAATGAAATTTTGGAAAGTCAGAGGATGCCTGAGGAGTGGAAAAAAAGTGTTTTGATACCTATCTTTAAGAATAAGGGTGATGTGCAGAGCTGCAGTAACTACAGAGGGATAAAATTGATCAGTCACAGCTTGAAGTTATGGGAAAGAGTAATGGAAGCTAGGTTAAGAAGGGAGGTGATGATCAGTGATCAGCAGTATGGTTTCATGCCAGGAAAGAGCACTACAGATGCAATATTTGCTCTGAGAGTGTTGTTGGAGAAATACAGAGGAGGTCAGAAGGAGTTTCATTGTGTCTTTGTGGACTTGGAGAAAGCATATGACAGGGTGCTTAGAGAGGAGTTGTGGTATTGTATGAGGAAGTCGGGAGTGGCAGAGAAGTATGTAAGAGTGGTACAGGATATGTATGAGGGTAGTGTGACATTGGTGAGGACTGCGATAGAAGTGACAGATACGTTTAAGGTGGAGGTGGGATTACATCAAGGATCAGCTCTGAGCCCTTTCTTATTTGCAGTGGTGATGGACAGGTTGACAGATGACATCAGACAGGAGGCCCCATGGACTATGATTTTTGCAGATGACATTGTGATATGTAGTGAGAGTAGAGACCAGGTTCAGGAGACCCTGGAGAGGTGGAGATGTGCTTTAGAGAGGAGAAGAATAAAGGTCAGCAGGGCTAAAACAGAATATATGTGTGTAAATGAGAGGGAGGGTTGAGGAATGGTGAGGATGCAGGGAGTAGAAGTGGTAAAGGTGGATGAGTTTAAGCACTTGGGATCAACAGTTCAGAATAATGGTGAGTGTGGAAGAGAGGTATAGAAGAGAGTACAGGCAGGGTGGAATGGGTGGAGAAGAGTGTCAGGAGTGATTTCTGACAGTCCGGTACCAGTAAGAGTAAAAGGGAAGGTGTACAAGAGGGTAGTGAGACCAGCTTTGTTATATGGGTTGGAGACGATGGCATTGACGAAAAGGCAGGAGTCAGAGCTGGATGTGGCAGAGTTAAAGATGTTAAGATTTGCAGTGGGTGTGACTAGGATGGACAGGATTAGGAATCAGTATATTAGAGGGTCAGCTCAGGTTGGACAGTTTGGAGACAAAGCAAGAGAGGTGAGATTGCGTTGGTTTGGACATGTGCTGAGGAGGGATGCTGGGTATATTGGGAAAAGGATGCTAAGGATGGAGCTGCCAGGAAAGAGGAAAAGAGAAAAAGAGGAAGGCCTAAGATAAGGTTTGTGGATGTGGTGAGAGAGGACATGCAGGCGGTTGGTGTGAAAGAGCATGATGCAGAGGACAGGAAGAAATGGAAACAGATGATCTGCTGTGGCGACCCCTAACGAGAACAGCTTGAAAGAAGAAAGTTTTTTTTTCTTAAATAATGTCATTGTATAATAGCAATAACCAAATCCGTGCTTGTGGTATAGTGAAATGTACCCACAGTTAGCTTTATTTAATCATGCCAACTGTGGGTAAATCTTCAATACGTTGTCAGTTAGTGCTTAATTATACAATACCCATGTCTGATGAACCTTCAAAGAAACTTAAAAGACAACCACAAAGCATTCTATAGCTATGTCAAGAATCTAAACGGGAACACTCAGATGTGCTCTGAGTTACAGCACAATGGCACTAAATATACAGAACCAACTGATATTGCCAACATCCTAGCAGATAGGTTCAGTGCTAAATTTACCCCTCTCTCACCCCCTAGAGGGCCCATCTCTATACCGGAAGAATGCAAAGTTCCTATAATCACGGCTGCACAGGTAAAAAACACACTCTCCAAAGCCAAGAACACAGCATCCATGGGACCTGACAATATCCCAGGCTGCGTTCCACATGAACTACAGAATGAACTGGCACCCTACCTAAGTACCTTGTTCAATCATAGCCTCATCTCAGGCTTTGTACCCACTGAATGGTGCACCATGACAGTAATCCCACTCCACAAAGCGGGAGCCACGACGGACCCCGGGAACTACCACCCCATTAGCCTGACGAGCCTGGTCTGCAAGGCCATGGAAAGTATCATCGTGGAACTCATAAACAAAGACATTGGTAATCTCCAAACTCTGGACCCTACCCAGTTTGGATTTGTAAAAGGCAGATCATGTCTCCTAAACCTGACTGACTTCTTTGAAGCAGTCACCAAAGTCATAGATGAGGGTAAAATGGTTCACACCGCTTATCTAGATCTCGCCAAGGCTTTCGACACCACCCCCACTCTGGAATTATAGATAAGCTCACTAAACTAGGTATAAATCCCTATGTCACAAGATGGGTTGCCAACTGGCTCACGGACAGAACACACACTGTGAAAGTAGCAGATTCCAAATCCAACATCAGACCAGTGACAAGTGGAGTACCACAGGGTTCAGTCCTGGGTCCTCTCCTTTTTGGTATCTACTTCTCTGAAGTGCAGGCCAACACAGAAGGTCTTTGGCTAATGACGTTTGCAGATGACTGCAAACTAGGAGCCATAATCGAAACTCCTAACGATGTGGACATCCTACAAAAAGGCCTCACTGAGACAGATGCCTGGTGTCAAAGCTGTGGCCTGAAGCTCAATGCCAAAAAGTGTATTGTCACCCCCTTTGGTAAAAACTCTGTACCCATGAACTACCACACAGGTGGTAGTCTACTTAACAATGAAAGTGTGATAAGAGACCTTGGGGCACACGTGGACAGTAGTCTCTCCTTTGATAATCGCATCGACACAGTGGTCAGGAAATCCTTCTACGTGGCACACCTCATCACAAAAGGTTTCTCATGCAGAATAAAAGAAGACATTGTTTCCCTCTACTCATCACTCATTAGACCCATTATAGAGTACAGCACCCCTTTTGGTATGTACCTCACAAGACATCTACAACAACTGTAAAAGCCACAGAAATACCTCATGCAGACCGTCTAAAAAACTCCAGCTTTACTCCATCGCATATCGCCTACTCAGAGGTGATCTCTGCCTAACATACAAAGCTATGTCAAACCCAGAGCTGTTGGACATGCTCCACTTAAAGAAATCCCAATCCCTCTGAGCTACATGCTCTAGGACCTAAACCTTGTCACCACAATAAACAGAAGATGCTGGAGGGATAGATTCCTGTCTGGAACAGACTACCTATCTATGTCAAACAGAGCTCCTCATTAGCACTCTTCAAGAAAAATCTTGATGATTAGATGGGAAATAGGAAATTCACCCTGGGGATCACTTCTGTGGCTCTGCTGGACAGGGGAACAGGAAAATAATTTTCTTGGGTGACAAAAGCCAGGGTACCTTTTGGCTAGGCTTATATAGGCCATAGGGCAAACAGCGTAATACCTACCTATGCACCTATTTGATCAGTCGTGTAGTTTATCTTTTTTAACGCAGATCATTTCTTGGTGTAACTTCCACATTAATATTCCACTAAGACATTCACCTATAACAACTGCCTCTCCAACTTTTCTTTCTGTATATGTTATATCTCCTCACCCTTCATGAGTTTGAAAGACCTGCTTCTTCATGCCCTCTCTCTCATATCGTTAAAAGGCTGGTGTATTTCTGAGTGCATTTGAGTAATAAAGGCACACTTTTCTATTGTTATTAAATCCTTTCAGTTTGTATTACCATCTTTAGGAATCTTCATTTTTTTCCCATTATTAGCTATTACTTCCTTAGTTTTACTCTTCTTTTCTGTGTCTCTCAATTAGACATAAGGAAATGTATAATCCCTTTCTTTAAAAGGGCAAACCTACCTAGAAAAGTCTAAAATGTGAAAGTCTTCAGAAGTCATCAGAAAAAACTCTATACACACACACACACACATATATATATATATATATATATATATATATATATATATATATAGAGAGAGAGAGAGAGAGGGGGGGGTGGAGTTACTTCTTTGGTATGGAGTGCTTAAGTGTGTCTTATGTTGCCAATAAAATAATAATAATAAAAAAATAAAAATAAACAGGAAGGCTGAAGAAGTGAATATTTTAGACTATAACATTGTACTGGGAGACTTCATTGGAGTTTGGAAGGGGAACTTTTTGCATGTGCAATAATTCTTGTTTCTGCCTGCAGAGATTTCACATGACAAAATGTTAAATATGTTGAACAAATTACAATTAACATTTCCAAGTGAAAATTCATAAAGTAGCAGAAGGTATTCTAAGAACTAAGCCAATACAGGAACGGAGAAAGGAGATTCTGCTGATAGGGGTGACTTTGATTAGGGATACAGACAATAAGCAAGACTGGGCATGAGTATATTAGAGAAAACTGGCAAAGTACCCAAGGTATTGGGAGCAAATAATAAGACAGAGAAAGGTAATAGAATGGGAAGATGCTTAGAACTTATTTGGATTGTAGGGTAGAGATTGCCTTCCATATCAAGGACTGATAGAGTACAGACAAGAGAAATAAATGGGGTGGTCCTAAAAAGAAAGACCAGCACTGGTAGAGTTGTTAGTACAATCTAGAACCGAAGTGGCCATTAAGAAATGAATAATTAGTACAGCATATAAAATATTGCATGATAAGTATAAGAATCAATCAGAAGAGTTTAGGAAGAATTGGGAATAGAGACTGGATAAGCAATTTGCAAAGAAACACTGGGGTATATATGTATGTCTCCCAAATATGCAATACAGTCCAGAAGATTTAGGATCTTTGCCTGGAAGTGTTTACATAGATATTTTATAACCTCATCAGGCTCCAAATAATATTTCCTCAGGTAGACAGCAAATGTTGGAGATGTGATGGGAAAGAAAGAGATAAGCGGGAACATATTTTCTGGGAGTGTAATGAGTTGGCTCACTTTAATGATTCCCTGCAGAGTGCTCTGTCAGAGATGCTGGGTGAGCAAATTGGAGTAACTAAGCAAATGATTTCTTTGAGCTATGATACAGAGTTAGAACTGCCTAGAGACAGTAGGGCCTTGTTGAGTCAAATTATGATGGCTGCCAAAAAAAACAATAACTACAAAATGGAAATCAAAGTCTAAACAAACTTTACTAGAAGTAACAAAGATAGTAACAAAGATAAAACAACTGGGACTGGGATCTTTAGAAAAGGGTAGGAGTAAATTACAAAGGAAAAAAAATAGGAAATGTAGGTGTACTACATGCAGCAGAGGGATGATGATTAAAAGAAGGTAGGATCTGAATGAGCTATGTAATGGTTGACTGACAATGACTGGATATATTAAAAGTGATACATAATGTCTTCAAAAAAAGTAACATTTCCAAGTGAAACATACATTTTCTTTGCTAATATGTATGCATAATTAAATTGCATATTATCTTTGATAAGAAATCCCAGATCCTCACACAAAGTACAAACCTTGGCAATTTGAAATGTGAAAATGACTGGATCTGTGAGGTTATCCTTCCACTTGCTAGATATTGTTGCAATAACTACTTTTGAATGGTTGTAATCAGAATGCATTTTGTTAATCAGATAACCACCAGAGAATATTGATTCAATTTCGGTTCCATGGAATGATGTCAGCATAGCAAAAGCAAGTACACCTAACAAAAATAAAAGGAAGCATATTATAGATTTTTTAAATTCCCAATGTAGATCATGTAAATAAAACAGTCTCATGCTTTTCATGAAGTGAAATATATTCCATATTTTAAATACACAATAATAAAGGATTGTAACCGAAATGAAGGCTTTAATTCCTCAAGAAAGTATAGGATGCACACTGACATGGTTGCTACAGTCACCTGCTTTGGCAATTCATTATCTAATCTATTTATTTCAAAGATGTAATGGGCCACATTTCAAAAGAGCTGCTCTCAATGTTAGTGACTTGCTGCAGTGGAAGCCTGCCTAGATTCTGAAGTACTTGCCCCAGAATTTAATAAAATCCATGTAGGCACAGTGTAGAGAATACACAGAATGCTACCATGTCCATGTATACAGTTCCCCCTCGGCAGCACTCCATGCATATTAATCATGGCATATTGCTGAGGGAGAGCTGCAGTACATGGTTATTGGATCAGTGTAAGGAGTGTAGTGCAAACTGTGTCTGCAGATGAGTAAGACACTCCCTGCATTGTCCAATTGTATTATTTCAATGTTATTTTTTTTTAGAAATGTATGTTTGCGCAGCATGGCATGGACTGCAACAATGATAAGCTGCGTCAAGACACCTGCCAGAGATCTGAAAATAGAAACCGGATACATTTAATTATTTATTTTACTGTCATGTTTAAGTGCAGCTGAGCAGGTTTGCATGGTACAGTGTAGTGCTCAGCAGTGCTTATAGGTAGCTCAGAGGTATATGTAAAAGTATAGCAACATTTCTGATATCCACTTATCTAAATGGGTAGAGTTATGGCATCATGTGTAGTAGGTCCCAGGTTTCAGTACATGGAAAGGAAAATGAGCATTAATTTTTGACATAGAAATTATAGCAATTATTTTAAAGTATGGCCTGCTGCACTCAGCTAAGCTCTGCTAAGACCTGCTAAGCACTGTATAAACATGATAATGGCTGAGAATGTTTATGCACTGCTCGGCTCTGCTTGGCTGGTTTGTGCATTGCTAAGCAGTGCTAAGCATACTTTCTGCGAGTTGTCATGAAGCTTAGGTCAGCTTTAATGTTGCCCAATGGCATTTAAGGGCAGGAAAATAGGCTATATTAAGTGTATTAACCTGGAATACAGCATAATCCATTGGCGTTCTGTCTCTGAAGGGTACTATGGCAGGAGTTGGAGAGGGTTCACTCTTTTGTGTGCAGTGTTGGGGCATTCTGGAGTCCAGGGTCATGGGTGGACTCCTTGTATAAAAAACCATGATGACTAGCTGCTGCAGGGAAGTTTCCAGGGCTCAGAGTGTAAGGTGGCGACCTGGGAATGGCTGGCATGTGAACTCACCAGTGTGACTGGTATCCACTGCACAGGTGAGCAGGTACATCACCACCATGATGAACTGAAGTGATGAAAAGTAGATCTCTTGGACATCTGGGTCCTAGAAGCTCAGGCAGGGAATGCCCCACCAGTATGTAAGGAAGTTTACCTCTGTTTCACCTATATCTAATCTGATGTCTGCTAAACTGGTAATCATAATTGTGTGCTTCTCTCCCAACAGCTGCAGAGGAGAGGGATTGCAACACAGGAACATGCAGGGTGCTTGGCCAGGTTGCACCATGAGTGTGGTGAGTACAGATGTATTATGCTAACTGTACTGAAATAAGCAAGAAATAGGAAAGCATTAACTGCAATAAAGTATATACAGTAAAGTTTGTAATGCAATAGATGTGGACTTACGGCTGTACTGCAATAACTGGATACTGCCAACTGTAGTGCAATAAGCAAGAAAGAGTAAAGCATTAAGTGTAATAAAGTATGTACAATAAAGTCTGTAGTGCAATAACTGTGGAACTAGAGCTGTATTGCAAGACTTGAACAATGACAACTGTTGTGGAATAAAAACTTGAAACACTGCCAGTAACTGCATTAATCTATATACAATAAAGTCTGCTGTACAATAAGTGTGGAAGTAGAGATGTTTTGCAAGAAATGAATTATGACAGCTGTTCTACAATAACACATGAACCAATACAAATAACAACAAGATAAATTGTGTACATCAGGATTGTCTTATTTTAACCACTGCAGTAGAGCTGTATGCATTCAGACTGTGAGGTAAGGTGCTGCAGTCAAGTATAAGTCTGTAATAGCTGTAGACTGCAAATATAATGGCTGCCAAATGTATTGTTTGATACATACAGTACTGTTCAAGGCTGATACTAGGTGAATATTGTTCACATAATGCTCTGTCATCCACAAACAGCAGGTGAGCAAGGTATATCAGTGCGGTAGACCAATCCATGATCTGATATTGTTTGCTGACTTCATAGATATTTCAACCCAATTGCAATAAATTGTGTATACCTACAGTCTATATAGAAATCTATAGATTACCTAATATCTCTGTCATGCTAGTAGTTCATGCCTGTGCATTCTACTGTCACTGCAGTGTAGTATAAAACTGTAGTACTAATAACATGTCATATTTTGGTTCCAGATGATCTCTAGGCAAATATAAGTGAGTCAGCAATTAGCAGGGACTCCGCATCTCAGTTTGTTAAATTCTTTGTCTGTAGTACAGTTCTCCACACACAGACCAGGGTTCCAGTCCAGTGTTATGTACCACTAAATATTACAGTATCAGTCATGTAATGTTTACAGATTCTCTCCCCACAGGAACTACAGGTAAATGGGTGAGGTAGCCCATATTATGAGTAATTAATTGTGTGTTTAGATGCCACAGACTGTTAAAATCATTAGCAAGAATGTAAAAATACAGCATAAAATAAAGGAAATAAATATAATAATAATAATAATATAAACTTAAATAAATAAAATGTGTAATCAAAGTATGGTTGTATGCCTAGGGTGTCTGTTAAAACATTGCTGCAGTCAATTCATACATTTCATACAGCTATCCTCCACAGTCACTGCTATTGGGTTCTATCCCCATGCCTGCCAAGCAAGGCATGATAGTTATTTAGTTTCTCTACTGTACACATACATGTCTGTCAAGTGTCACACTGTCACGGAATGTAATTATTAGTGCATAACCCCTCTGTCACAATATTACCATTGACATAATTACCTAAATAGCAAAGTATCACTACATCAGCCCACAGTACACCTTGGTAGTTATATAGGTCCACCTAGTGTGCAAGTGTTCTGTGTAGTTGTGTACCCACAGTTGTTAATGCTTGGCACATACTCTCCCATGTGAATAGCTTGAGAGGTATGTGGGTGCTACAGCAGCTATAGGGGACTTGTGCACATAAAGAAAGGACAGACTTGTAGAGTATATAGTAGTACTTTTATCAAGTAAATAACCTATAATGGTACTAATGAACTGTTTTTCTGTCTCTCCCCACCCCTTATCTTCATTTATTTATTATTGTAATTCATTAGGTATGGTTTACTATTAGCATATGTTGTTACATTAAACTGTATTTTGAGGCATGTGTTTTAGTACTGTTATGTATTATGATGGTTGCATATTAACATATCTTGTTGAATTGCCTATTTTGTTGGCCTTATGCCGTAACTGTTAATGTTATTGTTGTGTTTCACATAATATACATTGATATGTACTTGGGTTATTTTCACTTTTCTGGCATGCTGCTATTACTAACAATATGTTTTGTTCATAACTAACCTATACTTATTCCTTTACGTCCATCATCACAACACATCAGGGTAGGCCAGTTCCTGGTGATCCACCTGCCATATCTCCACTGGCAGTGGTGCCGCATGGCTGTAGTCAGCCAACAGCAACTGCTGGTCATGGTGCACAGGATCATTCATTCCACCTATGAACACTGCCTGCACCAGATTGAGGGCACACTGGCCAACCTGGTGGGGCAGACTGGCCCTGGCACCAAGTCTCCTGCACAGCCACCTTCAGGGACATGAAAGAGCTGTATCAACTGCCCATGGGTGGGGATGTCAGTCATGCTGATACTGTTGGGAGGCACATGTGAATCTGATTCCACAACACCCTCCCCATTCAAGCTGTTTTTCCCCCTCATGTGTTACATACTGCCCCTGTCTGCTGTCTTGCCTATTTTTTCTGTCTGCTATCACATCCTCTCCTACCCAGCTTACCTCCCCACATGTACCTATGTCCGTTCCCCAAACATTCCACTTTCTCCTTAAAAAAAAATGGGCAGCTGTCCCACAAAAAGTATCACCCCATACATAGCTCTCCATTTCACACATGTCTCCACTGGACACATCTAATTTGGTCCAATTGGCTTGATAACACATTTATTTTGTCCTTACCCCTCTCTCTGGGGTTTGAGAGTCCAAATTCATCTACAAAATTTGTCAATATGCACAGCTGTTGGGGTACAAGAAATTAACAGCTATGGTTCTTTCCAACACATCCCTACCTGTTTTTCATTATGTTTTTCCCACTGCTTGCCCCCTTTCACCAATATCCTATCAACCCCCTTTTTTTACTACACAGCAGCAGACCACAGCTTAAATGACTATAGGTATCTATTTACTTGCTACTCAAACATAGAGTGTAAACACCTCTGCAAAGTCTTGAACCTAGGTCTCCTCTCAAGTATAGCTTAGTGCACTAACCCACCATGCTATACAAGTTTTTGAATAAACAGATGTTTCCATCAAAATGTACTGATTGCTACCTACAATCATTAAGCATGTAACTGAAATAAAAAAGCAACTGGAAAAATAGGAGTGTACCTTGGACCCTAGTGCAATAATACACCAGGGGACAGCCAAAGACATAATAATGGATGTAATTGAGGCCTGTGATATCAGGTACATGTGCCTTTTTATCAGCAACTTGTAGAAAGACACATGCTAAAGCAGCAATGGCAAATTACATGTACAACTGGGACCCTGGTGCAGAAATACAACTATATAAAGCCATGCACATACTCATGGAATGTAAAAATGTTTCATACAGCCTGTATATGTGCACATATATCTTTCAAATACACATACTTTTGCAGCATCTCAGTAGCTTAGTCTGTTAAATGGCTTGCATCTAGTACATTTTGCCACACACAGTCCTGGGTTCGAATCCAGTGTTGTGTTGTACTTCAATTACATTATTGTAAAGACAGCAAGTAATGACTGTGTGTTGCAATCCTAATACCCACACTTTACTGCTACTTAATTAACTGGCACTCAGTTTTGCAAGACAAAGGCCTGCAGGCAGAGACACAATGCACATATTCATATTGCCTAACTATATGTTACCTCTGTTATTCACGCAGTTGCATAACAGACGTACCTTACGCCACCTGCACCGATTGAACTGTATAGCATACCCTTACTGTGACTCTGCCATAATGACAGGCCTGACACAGCTGCCACAGTTACACATACAGCTTACTGTACTCTAAAGTGTTCACACTCCCCTATGTGTTGTAGGCTGCAGCAGCATACACAGCTGTATGTAAAGGTACCTCTCAACCACCTAGAACAAGGGATCCGGACACAGCTATAGCTAATGGGGGGGTGAAAGGCTGAAAGACAGGGACATGTTTAACACTTTGCCCCTACAAAGACAGTAGGTTGATAGACTAACATCTACTGCATTAGCATGCATTTTCTGATGGGTATGAAGTATGACACTCATGACACTCACATGTCTGCCTTCCCTTACTGACCTCAACCCACAATGTTTGGCAGTGAACTGCCAGATGACATGGGACACTGACCAAACATATGAGGCAAAACTGACATACATCATACATCTCTACAGTGGACAGTATTTGTACCTACTCTCTGCATTGCTGTAGTCTCCACACTAAGAATGGGGCCAAGGCCTACATGAAGGCCTTATATATTGCACTGTATTGGCATGTCACTGGCTAATGATAGTGCAATTCAGCTGTTTTGGCCACAGTTAGAAATTCTGAGCAACAGATTGGTGAAGAGGCAATTACCTGTTAATACGCATTACCTTCAAAAGGTAGGTAGGTAGTGCTTATTAACAGGTGTGGTGCTGCGGTAGTGTTGTTGCCTCACAGTAAGATGCTGTCCGGTTCGATTCTCAGCTAGAACGTCTTCTGCATGGAGACATGCATGAATGGGCATACCTTCGTTAAGGTTGTGCTTCAGGGCTGGCAACTCGGCATGTAAAAATCAGCTGCCAATCATTAGCGGACCGGAGCTCCGTTGTGGCGACCCCAACCGGGAAAAGCCGAAAGACACAACAACAACAAGCATTACCTTCAAAAGGCATGCAACAGGTTATGGGGAACAGGTCTGTATGACATTTCAGTCACACAGACAGCATATGTCTAAAGCATTTCCAGAGGAAATATTCAAAAAAGGAATACTGCACTCCACCTGGTATGTAATAGAGTACTCCATATAATGGGATGCGGATGGGAGGATGGGGGTATGGGGAATATGGATTACAGCAGTAGGCTTGTCCAAGATCTATGATATTGAGATGTCAGTGATATTCTGCTGTCCTATACCTACAGGCATGACTCTCAACTATCCCTGCTTTTAATCACATCCAGCTCTGTCCCTGTCAATCCCTCCTACCATGGTCAGCTGGTGTAGGAAAGCTAGTGGATTACACGTAATGCACAGTGACAATAACTAAGGGTGTACACTCCTGTAACATCAAATAATCTACTGTAATTCATCTCTTCTCATTCTGTCAGTGTGTAACATAAATAATTCTAACATTGTAAAAGTGTCCCTGAATGTCTTTAATGTACTCTGGCTAAGTCTCTGTTTCATTGACATTTGTCCCTGTTTGGTTGAGAGCTATGCCTAACATACCTGCAAACCTTCTACAGCAAGACATCAGCACAAAGCCATAATTACTAGGGGGGGGGGGAGTCAAAGGCCCAAACTCAGTGACAGAGTATAAATATTGCCCGTACAAATTAAGAAACTGAATACACTAACAGACATTACTGTAGCATAACTGTATTCTGAAGAGTATGACATGTGAAAGTCATTTTCTGACATCAGCCATCAGTGATTGGCCAACCATATGTTAGACATCCACAAGTTTGCGTGAGGACCACATCTATAAGGCAAACATCTTGACATCCTGCAAACATCTGTATAGTTGGGTGGTATGATGCCTAGAGGGAACACATACTACAGCAGGTCTGCATTGCTTTCTGATATTGTGGCACACTGGTGTTGCTGGACTGTTCCCATATAGTTGTTGTAATAGCACACTGCTATTTGTCTGACAGTGGCTGTATGACATATTAGTGGGAATTTGCCTGTAGGAGACACACCACAGTAGACTGCAGTGATGGGTGTAGAGACATACAGCAGAAGCTGTCACAGCAAACAGGGACATAACCCAGTATTGTGACCATCTTGGTGATATCCACACATGTAGTGGGTTCCCAGACTGTGGGGTATGAGGTGTGAGGGAGCAATGGATAGGTTCATACATTCATAGGTTCATACTAGGCAACCGGCCCTAGGGCCTATACAAGCCTAGCCATAATAATTCCCTGGCTATTTCTTCCCACAAAATTTACTTCCCTGGTTCCCTGCCTGGCAGGGCGACTGATGTGATCCCCGGGATTAATTTCCTATCTCCCATCCAATTGTCACGGTTCCTTTTGAAGAGGGCCAAAGAGGCGCTCTGCTTGACAAGTATGGACAGTCTATTCCAGAGTCTGGGGAGTCTCTGGGTCAGGAACCTATCCCTCCAGCATGTTTTGTTCATTGTGATGAAAAGGTTTAGATCACTGGAGCATGTCGCTCTGAGGGATTGGGATTTCTTTAAGTGTAGCATGTCCAACAGCTCTGGGTTTGACATGGCTTTGTATGTTAAGCAGAGATCACCTCTGAGTAGATGATATGCAACAGGGTATAGCTGGAGTTTTTTAGATGGTCAGCATAGGGTATCTGCTTTAAACCTGTGATTCTTTTAGTGAGGTATTTCTGCAGCCTTTCCAGTTGTTGCAGATGTCTTGAGAGGTACATACCAAACGGGGCATTGTATTCTATAATAGGTCTAATGAGGGATTAGTACAGCGGGACAATGACCTCCTTTTTTCTGGATGAAAAGCCCTTAGTGATGAGGTGTGCCACATAGAAGGATTTCCTGACTGCTGTGGCAATGTGGTTGTCGAAGGTGAGACCACTGTCCAGCTGTGTCCCTAAGTCTCTTATCACACTTTAGGTGTTTAGTGTACTGCCACCTATGTAGTAATTCATGATTACATGTTTTTTCCCAAAGGGGATAACTATACATTTCTTGGCATTGAGCTCGAGCCCATGGCTCTGGCACCAAGCATCTGTTTCTGTAAGGCCCTTTTGTAGAAAATCCACATCATTTGGGGATTCAATAATGGCTCCCAGTTTGCAGTCATCTGCAAACTTTGTTAGCCAGAGTCCCTTAGTGCTGGCCTGTACTTCAGATAAGTAGATGCCAAACAAGAGCGGTCCCAGGACTGAACCCTGAGGTACTCCACTTGTCACTTGTCTGGAGCTGGATTTGGAGTCAGCTACTTTTACAGTGTGGGTTCTGTCAGTACGCCAGTTGGCAACCCGTCGAGTAATGTAGGGATTAATGCCCAGCTTAGTAAGTTTATCTATGATTCCAGAGTGGAGGATGGTGTCTAAGGCCTTGTTGTGGTCCATATAGGCTGTGTGGGCCACCTTACCCTCATCCACAGCTCTGGAGACTGATTCAAAGAAGTCAATCAGGTTCAGGAGACAAGATCAGCCCTTCACAAACCCAAACTGGGTGAGGTGCAGTGTTTGAAGGTTGCCTATGTCCTTGTTTATTAGTTCCATGATAATACGTTCCATGACCTTGCAGATTAGACTCATCAGACTGATGGGGCAGTAGTTCCCAGGATCCAAGGTGGATCCCCCCTTGTGGAGTGGGATAACTGTAGCTGATTGCCACTCTGTGGGCACGAAGCCTGATGTGAGGCTATGATTAGACATGACACTTAGGTGAGATGCAAGTTAATTTTCTAGTTCATGTAGTACACAGTCCAGGATGTTGTCTGGTCCCATGGATGCTATATTCTTAGCTTTGGAGAGTGTGTTTTTTACTTGTGTGGCCATTATTACCAGAATTTGGCAATCTTTCGGTATTGAGATGGGCCTTTTAGGGGGTGTGAGGGGGGGTGAAGTTGGCACTGAATCGATCTGCCAGGATATTGGTAATATCCTTGGTATCAGTATATTTAATGCCATTCTGTTATAGCTCAGAGCAGATCTGAGGATTGCCATTTAGATTCTTGACATAGCTATAGAATGCCTTGTAGTTGTCTTTGGAATCTTTGGCAATTTTATTTTCATAACTAGTTTTGAAGGATTTTATGAGGGATCTCAGCTTCTTACTGAGGCCGGTAAGGGAGTTTTTGGCAGATAGTGCAGGCCATTATGGGCATGCAGGATCTGTACATAGTGGATGTGCATGTATTTGGTCCTGTCATGTGTTCCCCTCTTGTTGTCTTTCAGGAACCATGAACTGCAGGAGAGAGCCACCATTCACAACTGTGGAGAATGACACTATACTAGATGGCCTCAGACACCACCATCGCATCTTGCATTCCAGAGGTCAGCACAATTGTAAACAGTGGGCAGAATTGTGGGCAGACCTTGTGTGGGCTATTAATCAGATTGGCCAACAAGGTCAGACATATGAGCAGGTCCAACACCGGGACACAGATATGGTGAATGCAGCACGGCAATGGGCAGCTGCTGTTGACAGAGATCATGCTGCCACTGGTGGAGGGCCTGCAATCTAACATCCACCCCCGGCCACAGAGGACTTCTTTGTGAACCTAGGATCAACCAACAGCTCCCAGGCATCCATCTTGAAGGAGGACTGCTGCCCATGTGACACCTGTCACAGGTGTCACATCACGGGTCACTTGCCACATGTTTTGTGCCATCATGGAGGTACAGGCATGTTCTGCACACACCACCAGCTGGATGCATAGGGTTATGGATGCAGCACAGTCTGACATCCATTGGTGAGACCCTGGATTGGTTCACTGATTTAGTGGACAGACGGTGGGCTGAGACAGTGTATGTCTTTGACCGCACATTGTCTGTGGAACATCTGGTTGGAGCTGGGCATTGGACACATGGATGTAGGTCAGCAACACCATCTGCTAAGAGTCCACATGACTGTGCAAACCTACTCTCCTGTAATGGCAGTACCTCCAGTGCTAGAGAACAAAGTGTGCTATCCACACCACCACATGACAGGCCTGACATGGGGGACATGAGCCCAGCAGACAGCAGTCACGATCAGCTACTAGCACCGCATCTGACCTTGGGCATGATGGTGCCAGTGCTACTCCTGGTAGAACCAGTTCCCATGTTTATGGCTAGAGACAATGAACTGTCCACTCTACCATGTACGGTCCACACCTGTCCAACATATACATGTGTAGGGCTAGCACTGGGCTTGATTGTGTACAAGCACACACTCAAACACCACTGTCACATGCTGTCACCATCAGACACACATGGAACCTCTCCATGGCCCTTCTAACTAGCACCCATTTCTGATTCACACACACATGCTGCCAACTGTTTAGCACAGACTAGGGTTCTGGCACCCCCACACCACACCCTGTGCATGTAATGATACATGTACCACATCTCTGCCATCCATGCCATTGATGCAGGGACATGCAAATATGTGTTTGATGCACAGGGTGACTATATCACTTTACATGTAGTTGTGTGGTGCAGTATTGTTATGCCATGGCAGTTGTTGTGGGCCATGACAGGCACTGTATGTTGGCATGTGTCATGAATACACATCACACTTTGTGCATCTTTGTTGCATGGTGTTAGACTGATGATAGTGTTACAGAGTGACAGGTGTGTCACAGACCTGTGTATGCTTCTGTTCCCGGAGTCTGAGCGTTCAACTATGAACACATGGCGGTAATACAGAGGCACAGGATGGCATAGCAGTACAGCAGAAATATGATGTATGCAAGGTATGGCAGTATATGTGCATGGGTTCCTAGGTTCCTATGTGTAGAACAGTGCATCAGGACAATTGGGAGAGTCAGTGTAATCATGCTTTCATAGATTGTGATAAGGTTTGCTGCCCTTGATATGTGTCACCTGGGTTTTCTGAACATACAAGTCTAGATGGTGGTGAACATCAGTTATGCTTACAAAGATGAGGGCAATATAGGGGCAGCAGCTAGTCACAGAGCTAAAAAATGCATAACTATTGCACAGAGCTAGCCCATATGAGCATGTCTGTAGTGCTACAAGGGGATAGTTTTACATACACACACACAAACAGACACACAGTTGGCTGATGTGGGATTAGAAACCCTACCTACATAGTAATATACACTACAGCTTGTAGAATTTACCACACATGCCACAGGTTATATATCTGTTATTTATGTGAATGCAAGCATAGTACTTGAGGAATACACAAAGTAGCCTTGTGTTAGACAGCATGGGTGGCCTGTAGAGTGATATTGGTTGGTACTGTTATTGTATCTAGTGTCCTAGGAGTGGGATAAATGTTAATATCCCTGCTATGTGTGTACAGTTACTAGTATGGCCATATGTGGCTGGTTGCAATTAGATAGACAGACATGTGGCTAGCGACAATATGGCTTGCCCAAGGCATGCGTTGCAACCAGTGTACATTACAACACCGTCTCAACTGTGCCTGTCTACAGGGTGACAAACTGCAGGCATAGGGGTTTGTGAGTGAGTGGACTATGTACTGTTGCAGCCTTGGCCTGTTCCTATCAGACAAACACACACACACACATAAATAAATATATATATTTATATATATATATATATATATATATATATATATATATATGTATATATATATATATATATATATATATATATATATATATATATATATATTCTAGGAAAACATCTGCAGCAGCTGGAGAGGCCTCAAAAATACCTCACAAAGAGGATAAAGGGCCTTAAGCAGATGCTCTATGCCATGAGGTTAAAAAAACTCAGACTGTACTCGGTCACATACTGGCTACTCAGAGGAGATCTCTGCCTGACATACAAGGCTATGTCAAACCCTGAACTACTAGAAATGCTTCACCTAAGGAAAACGCAATCCACCAGAGCAACACCCTCAAGGGACATAAATCTGACATCATCAATAAACAGGACGTGTTGGAGGGACAGATTCGTGTCCCAGAGACTCCCCTTGCTCTGGTACAGTGTCCCCATATATGTGAGGCAGAGTTCCTCGTTGGCACTCTTCAAGAGAAACCTTGATGAGTTGATGGGAAACAGGAAATTCTCTCCGGGAATCACTTCTAGTTACCTGCTAGACAGGGGTGCAGGTAACTAAACCACTTGGGAGAGAGTGCTATAGCACAAAATTTATGGCTAGGCTTAATTATGCCCTAGGGCCAATAGCCTAGTACCTGCCTATGAACCTACATATATATATATACATATACATATATATACATATATATATATATATATATATATATATATATATATATATATATATATATATATATATATATATATATATATATATATATATATATATGGGTCTACCTGACAACATCGACAGCTTAGAACGCCGACAGTGAGAACACCGATGCCAGAAGATCGACAACTGAGAAGACCGACGGATGAAAACCCGACGCTGAGAACACCGACATGGGAAAAGGCTGTGTAAGTATGCGGTAGTGACGGACGTTAGGGTGCGAGTAAGGTAAGTGTGCGATATTGACAGTCTGTAGGGATAGGGGTGGGTTAAGTGAGTTAGGGTTAGGTCGCGGGTTAGGTAAGTGTGCGGTAGTGATAGTCTTTGGGTTAGGGGCAGGTTAAGTGAGTTAGGGTTATGGCGCGGGTTAGGTGAGTGTGTGATAGTGACAGTCTTTGGGTTAGGGGTGGGTTAAGTGAGTTAGGGTTAGGGTGCAGGTTAGGTAAGTGTGTGGTTGTGATAGTCTTTGGGTTAGGGGCGGGTTAAGTGAGTTAGGGTTAGGGCGCGGGTTAGGTGAGTGTGCGATAGTGACGGACCTTAGGGTTAGGGTTTGGGTTAAGGTTGTAGATAGTTGTGTATGTGAGGTTTAGTGTGGGTTTGTAAGGATTTTGGTGTGCTTGTGTTGTGCGTGTGCTTTTTGGACAGGGGATTTGTTTTGTTTGTTGATTGTCGGTATTATGGTGTGTTGGGCATGTGAGGTTTCGTGTTTGTGAACTGTCGGTTATGTGGTGTCGGTGATTTCGTTGTCGGTGTTGTGATGTGTCGGTGTTGTCAGGTAGACCCATATATATATATATATGTCTTGTCTGTTCCTCATACATTTGTGGTTTTATGGTAAAATACTGTAAAATGCAGTCACTGAATTGTTGTAACTACTGACATATTTAAATGATGGCCTTTATATCCTGCAGCTAATCTGACCTGTTGCAACCTGCTGTTATATTAGCCACCTTCTAGATTACTCAGAGCATATATGTCTGTTTGTAGGTTTGTCCCTTTGTCCCCCCATTCTCCCTCTGGCTTTCTCCAGCTTTCTTGCAGTAAGAGCTTGAGGGGTTATGACAGTCTGTGGGAATACCACCATGCGAGTACCGCACATGCAACCGATATAGATGCTGCCAGATTCGAACCATCAACATCATCACTCCTACTAATGTCCCTAGCCCAGTGAGTCACACCAACTGCCAGACAGAGAGGTTTTATTCATCACATTAGCAACAACATACAGACATATACAGTGTCACCCCTGCATTATGTAGGATATACAATGCATGGCCAGGTTCTATGTCACAGCCCAGGGATTGTCTGGTCTGCTGATATATCATTATAGACTTACTGTTACAGCAGTTGTATGGGAACACTGATGTGTTGGGGGTGTGGGATGACCAGCCCATGCTGTGCTGGCATAGACAGTCATGCGACTGTCCCGTGATCCCATTGTTTGGCATCTCCCTTGTATAATGTAGTAGAGTTTCCAGGCATGTGGCCTAGTGAATATTATGGGGTACATACTATTGGACAATGTACCTGTTGTCCCAAGTGACTGTTAGATCTCTGCAAGTAGCCCACTATATTCCCTTTCATACATTTGGCAGGTCCATACATATGTTACCATAGTCTAGTACCCTGTACAAGTGGTCTATAGGACAGTGACTTACCTTGGGATTGCAGCAGTTGACAGACCTGTAGCTCATGGCTGGATCTGTCTGATGCATGCAGTACACAGACAATACATAGTTAGGTACAGGTTGTGTGGGCTGGCTGGCATAATTTTTAGTATACGTATGCGAGTTGGAATAAGGTAAGGGCTCTATAATGTCAGTGCATGTGCTGTGCATTGTCTCTTGGCCAAGACCAGGGCATATTAGGCATGCCTACATCTGCCTACAGGGACAACCTCAGGGGTTTCATCTTCCGAGTCCCCCTGTGGATGTAGCTGTGGGACCTAGACACTGGTGGAGGGATGCAGCTGTTTCCACATGATAATACTGTGCAGCATGGCACATACTGTGAACATCTGTGCACATGTGGCTGGAGAGTACTGCAGGGCTTCACCAGATATATTGAGGCACCAGAACCACGATGTCAGAAACCCAAACACACACTCTATGATGTTCCTAGTTTGTGCATGTACCTCATCATGGCATTCTTCTGTAGGTGTGTGTGTGTGTTTCTGATGGGTGTCATCGTCCACAGTTCCAGTGCACAGCCAACATCCCCCAGTAAATGGCCATATGGGATGTCCCCCCTAGCAAACATCTGGTACAGCTGTGATGCACGCCAGATATGGGAGTTGTGATAACTGCCAGGGCTGCCAACACACTCATTCATGATAATGCTCTGGGCATTGTACACAATCTGGCAGTTGATGGAGTGATACCCCTTGCAGCTGACATAGATTTTACCCTCCTCACTGGGCTGTGCCTTGATGTGTACATGAATACAGTCTATGGCAGCCAGCACTTCAGGGTAGTGTGCTACCTTGTAGAGGAGTCACATACTGCTGGCCCTTTCCTCAGGGGTGTGGGGTAAATAAATGTGCTCGCTGGCATGTGGTAGCATGGCATCCACGAACTGATGGGGTACCCTGGATGATGATGCCTGTCACACTCCCATCATGTCTCCAGTCAGTCTTTGGAAAGTGCCTGTATCCTAAGGGCCACACATACCTTTGTTTCCACTGGGATGGGTTCCGTCTGTTGGCTCTGGGTCTGAGTTGAGGGTGGCAGAGCTCGGTGAGCTCTTGTAGTATGTCCCTATCCATCCTGTAGCACTCTATAATCTCCAGCTCATGTAGCTCTTGGAAGGTTACCCTGGGCCTGAACACTCTTCTCCTTCTCAGTCTGGGCCTATTGCCAGCAGCATCAGCACTGACCTCAGTCTCTAGCACATTCAGATACATCAGACCTGTAGCAGCCCCTAGCATTGTCTCAGTTAAAAATCCCAAGTTTGTACTCCACTGGTGCAGGGTATGGGGGTGAAATCAGATTGTAGGGTATATGCAAACTTTATAGTGCTCTGTTGTAGGTGGAGACTGTGTGGTTGGCTATCTATGATGCATTCCACCTGCCAAGTACATCATTAGGGGGTTTTAATGGTCACAGTTTAAGTAAACAGGGATCATCAGTAATTAATATATCATTGGCTTTCTCAGCCACTTTTTTTGTTGACAGCTTTCCCTGCTCAGCACTGCAGTGCACAGCTCAAACCAGTGCCTCACAGATAAACAATGCTCAGGAGTTAGTAGACACCCCCCCCCCCCCATGGACAGTTACACTCAGCATGGTGGCGCGCCATGCAAACACATGCAGCATGCTGAAACATGCACCCTGAAGGTAAAGAAAAATTAGCAATCATTGGACACACTCCCCTACTGAGCAGAGTGCCACACCTTGCAAATAGCTACTTCTGAGCTCCAATGAGCCTGAAAGAATGTGGACAAACCCTATTTTGATGTCCGCAACCTCTTCTGTTGACACCAACATAGTTCTGTGCCTATACTGATGGGATCTGTGGACACAGATACCCATTTGTGCTATTCAGTAACCCCAGCTCATTTGCATAGAGATCCATGCACAGAACCTAGAAACTACATGGTTCCACACCGTGTCTCATTAGCAACCGCAGCAGTCTACCATTGTACATACTCCCAAGCATGGCTCCTATATTGCTTTACTGTCACATACTAATAAATACTAATAAATCTGTTGTTTTACACTCTTTTTATTTATTTATTTTTTTCATAAAAGAATATTTGCGCACTGCAGCACACCACACAAACATACCCAGATTATTAAAAAAAAATTTAATTTAAATTATTTTCCATACGGTTTTGGACACACAGTGGATAGTTTTGCACATATCTGTGTCTGCTATGCTATTTCTGCCACTCTAAGTGCACTTTTACAGCCCCTGGTGTCAGTTTTACATCCTGTGCATAGAATGTTTCTGTGTACATTACGGACACCAACACAGGGGCTGCAGGACTGCCTATCTGCTTGCTGGATTGCTCTAACACCATTTGCATGCAATTCACTTGCTTATGAGGTGATATGGATGCTACAGACACTTCTGTGTTGGCATGTTTGTGCATGCCCCTCAGCTCTGTTTACTAAGTCACACATCTGCTTACTTTCATGTAAGCACCATGCCACTATGCCTACACAGAAAAAAGGTCAGTGTAGACTTCATTAAATTCCCCCCTTGCTCTTATTGTAAGTGACTTACTTCAGAATAAGACCTATATGTAAACAGGTTTATACTAAGAGGAAGTCTTTTGAAAACTGACCCGTTGTCTCAACCAAAGGTTGACCTAGCCTGTGACATTAACAGAACATGGTGTAGAGACAGATGTATCTCCCGGAGATTGATGCTACTCTGGAATAAACTTCCAAATCACATGAAGCAGGGCTCCTCATTGACCCTATTCAAGTGCAACCTGGACAAATGGAAGGGAGACTGCAAATTCACCCAGGGGTGGCATCCATCTCCCTCATGGACAGGGGTATTTGGTGTTTATCATAGGCTCACTCTGAGAATTATGTCCATCTAACCAAGGACAATTGAGGCAACTCAAGATTGACATGGCTAGGATTGTAAGGGCTCTAGGGTCTTTAGCCTAGTAACCTCCTATGAACTTATGAATCTATTAAGAAAGCCACTCCCATACAAAAATTCAAACTATTATTTAAACAATAATTTACATCTTCTATAATACTTGGTGATCATGTACTTACTGTTATGATCATATTTCATTACTAGTTTATTCACAGACTAACCTTTAAGAACCACTAAGTGATAGACACCTACTCAATGTGTCTTTTTGGAAACTAGATTCTTAGACCTTATCATAACTCTCAACTGTCCAAATTGTCACAGGATGTCCAGATTCTGCCCTGTATTTTAGGTCTGTTCCTCATGAACTTTAGGTTTTCTGCCAAATCACTGAGGATTCAAGTCACTAAATAATGACAGATATTGATGTTTCAGACTTCATGTCCTTCAGAAAATAGATATTAATGCAAACCCTTTTATTCTAGCAAATTTCTAAATTTATAAGAGTAATATTTACAATTTTCCATGATTTTTTTGGCCTATGCCTGCCCCCATTATTTATGGATTTTTCCAGATTTCCTTTGCTTAGAGGTTGACAGATATGGACCTTACATATAAATGTTGTGGCGCTTCTTCCAGCGAACCTATCTATTTATAGTAATTTTCATAGTTCTCAACCTCTGGCCCAATAAATCTGGACAAAGCTTGACATAATGTTGGTCCAAAGGCCCAAAAATAAGGACATATTTTAAACATTGCCCTTATAAACTTAGAAAGGTGCTAGAATAATGTGGTATGTATTAAAATGCATTTTCTATAGGATATGAAGTCTGAAACTGAAAAGTATGACATTATTCACTAATTTCATTCCTCAGATCATCCTAGTGATTTGCCAGAAAACCAAAAATTTTATGAGGAACAGACCAACATTTTGAGGCAAAAATCTGGACTTTCTGCAAAAATCTGGACAGTTGAGAGGTATGGAACTTTTATTTCCCTACTGCTTTGGCAGTTTGGGCCAAAAAATGTATCCAATCATTATGAAATAAATAAATAAACAAAATTAAAATAAAAGAACACAATTTTCCTACATTTTTCAGCAATGATTACCTCAGAGTGGTACTTAGCCATCACCAGATTCATGGTGTAGATGGAAGCTACCCTGACTATGAATCAGGTGAACTAGGTCTGATTACTGGAACCAGTATTAGAGTAGCTGATAAGGGGAGAGACAGGATTATAGGAGATGTGCTTATTCAATCTGTCTCAGATAGGATGAATAATAGATGAGTTCTGTGGAGCCATGTAGCTGCTTTGCATTGCTTTCAGTGTAAATCAGAGTATGTCATAGTGTTCACCAGAAAGTAGAGGGGTAGGATTACAGATTATACAAAATCCAAGCAGACTACAGCTACAGGTTTCCCACTGTATATGCCTTTCAAGGGTGGGACAGTGGATAGGTGTGTCATCCCAGATGTCAGATTTTTACATCACTGGGTCTAGATACCAATAAAGTCAACTGGGAACCACCACTAAGGGGATATGGCTCTCCCTGAAAATCCAAGCTTCACCCTAGGACCTGATGAGGAACTAAATGGGTACCCAGAGAAGATAACTGATGGCCAGAAAAGGGGAGAAGAAAGATCATGTATGATTAGAAAGACTGAGCCTATATAGGTGTTTTAAATATGTACCACTGGCTATTTTGACATTTAGCTGAACCTGCACATGTCCCTGATAACTGCAATATCTAAGAATGTGTGTGTGTGTGTGTGTGTGTGTGTGTGTGTGTGTGTGTGTGTGTGTGTGTGTGTGTGTGTGTGTGTGTGTGTGTGTGTGTGTGTGTGTGTATCTGTCTGGGCATATGGGAGTGCCTGTGTGTGCATATGAGTAACTGTGTCTGCACATGCTGATATTCATGGGCAGTCTGTGTAGTGTCTCAGTTGTTTTTCCGTACATATATAAAAGCTTTTCTAATATATTGTTGTTATGCAAACAAGTAAAAATGTTACTAAGTCAGCTCTGTGCAAGACATGTAAGTTCTGCATACATTGTGTATAAGCATGTGCAGAAGTCTGTATGCATATTTACAATAAACGTACTATGCTATTTCTGCATAAAATGTATATTACTTTCAGACATCAGAGTTTATGTCACTCCTCATCCTGACTGACAGACCATAATGAGAGCTCCTCAGCTTTGTATTATAAACATTCTGAACTTTAGCTTTAATTTTTATTTGTCAAGAAACTTTATATGTCTTCACATCTACCAACAGACTCCAACAACTGTCTGTAGAATGCTTAAACTTATATGTGAAAAAATGTTAAGATGGAAATTAGGACAACTTTTCAGAATCTCCAAGAATAGTTTTGCAAGGTTTCCATAAAAGTACATATACTGAGCTATTCAATATTTTCAAATAATGTCTTCTTTCCCCTACTTTGGTAAGAAACATCTATAAGCATGTTTGAAATGGACATATAAAATGTTTTGACTGGTTTTAATATATATAAGTAAACCTATTATATTGCATATGTTGATATGGTATACATAAAATAAGAATATAATCTAGAAATAGTCTGTAGAATGATAAAGTAATCACAGCCAGATTTCTTAACTTTTGTACTGAAAATAAGTTTTTTGATTTTGAAAGAAAAACATGGTGTTAGAGAACATTATAGCATTTTTTTTTCAGATACTATGGGATGTTTAAAATTATGGAAAATATATTACACTCATTCTGGAGCAAGTGTAAGTAACAAATAACAGAAATTCAAAATAACCTCCTTACCATATATAATACCATATTGTCTAATGGAAAATGGTATTGTTTTTGCATTTTATTTTATTGATTAACCTACAATACCTTACTACTGAAATTATGGTATATATGCCACTATAATTGCATACCAAAATCATCATTAGTAGTTTCTTACTTTTTAGCAGTGCAAGTTGTCAACTAGGCCTTGTAGGTGGAACACCTTATACTGAAAATTGGCATAGATGATGATGTAGCGGTGAAAATACAATGTAAATAAGAAGACATCAGTTGTTTTGCATGCATTTGTAAATCATTGCTCAATATCTACCATTACATCATCTTCAGGTGTAGTTAAAGAATAAAACTGAGCATGCAGTGATAGTTAAATCTCTAACAATGAACTATAATCACTTTTTCACTCCCTCACATTTTAAGATGAGAAGTATTACTGGGTTTCAACCAGCCAGTTTCCACTGGTAATCATTTTCAAGAAAAATATTGGGACTTATTGGCTGAATCTGAGAAAAAGTTAAAGAGGTACAAGACTTTGTCATATGACAATTTATATTTGGAGAATTGCATTAAGATAAACATCATACTAAAAGGGTTAAGGCTTTTTAAGTATTCAGATGGCATTACCATTGAGGATTTGGTGTTTGGTGAATTAAAATAATTATTTAACCAATATGATATTCAATTAATGTGAATCTTATCCCTGTGTTTGTGTGGGTTTCCTCCGGATGCTCCAGTTTCCTCCCACATCACAAAGACATGCGTCTAAAGCATTTCTCCCCAGGCCTCCACTGAAAATTGACTTGTTCCAAGTCGGACTTTACCAGTAAACAAATGTTAAATAAATGTGAACAATTAAGTGAGCTTGACAAACATGTTCATGATATCAGCACTTTCATGGATAAAAGTCAAAGATTATGAAGATGCTTTTATTTCTACAGAGTGTGAAACTAAAACTATTATTTGTTATAAGCAAAAGAAAATTCAAAGAGATATGCTGGCATACCAAAATGATATGGCCTAGCCCCTCCTGCTTTAAATGGTACTGATCCAGCTTGTGTGAAGACATATAGTTCAGCTGTGTCTGGTAGTGATGTTTTTTTTGAAGATGAGAATCAGTTTTCACTTTTAAGATGCTTGACACAGTTACTTGAGAAACAAACACCACCAACTGAGCACAGAAAGGGTCATAGTCGACAATCATCAGCCAAAATAACCTCAACCATCCATCAGCTTCCAGTGATGGCCCAATGGAAATGTAAAAAATAACAGGGACAGAAAGGGGAAGAGACACAGAGGGATGCACAGCAGATAAAAAAAATGTCTACTTCTCCGGACAGTATGATTTTTAAATTTGACTGACAGTACATTTACAACTGCTTAGATATGTATATAAAGTGAAGGTTTTTCTGTTATCCCCTCTAAATATGCTGACATTGTTCTACTTTATTGGAACTCTGGCTTTGTTAGAGAGCTTAATCTGGATTATCTTTTACACAGTATTGATCTAGATACAAACCATCTGCCTAAACCTTTTAATCCACATTTAAATACAACCCTATAAACATTCCAAGGTGTCTGTGAAAAGGATTTATGTAGTAAATTAAGTTCTATGGTTAGTCATTCCATATAAAGTTTACCTACAACAAAAAGGGGCTTTAAATCCTTTGATTAAAATTATGAACCTTAGCTTTATGGAGGCAGATAAAGCAGGAGCCGTAGTATTTATGTATCAGGCAGATTATATTTCTGCTTTATGTAAATACTTAATAATTCTAATGAATATTGGAAAGTGACTGTGTTTGATATTCACAATGGTTATAAATATATCAGTAATATTTTGTTGATTTTTTTCCACAGGATTATTCATCCTCTCATGAGATTTCTTTTGTAAGTGTAATAGATTTCAAAACTGGAATTTTGTTTGGACTTTCCAAGAGTCATAAAAATAGTCATAGGCAACAGTTCATGGCCATTGTATCAGCACATGGGTCTGTTATTGATAACATTTCTATATATATGGACAAATTTTAACCCAGAAGTACAGAAGTTGGATACTTATATTCAGGACTCATGGAATTGTTTAAACAAATTGTGATTATATAATCTTGATGGAACAGAGATTATGTTATTTACTGTGGATGTCAAATCTTTGTATACCTCCAGTCCTAAAATAGATGGAAAGGAGTTGTTACTGTTGTTGTTGACACAGTATACTGACTGGTCCAATATTAATATAAATACTTTTTGTTTATTACTGGAACTGGTTATGGAGCATACTTATTTTAGTTTTGATTCTTTTTTATCATTAAATAAAAGGGGAGGCAAAGGGGGTTCAGTAGTTCCCTCTATTGTGAATCTGGTTTTGAGTTGGTGGGATTGCCACTTTCTAGTTATAGTCCTCTCTTTTCATAAGGTGAAATTACTATGTTAGATTCACTGAAGATTTGTTTTTCATATGGAGGGAAACACCTGAAGAATATTTAGCTTTCAGTGACTCTGTCAAGAACACCACTTCCTTTTTGAATTTAATTGTGGGTGATGTTGGCATTATGTTTAGTTTCTTGGATGAATGCAACAAATTGTATGTTTTCTAGCAGATGTTTTAGAAGGGAAACAGCTACTAATTATTTGTTATATAGCAGAAATCTTCAGTTGTTTATTAAAAGGAATTTACACTAGGGATAGTTTATCCAACTGTCAAGGTTGACTACAATGATAATATTTTTGAGCAAGATGTTGCTATAATGATATATTTATTCAGCCAAAGGGATTATAATGACAGTTATTATCCGAAGCAGCTAATTTTATCAAAAATAGAACAGAGGTATATCCCCCTATTTTATTAAAAGGATGGACAAAGCAAGGCAAATACTAAAGGTCAATGTTCAAAGAAAAAAGTTACTAAACCCTTTTATTTAGACATGATTGTTGATGCAGCATGTATTTCCAATGTCCTTAAAGATAATAAGAAAATTATTGGTGGCAATTTAGAACTGTATACTATGTCAGAAGATTAACCTGTCATTATATATAGGAAAACTAGTCCCATTAAATTATTTTTTAGCATGATAACACCATTATTTAGCCCATTATGAGTAACAAAGATGTGGATACTCATTGTTGTGGCTCCTGTAAAGCATGTTGCTTCATTATACAGGGTAAATGTATTGTATTGCCACATAACAATTAGACTATTTATGCTAGTCAACAATAAACATCTAACTCTAAGGGTATCACAAATATTGCAATATGTGATTATTCTGAAACATTTTCATTGACATGACTTTCAGGTGTTTTAAACCTGTATTATTGAACTTGCAAATGATAGGAAGAGTTGAAACGTCAATAATGCATTATTTAAGCATCAGTAAAACTGCTCTGATCATAAGCAGTTTAATTTTTTTCTATTGGACTATGTCCCCACTGATATGATGGGGGATGACTTTATAAACATGACTGACCATTATATTAACTATTGTCACTACACTCAGTATCCTACAGACTGCTAAAAGGTGACCTGTGTCTGGCAAACAAGGCAAACAATAACCAATTAATGATGGAGTGCACATTGGTAAGTCAAATGGCATAAGAAATAATTGTTCTAGGGTCAAAACCTCTTTTACTACATCAACAGAACAATTTGGAAGGAAAGGTACATCTTGCAGAGGATACTGCGGCTGTATGACAGATTCCTCATCCACATAAAACAAAGTTTGTCCTGTTCATATTCAAAAGCAACTTAGAGCTAGGGATGGGAAACAGAATATTTTCCTCAGAACTGCCCACTGACAGAGGCAGCACTTAAATGCTTTATCTCATACATGGATCCCCTCAAACTATCTATGGTATGATTGCAGTTATTCTCATTAGGTGTAATATACAATTATTGTCCATGGGTTGGGCAAGGCCAGTCTATAATCAAATGGGATAGGTTATTTAAAGTATAAAAAGGGAAATTAGCTATGCTTAAATGGTCCACAAGGGCAGCTAGCCTAATACATATTGATAAACATGTGAACCTATGAACAGAGGGAGATCCTGTGCAACTGAATGTGCAAGTAGACAAAATTCTTGGTTTGAATGTTTCTATAAATATCACATTTAAAAGAAAAGAATATGGAGTGAATTTCATGTTTTTACTATTCACTGTTATGCTGAATTGAATTTTTATTAATCTATAATGTATACAATTGTTTAAGTGTGGATTACAGGTCATGAATATGTTGGATATTTAAGGCTGACTGGGGTGTGTAATTTATATTCTGAGAAAATTCTGTTACTTATGAATGAAAGAGCTAATTCATTTTATTCTGTTGTTTTTGAGCCTTTTTTCTTGTTATTATTGAAATTAAGTTAATAATATTGCAATAACCCATGCCTGGGTGTGGGTAATGCGGGATTTACCCATGGTTGGCGTGGTTTGGTCCCGAAGGCGAAGCCCGAGGGACCAAACAAAGACAACCGTGGGTAAATCCCGCATTACCCACACCCAGAAGTGGGTTATTGCTATTATACTATGACATTATTTAAGAAAAGAAATAATTACTTTTCTTAAATAATGGCATTGTATAATGCCTCTTTGCTGCCCTTCCGCAGCTGTCTGGTATCCGTGGCAGTTCTGATGTACTGCGCATGCCTACTCAGTACATCAGAGCTGTGGCCAAAAGCAACGGAGAAAGCAAGATCTCCATTGCTTTTTACTGTTTCGCTATGTTAAATGGGCTTAACATAGCGAGACAGCTTTAAAATAAGCAACGGAGATCTCCGTTGCTTATTTTAAAGCTGTCTCGCTATGTTAAACCCATTTAACATAGCGAGACAGGTTTAAAAAAAAAAGCAATGGAGAAAGCAAGATCTCCGTTGCTTTTTACACACTGTGTTGCTATGTTAAAGGAGTTTAACATAGCGAGACAGCTTTAAAAAAAGCAACGGAGATCTCCATTGCTTTTTTTTAAACCTGTGTTGCTATGTTAAACTCTTTTAACTTAGTGAGACAGTGTTTTAAAAGAGACTTATACTAATGGAAAAAGTCCGGGCGACCGGACCTTATTCCATTAGTATAAGTCGATTTACAACGTGCACGCTGGCCAATCAGCGTGCACGTTTTGGAATATTAATGGGGGGTCATGGTATAATAAAACATATGCTTCAGGAAATTAGCAAAATATTTTAAGATTTACTTATAATCTTGCAGACTAAGGATTTGTTTAATTTACCATACTGTTTCGGGGTTGTTTCATAAAATGCATTCATCAACACATTCTCCTGCATAGTCTTCACTACTATGAAGTCTATGGATAATAGTAGTGCCTGTATGATCTACCTTTAGTACACTATCTATAACTTTGAAAGGCTTTTGTCCCAAGCAAGTAAATAGTCAAGACGGCATCTTGGAAATATAGTGAAGTTAATTGTTTAATGGTTTCAAACTACTGATACCAGGAAAAAAAATCTGAGACCAAGATGCATGCATTTTTGAAGAGAATATATACTCTTAACTTATTTTGACAGCAAAATCTAAGGGGATGTTTTAAAATATGTCTGTAGCATTTCTCATGAAGCTTGTTAGTCATTTTGCATTATCCTAATCTTTGAACAATTATTGTCTAACAATTTTCTAGACATCAGAAATTATATCAGGGTATTCAAAGTTCTTTAATTTAAAGATCATGTCTTCAAAATGTTCATCATCCTCAAAATCAGACTCAGAAACCATAGGGGTCATTGTGGGTCTGCAACTGGCAAGATGCGGAATAAATTTAGAGATTCCATTATAATTTTCAAATTTTACCTTAAACTCTACAAAGTTTGCTGACAATCAAGTACCTCTGATGTTTATACCATAGCTAGCTACCCTACATTGAAACATTTTTAATCTCAGCTATGAAGAATTCCTTTTGATGTGTAACAAAATATTATTATTTTGCATACAGTGATCATTGTTAAACAGATGCTGAAAGTCTAGTTTTCTTTTTTCTTTTTGAAAATGTCTAAAGGCATTAGTAAAATTGCCCTTTACAATAGGACAGTAGACGAAAGACAAATTCAACAATATGAGGCACTTTTTATATCTTAACATTTTGATATCAAAAAGTACCTCATGAATATATGCTGAATACATTCACATTTGTTAATGTTGACAAGAGTACATGCAAATAGTTACTCAATATGCAGGTAAATCCAGAATATGTAAAATGGCACCAAACCTTCAGCAGACCAAGATAACATAGCATGAAAAACTATGTAATTATACCATATATGTGTATACATATATATATATATATATATATATATATATATATGTATATGTATATGCGTGTGTGTGTGTGTGTGTGTGTGTATGTGTGTGGCAAGTACTCCTGCACACTTACAACTCCTGCTAATTATATATGCCAACTCTGAGGTTACATGACAGTGGGAAAGGCCATACACCCTTCCCTAGTATAAGTACGGTTTTGTCAATATTTTGTCTTTGGATATTTTTCAGTTTGGATACTTTTGCTGTTGATCTTACACTGTTTACATTTTAGGTGCACTTATGGATATGTATATATAGTTATATATCTGTATATACCTATATGTATCTATATATAGATGAGTGAATATATTGTGTGTGTGTGTGTGTGTGTGTGTGTGTGTGTGTGTGTGTGTGTGTGTGTGTGTGGGGTCAACAACTGCCTTTTGACAGCATATGGTCAACTAAGCAGTTGAGCAACAGGTGTGTGTATGACCGCAGATATCCAGGGATTGGGAAATGTTGACCTTACCCCATGTTTGTGTGATTAACAGGTCTAGAGGACACATTCCCCAGCACTGGGGTGCAGGGAGCTTACACTTGAAAAAAAAATATGTTTTTGTTTTGTTTCTTGAATGTTAGATTTTGCAGCACTAAGGGTGTTTCTCAATGCATGGGTAGTACTGTGTTGGTTACATTGTTTTCAACCTTTTGCGGTCAATATTACTGTAGTTGACAGTGGGTGTTTTTGATTATATGTACATACAGATGTTTTTGAGTATATGTACATATATATATATATATATATATATATATATATATATGTGTGTGTGTGTGTGTGTGTGTGTGTGTCAGTAAAAATCTCGAATGTGTGTAATGTCAAAGGTTGCGTACTCAGCTGCAAATGGCCAGCTAGTCAGTTGCTCAACAAATATGCAAGATTGACAGTCCTTGGAAGGGGAATATTCCCTTTAATCGTGGATTGTGTAATCTCAGAGTTAGTATATATATATAATTAGCAGGTGGCATGGGGTGCAGGGTGGCTTGCCCTTCTGCAAAAACATTGAAAAATGTCACATCTAACCAAATAAAAAACACTGAAAAATCTGACAAAATCAAACTGCGTTTTGTCAGTGTTGCTCCCATGCCAAAAATGATGCCTTATTTTTTTTTTTTATTGTTTGAAATAGCATTCACTAAGGCTGTTTCTTGATGAATTGTGTGGAGTTGACTTCCATGCTTTTGACCTTTTTGTGATTAATATTTTTGCTTTTAACTTTGGGTGTTTTCATTGAAATCAGTATGTATATGGATCCCCTTCAGAAGATTGAAAAATCAAAATATCTAAAACTCAAAATATCAAAAATGGAATTTGCCCTTTCTCCAGTACTGAGCAATCTTGGAGTTGGTATATATAATTAGCAGGCGGTGTGGGGGGTGCAGCCCTCCCATACGAGAGGTGCATGGGAGCTTGCCCCCTGCATGAAAAATATTTTTGATATTTTGAGTTTTAGATATTTTGATTTTTCAGTATTTTGAACTTTTGGTCTTCTGCCATACACACACACACACACACACACATATATATATATATATATATAGAGAGAGAGAGAGAGAGAGAGAGAGATGTTGCAAGGATATATTGAAAGTCTAAATATTTTCATTTGAAAAGTAAGATTTGCCTGTCTTTTTGAAATACATCATGGAGTTGGATGCTACTATATAATGCACTGCATTCCTGCTTTGAGTTTGTAATTGTGCCATCTCGTTTCCTATATCTGCCTTGTAATTAAAAGTACATCATAGAAAATAGTTTGTATCTACAAAACTTACAATATATGAATGCTTCAATGTGTCATTCACACTTGTGTACAAAAAATGTATAACGAATTGCATTTCTTCCAAATCCAGCAAAACGGATACATAGATGGATAATGCTGAAATTAAGCTTGTAATGAAAATGGTGACAAAGATCCATATAGCAGGAGGTGTGGCAGGAGGAAGATAATAAGTTTGTGAGAAATCACTCTTAACAGCAGTCCATAACCTGTAGGAACTGGGCATAAACAAAGAAAAAGTGAGAGACTACAATTTAAATTTCATATGACTTGTGTAGCATAAGAAATTTTCGTTTTCATAAATGAGTGTATGTAAAGTGACCCGAAGTACGTATATGTTTCCACCATGCATCAAGTACATCTTCTTAGCTGTTGTATAAAGTTTTATCTGTCTTTCTGCATAGACAGGAACTTTTAAGAAATACAAATACTTAGTGAAGTAGCTATACAAGATACTAAAATTCTTTCTGAGAATGTTCTGCAATAATTATGAAAGAGTAACCAGCAACAACGAAACTGCCACACCTAATATTTTTGTCAGCATATGCATGGTTAAAGTCTTGAAGCAATGATGAAAGTGAGTGCATAAATATGCATGATGTTTCAAACTATGATCCAGGAATTTGGAGTATGTCATATGGTACTGTTTTCGTGGAAAAGAGTTTACTGTCTGAGAGGCATGAATATTTAGTACTACACATGCCATTCAGCATATGTATGTGAAAAAAGTCCATGAACTGAACAGGGCATACTTTACCCCGGACAGGTGGTATATAGATTTTTTTTCACACCTGGGATACAAGAAAACTGCAAACAAAGAATTAACATATACCAGATAAATTTTGCTATAGTCTATATTACAAAAAAAACTTAAAGAGGCACATAATTTCTACAGTACAATGACATCCCTGAATTAATGAGCAATAGATATCTGTTGGCAGCTTGTTATCCAAACTTCAAAACCACATGGGTGTATATTATGTTACCAAAAATCCGTAATATCGAACAGCTTTTCATCGACCCATAAAAGTCAAACTGTCATAATAGCAAACAGCCAAATGAGCGAATTCTTTCCCTGGGAAAGAAACCGCTTGGCCATCCTTGTGAGTTTGCCCTTTTCTCCACTGTAGAAAAAGCTCAGAGTTGGTATATTTAGTAAGGGGGTGTGGGGGGCCACAGCCCCCCACATTGGGGGGTGTGGGGCAAAGCCCTCCACTTTGTTATTTTTAGAGTAGTGTGTAGTTCATGGTAGGGCAAACAATTTCTTTCCCAGGGAAAGAATTCGCTCATTTGGGTTTTTGCTATTATGACAGTTTGACTTTTATGGGTCGATGAAAAGACTTTCAATATTATAGCTTTCTGATAATGTAATATACACCCAAACCACATATGTGTTTTATGTGATAAGAATGATTCAGTAAAGCCTTTTCCTTTGGACACTATATAGCTCCAATAATTTATACAGTATTAGTAATGAGCACCAACTGTTTATGGTTATGTTTATTTTCTCAGAAGAAGGGAAAAGAGAGCATGAATAATTTGCTACACAATGCTGATCAAGTTTTATCTGTCTTTCTGCATAGACAGGAACTTTTAAGAAATACAAATACTAGTGAAGTAGCTATACAAGATATTAAATTATTATTATAGTAATTTGCTACACAAGTCTGGGTCATCCAAATATGTTTTATTTCTACAAGTTCCATGTTTTTGCAACACCAGGCTTTCTGATCTTCAAAGACATTTCCGCTGTATGATTGCTTTGCTCAGCAAAGAGTGAAAACCATCCATGATATCTGTTTACACAGGGAGAGACTCTGGCTTATATATTTTCTTTCTTATTTTTGATTTATTGTAAAAAAGGAAAGCTTGGGAGTGGAGGGATAAGTGAACAAAATTAACACAAGTTTATTTTCACAGGTTCCCATGATGTAGCAGGGACATGTGGACTATAAATAATTTTATTTTAAATGTTTCAAACTCTTTTGTTTATAATCTCATAATTCCAAATGCATTACTATGCTTTTTACTTGCCAGGTGATTTACAAATTCTAATTAAAATGTCTTCCTTGTGTGTAATACTGAACTGTGTGTATTTTGTATTCTGGTAGCATTTAAATATCTAAAGTGTATACAGTAATTAATCTTGCTTTATACATATGGTGCATTATATTAGTACAAATTAATATTTTAGAATGTGATTATACCAGTGCTTTTTCATAACTTTCATCTGTTATAAATTCAGGATTCCAGAAAAAGGCTTATTATTTTACATTTTTCATTTTAAAGGAAAAGCATTTATACTGACAGATATTGCAAATTATTAATTGCTCTAAAATGCTACTGTATCATAACACACACACAAAAAAAAAGAACAAGGCTTGATTCCTTTTAATTCCGTTTGCTCATTGGTGCTCATGTGAGCAAGTTATAAAATAAATAAGTAATGTTGAAATACTACTAAAAATTTTGTTTCCAATGACTTTATCTTGTTAAGTGAAACTAGTAAAATACGTACAATGTACTACAGTGGTGCAGAATTTATATGGTACTGAAAAAATATTTTGCTTTTGCCTTTTTTAATGGGTACTGCAATAAAGGAAAGAAATGTTAATTATGGCTATCAAAAGCATCGTTATTTGCAACATATAAATTGTTTTATAATTATTTATGGCATTCCACTAAATACAAAATTGTCTTTAAAGGATATACCAGTTTATAATTTAGGTGCTGAAGTTGCAGACTCAGTATAATATTGTCTTCTAGACAAGAACCACACGCAATATCATTAGTCATAATTTTGCAAATCATGTGCAGCAGACATTAACATTAGCAATCACCGGATGAGTGCTGTAGGTAATATAAGAAACATCTAGGTTTAGATACTGGATTAGAAAGCGCAATGAATAATCAACTAAAACAAAAATCCAGGAGGTGAAGCAAAAAAGGCAGAACAAATACAGACTGAGAATTAGTATGAGGCATGGCATATGTATGTAATTCAGTCCAGTCCAGTAAAGAATTTCTCAAAATGCACTGAAAAGCACTTGTATACAAGAAATATCTAACATATGTATAGAGATAGACAGATAAGATAGACATGTATATAGCAGATAGGATGGAAGGGTTTCCTATCAAATGATCGAATATGCATTCTTTGGAATCCGTCTTGATCAAAACTGAAAGCACGAAAAAGCAAAATAGTGAAATGACATTTAAGCAAATTCTTTCCTTGGGAAAGAAATTGTTTGGCTGCTTCCATTACTTTGCCATTTCATCACTGTAGAGCGATCTCAGAGTTGGTATATTTAAGTAGGGGAGTGTGGGGGAGAAGCCCCCCACTTTATGTAATGTTTTAATGTTTTTTTTTTCTTTTTTTTTTTTTTTTTGTAGTACAGCGATTTTTTTCCCTTGGAAAAAATCGCTGTTGTAAGCTTTTGCTTACATGAGGTCGATAAATCATTGTTAGCTTTTTTAAGCATTTGATGATTTAACATAGACCCGATGGAAGTGCAGTCCTTTTAAATGCATGGTAGGTGAAGTAAGTTTACTGAACAACATTCATATTGAACAGGAATGTATGATTGTGCGAGATCAAGTAAAAACAGGGTGTAGTGACTTTTTCTATTTCCCAGTGTTGTGCTGTCTTATAGCTTGAATATTTATATTAGGGGGGGATGAGGTACCACAGTCTCACACATAGAGGATACAATGGGCTTGCCCCTCTGCTAACAACACATGCTTACTATGGTGACCATTTATTTGATGAGTCAGATGTTTGAAGCATTTGTGTTGGTAGCCTGGGCTTGAAACTAATTTTTCTTTTGTGCTTTGTATATCATGTATATTTCTTTATGAATATATATATATATATATATATATATATATATATATATATATATACATAGAAAGAGGGGAACATTGGACACCTGAATCCAAGACGTCAGGGCTGGGCATGCCCCAGACATATGTAAGTATTTCTTCCACTATTTTACTAAAATGCAAGCTGAATCTGTGCAAAACTGGGCATGCATAATGGTGTGCTTTTCTCCCAATAGCAGTAGCTGAGAGGCTTCACAATATACAGTTCCATGTCGGGCAACTGGCCAAGTTGCACCATAAGTGTGGTAAGTATGGCTGTATTATGCTAACTGTAGTGCAATAAACAAACAATAAAAACTGTACTGCAATAAAGAATAAACAATAAAAGCTGTAGTGCAATAAATGGGCAATCAGAACTGTAGTGCGATAACTGAACAATAAAAACTGTAGTGCAATAAACAATAAACAATACCAATAACAGTAAGCAAAAAGGTGTAAAGCAGGATTATGATGTCATAACATAATTTCAGTGGAGCTATATACATTGCATGTCTATTGTAAGGTTGCTGCAGTCAACTGTAAAACTGTAATAACTGTGGAATGCAAAAGTAATGGCCTGAAAAATGTATTACACAACTCATAGTACAGTTCAAGGCTGTTTCAAGGTCAATTTCAGTCACATAATGCTCTCTTTTCCTCCCACTCCATGAACTAAAGGTATATGGTTGAGGTAGCCATCTGTATGGGCAGATATCCTGTGTAGACTTCACAGATAATTAACACCAATACCAAAAAAGTGTTAAGCAGGATTGTATTATTCTAATTAAATCTGTCTTAATATTTGCAGTAGGGCTGTATTCATTTCATGTCTGTTATAAGTTGCTGCAGTCAATTGTTACATTATTTACAGATGTCCCTTGCAATCACAACTTTTGAGTTCTACTCCCATGCCTGCCAACTATGGTATGATGACAGTCTAGTCTACTTAATGTACACAAACATACTTCTCAACTGTCACAATTTTTTGTAATGTAATTACAACCACCTAATCTGTCTGGTCCATGATTACCAGATAAATGATTACCTGGATTGCAATTTATTTTCAAATCCATTTACAGAACACCTTGGTAGTCATGTACGTGTGCATTATGTGAAACTGTTCTGTGTAGTTGTGTACTTGCATTTGTTAGTGCTTGGCCCATACTGTCCCATGCTAACAGCTTGAGAGGTATGTATGTGCTACATCAGCTACTGAAGAATAGCAGTCACTGTACTCACAGCTGACACTGCACACCTATAGAAGTATGTATTAGCAGTCTTTTTAGGGATATCATCTGCAATGTCACTAATGATATGTTTTTCTCTCTCTCCCCACCCATATCTTCTTTAATTTATTACTGTTGTTTATTATTATGATTTAATATTAACATGTTTTGTTAAACTAACTGTTTTGTTGGCCTTTTGGGTTATTTAATACTGGCTTGCTGTTAACATACTTACTGCTATGTTACTTAATGTTGTCTTGCACATAATATACCTTAATATGTATTTGGATTTATCAATATTATGTTCCATTCTGTTAATACTAACACTGGTTTGATGATTACTAACCATAATTTATTGTTATAACTACTTTATTACAGCATGTCAAGGTCAGCCAGTTTCTCGTGATCCATCTACCTTGCCTCCTCCAGCCATGACAGCTGGTCTGAGCATGTTTGGAACCCAGCCTGGTAGTGTCCCCTCTGCTGCCCCTGCACTACCTGTGGCTTCAGTTATTACCATCTCTTGGGATGGGGTGGAGCCCCCCCTCTGAGAGTGGTGATGAAGGGATAGCTTTCACCTATGATAAACTGCTGGGTTTATTGCATGGGACCATCTTCCATGGCTTTGGAAAACCCCCGTGCCAGATGGAGAACATGCTGGCCACCCTGGTGGGGCAGGCTCGCCCTGGAGCCTGGCCTCCACCACTGCCCCCTAGGGGCAGTGATGGAGTAGTGCCGACAGCCCCCTGTGTGGGGATGTGAGTCATACTGCTACCTTGCGGAGGCACATTGGACTGCAATTCCACAACACCCTCTCCATCCAAGGTGTTCATCCTCCTCTTGTGTCACACACCATCCTGTCTGCTGTCTTGTCTGTCTGCAAAGCTTCCTCACCTACCCAACTTAACTCCCCCACAAGTACCTATGTCCCTTCCCCAACATTCCAGTCACATGTTAAAAATAAAAAAAATGGGCACCTGTCCCTCCAAAAAATATTGTCCCAGAAATAGCTGTACTTTTTGCAAACATGTCCACTGAACACACATAATTTGGTCCAATTGGCTTAACAATGCAGTTATGTTGTCCTTATCCCTGTCTCTGGGGGTGAGAGTCAAAAGTCATCTGCAAATTCTGTCAAAGTGCACAGTTGTTGCTGTACAAAAACTGGATAGCTATGGTTCTTTCCTACACACTTCCTGCACATACCTACCTGCCTTTCACTATGTTTCCCCCCCTGCTTGTACCACATTTCAACACTTTCATATCTCCCCATTTTTCTTTTCTTTATATATATTTTTTGCATGACGCTGCATGACAAGACATGTATTGCAGCTTTGTTAAGCTCAGCTAAATGGAGCTATATTGATATATGCATTTTAAGTGATAATAAACACGTACAAAATAAACACCTGTCCCTTCTTTTGAACCCACGACCATTATAACTGCAGACCACTGCATTAACCTGCCATGCCACACAGTTGTTAATTAAAAAGGTGGTTTAAGCAAAATACAGTAATTGCCAGTTACAGTCATTAAGCGTTTTTAACTGGGGTTGCACATTGCGCCACATCTGGCAAACTTGCTTAAAGAGTAATGGAAAAAATTGGAGTGTACCTTGGAGTCTGGTGAAAGAGTACACCACTAGAAAGCCAAACATGGAATAATGGATTTAAGTGACGTCTCTAATAGCAGGTAAGTCTGCCCTTTTATCAGTAACATTTAGAAATACAGTTTCTAAGGCATTAATGGCAAAATACATGTTCTACTGGGACTCAGGTGCAGAAATACATCCATATAAAGCCATGCTCATAATGATGGATGTAAAAAAAGTATGTCAAAGCCTGTATGTGTGCACTTTTGTCTTGTATTTACAGCTGCTATAACAGTGACTTAGTAGCTGAGTCTGTTAAATGCCTTGCAAACAGTACATGTTGCCACACAGAGTCATGTGTTCAAATACAGTGGTGTGTAGCATTTAAATTACATTATTGTGAAGCCAGCCATTAATGACTGAGCCATGCAGTCCTTATCCACACAATGCATTTCAAATGAAATGTCTGTTTTTCACTGATGTAAGTCACAGGCCTGCAAACACTTCACATATCCCTACAGCAAAACTATAAGTGCATAAGTTTTCAGGTCATGCATTAATATGCATTCACCGAAGATTTTAACTCAGGTAATGCAAATGAGGCCCACTAATATCAGAGTGCAGCACACAATCCTTTCATATTCACAGTGCAGATTAGCAGAGCTGCACAACTAACATACACATATGGAGGTCCTGCTAGTAACAAGGACTGCCAGCATACACATTCCAAATAAGTACCAGACTGTAACACATGGCTTCTCAGTTGTCCAAATAGTGGACATAATGTTATACATAACCCTATGTTGCTCAAGGACACAACAAACATGTTGCCTAGTACACTGTTAGTGGTACCATTGCCTAACATACTTACCTTAAACATATGCCTTAATTGGAGTGGAATGAGTACCCTCACTCTGGCTCTGCCTCTACAACAAGGCTGACAGTTCCCACAGTTACTATTACAGCTTGTTGTCCTCCAAAGTGTTCACACTCTCTGCCTGTGCCTATTACCTGCAGCAGCTGTAGCTTCTAGCACACACATCTCTGTGTAAATATAGCTGCTACCAACCAACCCTCTGCAATGACTTAGTCTCCTCACCCCTGTAATGTCCAGCACAACATATCAGAAAGGGCTTGTAATCTACATGAAGTACTTATATATTGTACAGTTGTTGCATGTTATTGGCCAATGGTAGTGCAAATCAGCTGTGTTGGCTGCAATTAGTATATCAGAACCACAGATTGGTTGAGGCAACCACCTGGTAATAAGAACCATGTTAAAAAGGCAAACAGCTGGCTATGGGGAATCATTCTGTATGAGACTTTCTTCACACAGAGCATGAGTTTCCAAAAACTTAAATATCACCACATATTAACAAAGGAGTTTTGCACTCCATTAGGTATATAAACTTTTTGTTTACAACAGAATGCAGATATGTGAATATACTTATGGGGAATAGGGAATACAGCATTACTCCTTTCTTAGAACTGTGATAATGACATGTCAATAATCTCCAGATTTGTTACATCTACAGAGGACGTACAATAGATCAAGGGTGGAATGTTTTTTGTCATTGAGGCACACTGGTCTGGTGGGACTATCCCTTTATAGTGGCTGTAATAGCAGACTGCTATTTATTTGGCACTGTTGTTTTGACATATTATCAGGGGGATTGCCCCAGGTTCACACTACAATAGACTCCAGTGTTGGGTGTATGATCATACAGCAGTATCTGTCATAGCACATACGGGAATAGCTGACTATTGCTAGTATCTTAATTATAATCACATACTTAGTATGTTTGTACACTGTGGAATTTGACATGTGTGATCAAGCAGTGGATACTGCCAGTCACTCTGTTCTTGCTGTATCTCTACATAGTGTACTTCTACGTATGTGATCCTGACATGTGTTCCCATTTTGTTGTCTTTCAGGAAACATGTATCCAAGACACTGTGTACCTTTATGGATGCAGAGAATGATATCATGCTGGAAGGCCTCTGGCAACACCATGAACTCCTACTGTCTAGAGGGAGGCAAAACAGGGAATAGCGGGCAGCACTGTGGGCTAACCTTGTATGTGATGTGAATGCCACAGGTCATTAGAGCAGGACATATGACCAGGTTTGACACCCCACAATGGACATGATCCATGCTGCATGCAGAAAAGCATCAGATGTAGGCAGGAATAGTGGCATCACTGGTGGAGGGCCTGCAGTGGGACAATTAGAAGTTATGTACTCACCATAACGTTCCATCTGAGTAGGTGTATTCATTTGTCTGCAACCTGTGGGTTATGGATCCGATATCGGATCCGAACCGGCATGGTTTTCCAGCTATGGATCCAAGCTCTCAGCTCCTCCCCTCACCCATAATGCCCTGCTCTACCCTCATGACCTCAGATCGAGTTTGCCAAAAAAGGGTAACAAAGAATATGCAGGAAACTGAAAGGCCAGGGGGATAGGAGGGCGGGATGGTTGCAGACAAATGAATACACCTACTCAGATGGAACGTTATGGTGAGTACATAACTTCTAAATCTGAAGTAGGATATTCATTTGTCTGCAACCTGTGGGACAGAGTCCCCAGCTACCTGAATCTTGGGCGCCATCATGGAAGGATATTCCGGAGCACCTGAGCCAAAGGATGCTCTACCCCTAGATGCAAGATCCAACTTATAGTGGGAAATAAACGTATGAGATGAAGCCCACGTGGCTGCTGCACAAATATCATCTAGAGGAATCCTAGCCTTGAAGGCTGCCGAGGTAGATACTGACCGGGTTGAATGGGCATGAACACCCTCCGGTGGCCTTCCTGAAGCTTGATAAGCCAATAAAATGCACTGTGAAATCCAGCGGGACAGAGAAACTTTAGAGATTGGCTTGCCCAAATTGAATTTTGCAAAGGAAATAAACAGCTGGTCGGATTGCCTATGACCAGCTGTCCTGTTCAGATAAAATCTAAGTTGCCTGTGAACATCTAGTGAATGTAGCTTATATTCACCTTTGTTTTCATATTTAGGAAGAAAACAGGAGGTTAATGGATTGATTGATGTTTGCTTCAGAAGCGATTTTAGGAAGAAAGGACGGGTTGGTCCTGAGGGAGACACGGTCCGGATGAAATACCAAGTAAGGAGGTTTAGCTGATAAAGCTTGAAGTTCAGAAACTCTCTTGGCTGATGTAATGGCTACCAAAAGGCTGTCTTGTAGGACAAGAATATGAGATCCACCGTAGCCGCTGGCTCGAAAGGAGGAGCGGTCAAGGCCTGTAGGACCAAAGAAAGGTCCCAAGGAGGAACTGCTTGTTTTATAGGGGGCCTGAGAAGAAAAGTACCTTTAAGAAATATTTTACACAATTTGGCTGACATAAGAGGATTAGAGTCATGGCCAATGTGATAGTGAGAAATTGCCGCCAGTTGAACTTTGACTGTGGAACTGCTGGCACCATCGTTAAAGAGAGTGGTTAGAAAGTCAAGCACTAAAGGGAGAGGAACCGTGAAGGGATTCAGGCCTTGCCGCTCCGCCCACAAAGAGAACGTTTCCATTTGCTTCGGTAAACCTTTCTAGTGGATGGTTTATGAGCCGCCACCAAAATAGCCTTTACAGGTGAAGAAATACCGGGAGTCCTTATCAAGAGTGGAACTGGAGCAGCCAAGCGGTCAGCTTCAGGTTGTCCAGGTTCGGAGGAGGAATGCAGGATGGATGGGATATCAGATCCGGGATGGGATCTAGAATCCAAGGAGGATTCACCGAGTGAGACCTTAGGAAGGGGAACCAGATCTGTCGAGGCCAGAATGGAGCAATGAGAATCATTCTGCAACCCACCCGAGAGGCTTTCTGAAGAACTTGCAGCATCAGAGGCAAGGGTGGATAGGCATACAGAAGACCGGGTGGCCAAGCATGCACCAGAGCATCTCTTGGGGTACCTCCGGGAGGAGGTATTAGAGCGAAAAAACTGTCGCACTTGGTGTTTGAGGGAGAAGCAAAAAGATCGCATGAAGGGGTTCCCCACCGTGCGAATATGCGTTCCGCTACTTGACAATTGAGAGACCACTCGTAAGGGGTCAGAATGGTGCGACTGAGCTTGTCCGCTAGGATGTTGGACCGACCCGGAATGTGCGTTGCTATTAGAAAGCGATTGGTGGAGATTCCCCATTCCCAAACTCTCATGGCCTCTCGACAAAGAGGGTAAGACCTTGTTCCCCCTTGCTTGTTGATGTACCAGACAACCGACATGTTGTCCGATTGAATCGCAATTGTTCCCAAGGGAAGAAAGTCCTGAAGTGCTAGCAACGCTAAGAGCACTGCTCTCATCTCTAGAACATTGATATGCAGTAAGGTCTCTGAATCGTTCCACGTGCCTTGGACGGTCCGGCCCGCAAAGTGCCCCCCCCACCCGAGGCGGGAGGCGTCCGTGGTCACTGTGGTGAGAGGGGGAGAAGCACAAAATGGGCGGCCTTTGTGGAGATCCGGGAAGTGGAGCCACCACAAGAGGGACCGCTTGCAAGCCTTGCTGATCGCTATGGGATGATGCATGGGGAGAGCAAGGTATGACCACTGTACTAAGAGCGTCCACTGTAGAATGCGCATATTGAGCCTGGCAAGAGGAAGAAGTGCTATAGCCGATGCCATGGACCCTAGAGCCCTCAGGACCAACTCCGCTGGAACAGAACTTGAATGGAGAATGGCCCGCACCTGGAGCTGCAGATTTAGAACTCTGTCCGCAGTGAGGAAGGCTCGTAAACTCCTTGTGTCTAGCCTGGCCCCTATAAAATCTAAGAGCTGTGTGGGCCAGGTTGGACTTTTGTATTTATTGTGATGCCCAGAAAGGGAGCAAGATGGAGAAAGGAGTCTCAGCCAATAGAAGTAGATGCCTTGTTGGGGTAAGAAGCCAGTCGTCCAGGTAGGGAAAGACCTGCACCCCTGAAGCCTCAGGTGGGCCGCTACCACTGCTAATACTTTGGTGAACACCCTGGGGCTGTGGTGAGACCAAAGGGAAGGACCCGAACTGGTAGTGACTGGCTCCCAGCCGGAAGCGGAGAAACCTCCTGGAGCGCCTGTCCATCAGGATGTGGTAGTACGCGTCCTTGAGGTCTATCGAGCACATCCAGTGATTTTCTCCCAGAAGGGGGAGAATAGATTGCAGAGTGACCATTCGGAATTTTTCTTTGGGGACTGCCAGATTCAAGAGAGAGAGGTCTAGGATTGGTCTTAGTTCCCCCGTCTTTTTGGCACTAAAAAGAATCTGGAGTAGAACCCTGATCCGATCTGGTCTGGGGGAACGGGCTGGATGGCTCTTTTCTTTAGCAGATGGCCAATTTCTGCCAAAGCGGCCTCCCGTTGACCGGGTGGGACGTCTGGGAGGGACTTCAACTTTGGAAGGTGAAGGAAAGGAATGCGATATCCCCTGGATATGATTTGGAGGACCCAGCGGTCCGATGTTATGGACTCCCATGCCGCTAGGTGCCCCGAAAAACGTCCCCCAACTGCCTCCAGAGTAGAGCAGTCGGGCAACCCCTCAGGGTTGCTGCGCGGGCCGTTCAGAGAAAGGTTCCCTGGACCCGAAGTTTCTGGGAGCCCCTCTGCCTCTAGGGCGGCGTCCTCCCTGTCCTCCTCTGCCACAGAAGGACTGGTTGTCCGGAGCAGGCTGGGACTGCTGCGACTTCCAGAACCACATCTTCTTCTGACCCTTTTGGTTCCTAGAATAGGGCCTCTGGGGTGCAGAGAAGCGGATCCCGACGGCAGACAGCGTCTTCCCGTCCTTTTCGCTCTGGGTCAACGTCTCGAACGGTCTTGCCAAACAGAGCAGAACCATCAAAGGCGTTCGCAAACGACGCTTTGAAGGGCTCAGAAAAATCGCAGTGACGGAGCCAGGCCTGGCGTCTAGTGACCAGTCCTGTCCCCGCAGCTCTAGCGGCGCCCTCCGTTGCATGGGAGAGTAGCCGCATAGAAGTATTTGTAACTGACCTAAGAGTGGCCATACGGGTGGAGTGCAGAACTCTGTCCTCCTCCGAAATGGACTCAGGGGATGCAGCGTATTCCTTAATAAGATCTCGCTGCATCCGAATAACATGTGCCAAATAGTTCAGCGCCCTTACCGAGAAGGTCGCCGAACTGAACATCCGCTTCCCCAAGCGGTCCATCATCCGAGACTCCTTGCTCGGTGGGTGGACTGAGGACTCTCCTGAGCCAGTTCCCTCTTTGTGGCCGCCGTCAACATGGCATCTACCGGAGGCCCCTTACTCCAATGGGTCCGGTCGGATGGCGGACTAAGGATCCTATCCGGTCTTTTGGGAATTGGCTCCACGGTGTCCGGTTCCTTCCACGCCCTGGTGGTAATAAGGTCCACCAGGGGTCGGCAGGGGACACCCAAGAGGTAGACGGGCCCGTTTCAAATGCCTCCAAGAACACGGACTCGTCCGAGGAAGACTTGGGGCAGACCACCCCTTATACGGAGCATTTCCATGATGTCTCCAAAGGAGACATCCTCGGGGTGACCGTGGGAGCCTTCCCTTCCTCCAAGTCCGTGTCTTCAGTGAGAGACTCGGGGAGTCAATGTGCCTCCTTTGCACGTATGCTTGCGAGGACCTCCTCTGGGGGCTGTCAGAGGAGTCCTCGCAGCAATTTGCTCCATAGGAGCAACTTGGGGCACAGAAACGGGCTGTCCCAGGGGCCGGATGGTGGAAGCCTGGCCCAGTGCAGAGGGAGCTGGACGGAGCCGAACAAGTGCCGGGGTCCGGAGACCCTCAACAGAGCCCTCTCCACTACATCAAAGCCGAAGGAGCCGACCTCGACCAAAGGATCCGACAATCGGCTCCCTCGGATCCGAAGAGTGGACCGGGCCGGCGAAGCACTCGGATCCGAGGGACAGTACGCTCCGACACAGCGGCGCCAAGGAGCACTGATCCCCGGATCCGGCTCGGATCCAGGCTCGAGGTCGGGTCCGCGCACTGGAGGGCAGGGTCAGATCCGGTACCAAGTACTATCGGCGCCGACCCACCCGGCTCGGCTGCTCGGCTCCAGCTGCTCGAACCCGGATAGCGGGTCGGAGAAGGAGCAATAGGCTTAAAAGGGTGTTGAGCTCCCCGGGGGAGGCAAGAGCACTCCCATCTGCATCTGGGCCTGGATGAACCTTCTCATCATCCGGTCCAGATCAGCATCAGAAAGGCTATGGGTAGATCTCGGCGAGGCTACCGAGGTAGGCCTGGAGTGCCTCCTCGATAGCCTCGGAGATCGGGTCTCCTCCTCCTCAGGACCCGTGAAAAACACACAGGGGACCGGAGCCGAGAAGGAGGAGACCGAACCGACAACGAGCCGGGAGAAGCCGCTTGGCTGGCGGGGCCGAAACAGAGGTCTCGGCCCGCCGCTTGGTGCTTCTCCCTCCGGTCCTTTAGCAGCATCCCTCCTCTCCAGAAGCGGGAGGTTGAGTCCCAGGAGCAGGAGGGTGCCACAGGGGAACAACTGTAGCCACAGTAGTCCCGAAGGAGCGGAGGCGGAGCCGAGTCTGGCGGTAAAGACCCGCCAAGACAAGCTTGGACCTCCGCTCCTCAGTGCCTGGGGTTGAACCCTGCACATATGGAACAGCCAGATGTGAGGTGTTCAACCCGAGACATTTAACACCGAGTGTGGCCATCAGCCAGTGAGAGCTTATGGCCACACTCGAGCATTAGAAAAGATAGATTTTGGCTGATCAGCCATAATCTACAAGCTACTAAAGTAACTTAAAAGTAACTTAAAAGACACACAGGCCTACACACACACTCACGGAACAGCGAGGGAGGGAAAAAATTACTTAATTTAACTCAAACTACAACTATTAATGAGGGAAACCTAATCTTTCACACAAAAATACCCAAAAAATTTAAAACTTTCTGTTTTAACAGGTAAAAATACAAGCACTTAGCTGAGAGCAAAGAACCCAAATCCAGTCACCAGCGCGGCAAACGAGATCTGGGGTCATGAGGGTAGAGCAGGGCATTATGGGTGAGGGGAGGAGCTGAGAGCTTGGATCCATAGCTGGAAAACCATGCCGGTTCGGATCCGATATCGGATCCATAACCCACAGGTTGCAGACAAATGAATATCCTACTTCAGATCCACTGTTAACCACTGAGGAATTCCTGGCAAACCTAGGCACACATGACAGCTACTAGGCATCCATCATACCATACATCGTGGATGTGGGTGCCACAGTTTCCAGTGCAGAGGAGCATGCAGGTAAGCTTAGTTTGACCAGCATTGCAATATGGTAGCATTCAGTGTGTCTGGGTGCACATACGTTTACATGGGTGTCAGGTCTTTGTTCTTTGGAGGGAAGGGTTTAACTGCAGTTTGACTTCTATGCTCAGATCTTGACCAAAATAACAATTACCCCATTAGCTACTATAAATGTGAGACATATGGATGTATTACCTTGTTGTAGTGTAACATGCGGTGGTAGTGACATTACCTCTCCCTCAACTTTTCACAGGTCTGTCAGGTATTTGACAAGGCCGTGGTCCTGCTCCTGGTAAGCATGACTCTGTTTTGTTATAGATGTAGGTTTAAAGAAATATAAACCCTAAAGTGTTATCCCAGGCCTGCTCCCTGGATTGCTGTATGTGTCAGCATGATTGCCAACTGCACAGATATTTCCTGACTGTAAACATGTTAGAGTCATACCTATCCCTTGTAGATGTGACCACACTGATAGATGTGACAGTATTGTCAAGACATTACAGATTGTCATATGTGCCAACTGTGCAGAATCTTCACAAATGTACATCTTTGTTGCTGATGGGATTGCTGTGCAAAGAGCTTTTATTTACAACTATAGCTGTTTGTGGGAAAACTAATGTCCTCTTGTCCTACTATATAGGAGGTTGGGTATTCAGAAGGTCTGCAAAAGTGGCAACAGTGGATAGAGCTTTACATATATTGCAACATAGTATTGCAGAGCATAACAGTGCAGGTAGTAATGTACTGCTTTTTCCTTTCTTATCACAGGTGACCGGGGAGGGGCTGGTCTCTGTTCCCTACACAACCTGATGTCAGTGTCTCTTAAGACTCTGATGATGATGGTGGCTAGAGTGAGACACAGGTAAGGGTTTCTGGGTCCGAATCTGTCCCAGAGGTTGACATCCCTCTGCTGCCCTCATTGTCACTGCACAAAGTCAGTATGCCTACACATACCCATTCCCCAGATTCCACAGATATTAGACAGTCAGAGGGCGGGGACATTGAACAGAAAAGTGTCACAACTATGGCTCCAGTGAGTGCAGACACTGGCCAGAGCTAAAGATCTGGTGAGGTCCCACACAGATGAATTGATAGGGGTGCTTTTAGGATACCTGCTGTCCATTCACCACCTGTTGCAGGTGTCACATCATGGGTCACTCAGCACATGTTTTGGGCTGCCATGGAGGTAGAGGCACATTCTAAAAGGAACTCCAGATGTATGCTTAGGTTTATGGATACAGAACAGTCTGACATCCATGACTGCCTCCAACACATTGCTGACACCCTGGATTGATTCACTGATGCAGTGGAAAGAAGGTGGGCTGAGACAGATCACAAACTATTTGTCTTGGAATGCACAGTGTCAGAGCTGGAACATCTGACTGGAATCAAGCATCGGACTCGTGGATGTAGGTCAGCAACCCCATCTGCTGAGAGTCCACATTACCATGCATAATTACAGTCCCTTAGTGGCAGTACATGCAGTGCTACGGGGGGGGGTGCTGTCCACACCAAGACATGGCAGGCCATGGGCTTGTGGTTCTGGGCATTCCCCTGGAGGACACTCTCCCAGCAGACAGCTGTCACCATCAGGTACTACCGCTACTTCTGACTTTTAGCATGTAGGTGCCAGTGCAACTCCTGGCAAAGCCATTTCCCATGTTTGGGACCAGAGAAGGTGAACTGTCAGCTCTACCATGCAGGGTTTAAAGCTGACCAACATACACACAAATAGGGCTAGCAGTGATCTTGACTGTGTACACTTACAGACCACTGTTAAATGAAGGTCACCTACAGACCCACACGGCACATTTCCATAGTACATCTTGCCTGCTTCCCTTGCTGACTCACACAAATGTTGTCAACCTTTTGGGTCAGCCTAGTCTCCTGCACCCCCACACAACTCCCTGTGCAAGTGATGATACCTGTGCTACATCCCTGTCATCCTCATCATCGATGCAGGGGAATGAAGCTATGTGTCAGATGCACAGGGTGACTATATAAATTAAAATGTACTTGTGTAATGCAGTGTTGTTTTGCCATGCCACTTGTATTAGTTACTGACAGATTCTGTATGCTGACATTTGTAATGAGTAAGCCACATCATTTTGTATACTTTATGTTGTATGAAGTTGTAATGGCTGTATACTTACACAATTAAAGGTGTGTCATGGACCTGTTTATGATTCTGCTTAAGGATTCTGTTGGGGACACCTATGGATACACAGCAGCAATAAAGCCATAGATGTCACAGCACAGGATGGAGTGTCAGGACGGAAGACTTATGTCTTCAGAAAGGTACAGCACTATAGGTTCATGGCTCCATAGGTTCATATGTGTATAACAGGCTAACTAGGACAATGGCATCATTCAGCATACTCATGCATCTCTAATCTATGAAATGGTCTGATACCCTTGATGAGTGTCACCAAGGTTTTGGGACCTAACACATCTACAGGCTGTGGTGATGGAAATGACCCATCTACAAATTTCCTGTGTCCTGACACCAGTTATGATTGTCTTGTTCTGCATCCCATTGTGTAACTTTAACATGATGTATGTCACAGCAGATGTGTGTTTCACATGCATGGGGGGGGGTGCTGTTACATATAGGATGCACTGTCTGTGTTACATACCTGTCTCAACAGCATTGACTATTTATACCACAGTGATGGTGTAGATGTGTAGAACAGGTAAGACGTGTTAGTCCTGTCATGGATATGCGGGAGGTACACAGTGGGATCTAACACCTTCATGTATGGCAGTCATACATATCCCCTCCAAAGCATTTAGGAGACAGACTACACATGTATGGTCTTGACACAGACTCCATAGGACATGTTACCTACAATATGTATTGGTTTACCATGGAAAGTGTGTGGCTGCTACATTTGTAAGATATGCCTGTGTAGTGAAATACCAAGGGTACTATTGCACCCAATGATAGGTGTGATGATGACCAAATGCAGTATATGAATGACAGTCTGGGATTTACATCCCATACCATTCTGTACAGGTTGTGCAAAATTGAATGCATCCCCACATCTTACCAACCGGTAAAAGTCAAAGGCTACATTACTCTCTTTGTCCACAAGTCCATGAGTAATGGCTCAACTGTGTGTGGTGTGTGGACACTACTATATTTTCCAGGCGAGGATGACTTCCCAAAGGATAGTATTGTGCAGTCGTTGGCATTTAGTATTTGTCAGTGGCTCAGACAACAACTGAATGTGTGTCTCAGGCCATCCTGGCTAACTGTTGGTTCTGTGTGGGATTCAGTGACAGCTCCTAATAAGCAATCACCTATTAATGTAGTCAGTCAGAGGTCACTGACAGTTGCTGTGGCTACAGAGAAGGTAATGGCTAGAAGGGGTACGCCATTAATGATGTCTGGATAAATCCACTGGTGACTGGTGTCATTGTAGCATACGTATCCCAATGCTATCTTCCCAGATTATGATTGTCAGAAACTTGCCTATCCACCAGCTGACATAACACTCTGTAGATAACCTACACAGTTTCCAGCAAGGCCTGCTGGCCTAATATTGTCAAACACCTTGTCAGACCATGGTAGGTAGAGTGAGTCATATTCCTGTCATCCATTGCATAGTGTAACACTTAATGGAGTCCACAGTCTGTAGGCATGATCTGGTCTTGAGCAAAACAGACTGTGTTTGGTCCATTTTCACTAGGTGTACAACAGTGTTACTGTTCATATCCATGCTAACTCCTTTCATGGTGTTTAATGTCACATGACTCAGAGATCTGGGGACACTGCTTGGTACTACATGCTAGATGTCCTTTGTGCAACTAAGTATTGTAGTTACTTCCAGTATGTTCCAAGAAGAGAGTCATCCAAGGTGCCTGTACAGAGCACAGACAAAAAAGTTAGGGAGGTGTAATATGTATACCCTGTGAAATTAAGGTGGGGGTTTTACACGTGTATTCTGCATCTGGACACTACCCAAGCAGTGTGTACTTGAAGGACACAATTACCTTGTGAAGGCTGTGTTAAGCATGGAAGTCCATAGAATTTCTGGTGCCTGGCAACTACTAATGCTGGTCTCACCAACACCACTCTCACATAGGATACCATGCTCTGATATGTCTTCTGTCATCACACACAAAACATTACTACAAAGCCCATAATGAGAGGCAGGACACAGCCTGTTTGTTCATCCACATATCTGTCCCACATCATGAAAGGCTCTGTAGACTTCACATACCCTTCTTCAAGTAGATGCGTTGATTAGCAACCTGGGCACTCAGTTGGCTTTTGCAAGTATTATGCCTTCTGTTCCAGGGTTGGTGGTATGTCACTAGGGAACTGACAAGATGGTGATAAGGAGCACTGCTGTAATGCCACAATATAATGTGCAATGTATAGAGACATAGATGTCAAGTCTTGCTGAAACAATCACTGCACTGGAGGTGAGCCATTGTAGGTGACAATTTCACAGCTAGATATGTATCCTGCCATTCAACAGATTAATGGTGGATACCTGCATGACATGGTTGTGAGGCCAACTGCAGCAGACTGGCCACCTCTGGTCAATGTGTGTCCACCTGTCACATGTCCTAGACATGTCATACTGTACAGTTATGTACACAAAACACATGTGTGCATTCCTGCATCATGTCACACAACAACCAGTGTGCTGCCTGTTTGCTTGACAGGCATTGCATGCTTGCAAGGCCAACACAATATCAGCAGAGATAAACAAGTTCTCTATGTGTACATGAGCATCCACATCATCACTGCAAGACGTGACTACTAACACTGTATATCAGGCTGTCAACCCCAAGGGTATGGCAGCATGACCCATATTTTGCAGGACCTGCTGATGAGATCTTGGGAGTGTCCACACACTTCTACTCCTATGACACACAAACAAAATGAGTGACAGATGTGACTGCATTTTAAACCATGCTACCATGGTGTCTCCAACAGCAGTCATTACATATGGCAATGAACATTATGCCAACGTGCACAGCTCACATCCTGCATCACCTACACCCACATCACACACACTGCATGTGCGCAACTCCTTACCAGACACATTGCTAAACAACAGACATCTCAGAGAATCCTGCTTCTGGAGAGCACAGTACACATAATACTGCAAGCACCATTCTCTCAGTGGTCAAACACCCGAGGCAAAACACAAAATCACACCTGTTAGTCATAGGTGATTACATCGTGAGACACACTGATGTCTGTGTCAAGTGGCTACATATGGGAAAGATCACAGATAGTTGTCTGTGGGCTGACACAATAGGCCTTACCATACATTGCACAAATCAAAGAATATCAGTTAACATAATGTTGACATCATGTCCTGCAGATGTGTACAACTAGGGACATATGTCACCAGACTGTATGAAGACACATAAATGAGCTTAGCCAGGCTGTGTCTGTCATGTGTATGTGCATAGCTTTCAGCTGCAGTTGATCCTCACCTAGGATGATGGCTCCATACATTCAGAAATTGATGAGTCAATAATTGCCTTAGCGTGTGGTGTCACTGTAAGAGGATCTATTACAAGTCAGCCTGGGATGTCTTGCTCAACAGACATCAATGCTTCTACAGTGATGGTCTTCATCTCTCACCCCCGAGATCTGGAGTACCAGCCAAGGCTGATGACACCCCACAATACATCTTGGATGCACTGTTGAGGGAAAAGTTGGCAATGAGAACACCATCTTCATGCAACATCATGGTTATGCTGCTACACACTGGGTATGGCAATACTGAACCTCACTCTGTGGAAGGTGTCCCCACTCTGGAATGTGCAGACATGTGTGCAGTCAAGGACATCTGGTTCAAGGCTGTGGACAGCACTACATACTACATGTCCATCCACATCTTCAGACCTCAAAATGACAGTGTGCAAGGTAATGCAGTTTGAGTACACATATTCATTAACTCATTAACCCTGAGTATCATCTCATGGTGCTTTTGTACTTAAATCTGAGCACGCTATGAGACAATAGGAAATGCAGGATGTTACACCTGAGTGCCTTCCACAAGCACAAGTAACTTTGCAATCCTATTTTACCTCCACAGGTGAAAGATAAGTTGAAAAAGTAACTGAACTTTGTCAGTTACCTTCTCAACTTAGATTTCAACGTGGAGTTAGGTGATGGGATTTTCTGAGAAAATCGCCTTGCCGTGCACTATTTTCTTCTCATTACAGCAAGCCAATTCTGTATGCATTTCATGAAACAGGTGGAGGCAGCCAATGGGATTCTGGCAGTCCAAGCTACCCCTGCATACCACCTCCACATCTAGCCCTAAGTTTCCCCTGTACTGCCCAAATAGAGGGTCCAGCAGTAGCTATTCCCTGTTTATTTTCTGCACTGATTGGTTCATGAGACAAGGAAGTTTTGGAAGAAGCTGAACGCCAAACAGCTGCAACGGAGATTTTTTTTGGGGGGGGGGAATATTGTGGCTCACCAAAAGACCATTTAAGTCTGCTGAGGTCAAGCATAAAGTAAGATGGACTAAGAAACACCTTGGATTGACAAGAAGGGATGGGCAGGAGACAACGTAACCATGAATAATAAATTCTGTTTATTGGTTATGTATTGCTGTATGCTACGCATTATCTTACAGAGCCCTGGTAATCTTGCTGTGTGCCTATCAGGACCAGTGATATGCATGTAATTCACAAAAGCATGCTATGCTGTCATGAATGTTTTTTTTCTTCTTCTATTTTGCTGAACTGATCTACAGACTTTGCAAACAAAGCTGGGTAATGTACTTTCTCAGTTGTATTTGTTAAAGCGGTGCTGCAGTAGTCCAGTTTGCAGTCAATGTTAGCAATATCTGGCAAATTATTAATACTTAAGTCAGAAATAATGCCGTTTGAGTTCCAGAAAGTGCATGTTAACATAAATCCTGTTATTCTAGCATTAAGAGCAATATTTAACATTTGTCCATGATCGAGTCCCATCACTCGCTGCACTGTTATTTCCAGGAACTGTCGCTATTCTGAAAAACTCAAACAAGTATGTGTGCTTACTACTGACAGATTTCAGGATTTTTCTTACACTTCTAATCCTGAGTTCTGAGTCCTGAGTTCTTGCACTCCTGAGGCAAATGGCAAGTAGCATTCAAAAATAGAAACACACTGTATAAGCTAGGAAACAGTAGAATAAAGTAATGTTTACATATGAATACAATCGTGTGTGTGTGTGTGTGTGTGTGTGTGTGTGTGTGTGTGTGTGTGTGTGCGTGTGTGTGCGCGTGTGTGCTTTTCTATGTGCAAGTGTGATACAAGTCATCTTCCAGGAATTGCAAGGGTCACATTATTGCTCTGCGCAATGATTAGCAAATTACCAAGGCAAGACTTATGCTTACCTCTAACCAAGAATCATTATATTTTCATTTCACAAAGGTGTGTCATACAGGCACTACATGTGAACTCCTCTTGCGCTTACTTCCCTGGCTGACCATTTTTAATGACTACTACAGCAGTTTGAAGCACTCTACAACACAGAAATAGAAATCTCCCTATTCTGGGTTGTTTGAAGAGCAGTTTGTCTGCCTAACTTGCAGCTTGAAATTACTTTTTTTGAACAAGAGTAATGCTGTTTAACCATAAATTCTATTTGAATTTATAATCACGGATTAGCTTTTAACCTTGAAAAATATTTGAATTTAAAACCTAAACCACTGCATTTTAGCATATAAGCATTCTGAATTAACAAATCTGATGTTGTCTTTGGAGTACATTCATCTTTATAATTGAAATTCATAGCTTTTAACCTATCTCAAAATTCTGCAAATATTTCTGGATCTTGTTACATTAAAAACCATAATATAATCCCTCCTCTGATTATATTGTGTGTCAGTTCTAATTTGCTGTGCTGATGAGGGTATGGATAATGAATATTTCATATTTTGCCTTCTAAACTATTATTTATTGGTTTACAAACTATACAGTACATATTTTGAATTTTAATTACCACAATGCTTGTATATTTTTATCCACTCATGTATATTAATTTTCAGCTTGTTTATAATCGTGTATGATCAAGGCATTGTCTGAACAGATAAAATGTACTTGTATTTATCTGTAAATCAAAATAAAATACAATAAAAATATTCTTTCAGAAACCATTGTGAAAATAAAGGACAAGACACTGGGTTCCTAATGCACAGTACAAAAAACAAAATCCAGCACCCCGAGTAGGTGTAGCAAAAAACTGATTTATTGTTAACCAAACCGGTTTCAGCAATTAGCTTTCTTCAGTGGTATGGTCAAAATGATTAAACAGTCCTTATTTATACAAGATTCAAACGAAGCATATGACATTATTTCCTGTTTAGATAAATTATAAATAAGACATTAATCTAATTCATGACCACATAATGTAAGTAAGATAGAACAGTGGAAAAAAGAGAAATATAGCCCACAAAAACCATCATAATTAAAAACTGAGATGTATTCCAAAATTCTACTACTGAAAACATATTATTAAATAGTAATAATAGACATAACAGACCAGTGAAAACTATGTCAAGATAGAAGCTATGAATAAGAATGTTTATAACCATATTAGAATAGTAATAACAAATGATTTATAACTTGTCATTAAGGCCTGGTGGAAACAAACCACCCAATTTGATTATCCATTTAGTTTCCTTGCTGTTTAACAGTTTATGCCATCCAGTTTTAAATGCTCTATGCCCAACAATCTTGTCAATTCAGATGAAAGAGAATTGTGCCGTTTTGTGTAAAATAGTATGTTTGTACAGAGCATTAGTAGCCCTAGCATTTCTAATGTCTCCCAAATGCTCAGAGATACGAATACGCAATTAGCAAGATGTGTGTTGGTTCGCAGTATATTCCAATGATTACTGATAATGTCTTGTAATTGGTAGGTATTTCTGCCAAAAGTAGTTACTAATCTAAGTAGCTGACCTGAGGACTGAGCAGTCCTATCTTTATAGCCCAATAAACTGTCCCTGGATAAATTGTTGGTCATGCTAGCTGCAGATTGGACATCCATTTTGTTATACCCACGCTGTATGAATCTGTTCGAAAGATCATTCTGACAATGCTGAAGGTCTACATGAGATGAACATATTCTCTTAATTCTGATAAATTAATACGGACTGTTTAATCATTTTGACCATACCACTGAAGAAAGCTAATTGATGATACCGGTTTGGTTAACAATAAATCAGTTTTTTGCTACACCTACTCGGGGTGCTGGATTTTGTTTTTTGTACTCAAGATTGGTTTATCCGTGCATCAACCATACGTGCTAGCCTGCTCTTCTGTACGTGTTCCTTGTTGCTAGCTGTTGGTATCTGAGGGTGAAGCGCTTTGACAGTGGATTTAGTATTTTTGGTGGATTCTTTCCCCCTGACTTGTGGAGTTATACCAGCGTAACCATCTGTGATTTCTTGGACCAGTGGAGACTATCTTTCGTTCGTTTTTTTATATCTTACGAAGTTTTTATTTTTCTTGTCTATTTAACATTTTTTTGCCTCATTGTGTTTTGGTCTTTCGTTATTAATGCATATACAGTAGTCGGACGCCATTTTGGGTTCATTTCGGTCGTTGTTTCAACCTTCATCTTTTTACAATGCTCATCCTGTTTTTGAACTAAGAGTACCTTTAGGATTATTTGGTTGGGATCTATTTTGGACATATTTGTCGCAACATCATTCAACTGATGTCCACATCACTTCGAAGGATATAAGTACTGTTTTTTGTTTTTATTTAGTATCTTTTTGTAAATGTAACATCTCGTAGGACAATTTTCATGGCATCTAATTATCTGGAGGGAATGTGACTATTATTTCACAACGCGCATCCAGTTTATCAACCAATAATACCCTTTGGATTATTTGTTTGGGATTTGTTTGGGACATATTTGTCGCAACATCATCTACCTGATGTCCACATTATTTCGAAGGATACAAGTACTGTTTTTTTTACTTTATTCATCCTTTTTTTGTAAATTCAATATATGAAACAATTTGTAGGACAATTTTCATGACATCTTATTATATGGAGGGAATGTGATTCATACTTTTCAATCATTTGGTCTATGGTTGTTGCACTAGTATTGTGTATACTGATGGTAATATCTATACATCAGAACTGTGTTACATAGGGAATACCATAGCTTAGGCCTTTGTTGGATTGGACTGGGCAGTTACAGACAGTGTTTTCTATCTGAACATTAGCGGTTCACTATTTGTGTAATTGTGACTATCTTTTGCAAAACAAGTTATTGTTTCCAGCTCATTGTCTAGGTATTGAGCAAAACATTTGAACGCAATTTTGTAAATTAAGCCAGTAGGATATTGCTTTCTGTCTTTTGTGACTGGAAATACCACCACTTCTTATAATTGGTCCTTGTCTGAACAAGTACATTGAGTCCTAGGATACAAGTACTTTCATTTGACATTTAACCATTTTTACATGTGCTTGGGTCTGATATTGGACTAGCTTATCAGATGTATTCAATGAATAATTTATAGTCATCGTGTATCCTGCTTTATCTCTGTACAAATTCTGTTGTTTTATAGACTTGCATTCTGTTGATTTTCAGTACCATACTCAGAGTTTACTGTGGAAGCCTTTGGTATTTTGATCCAATATATTTATATTGGTTTTGTTAATATAGTACAGCTAAGGGCTAGGATGTTTAATAATTGTAGGCTACTGTTTTAAAAGTTTTTTTTAATTATTTGCTTGTGCTCAGACGGACACAGTACAACTATAGCAAATGCCTGTATAACAAGTTAAACATCTCCTTTTGGACAAGATATACATATATATCATGCAATACCATATTATTTGCTGATATTTAGCCCTTTTCTCTCTTTATGTGTTTAACATCTTCTGGAAGTCAGTTGAGTATATCAACATAATAGCGTTTGCTTGGTGATTTTTATCACAATATTGCAAGACAGATGATTGTTTGATTCTCATTAGGCACAGGTCTATTTGAAGCACATTCTCACTAGATCATGTTTATTCATATCTTTTGCATAGCACCATGGTTAGGTGTTACACACTAGTCTCTGCCGTTTTACCATAGAGGCATTTGCATTTTGGTAAGAACCTTCTGTTTTTAGTATTGATCAAAGTGTGTAACCATTTGGATTTCACAACTTGGTTATGTGTTATTATTTGGTCTCTCTGCATCTCACTACCCAGTATTAATATTGGATTGGTTAAGACACTTTTCCTTGAGTCTTTTTTTGGAGGTTGGTTGGGTTGTACTATAATTGATTATCCTAATACTAATACTAATTTGACATCAACACATCACATTTGGTCTGGACATACGTACAATCTATTGTCATGGATCTTAATGATATGGTACATGGATTATGCGCAGATAAAGATGATATTCATGTATTTGGGATTGATTCGAATAACGTATCTGCTGCCAGTGGTATGTCAGATCCAGTTGACGATTGTAGTATGTTATTTACTCAATTTGGTAAAAAAATTAAAACATTACGTTCCAACATCTGGCACTCCAGATTATTTAAGGCATACAAACATCAGAATATAGCCCCGAGGGGTCTTAGAACTAAATTACAGCCTTTGGTTGGTCAACCGGATGACCTATTGATCAAGGAGTGGAATGTTGCACAACAAGATTCAGCCATGATGTTTGTCAACATTCTGTCTTCATTTTATGACAGGACCATTCAAATCAATATTTGTGATGTGCAGGAAATGTGTAAAAAATTAAAGCTATATGAAAATCAACCGAGCTTTCAAGAATTACTTAGCAAGTTATCCAAAGATCTTTCAGCCTGTGAAAAAACTCTTAAAGAAAAGAAATTAAAGAAATTTACCAGAGATATTGAGGATTATAGAAGGGGGAAACCCTTTGAACTATATAAAGCGGTACGGTTTGCAGAGGGTACCAAAAATTTTACACACACACACGACAAAAGCGGCCCAGATCAATACTTAAAAGGGGTACATCACCCAACAGAAGTTCGGGGGAAGAATCATCTATTACTGATACTGAATCCACTAATATGTCGGATTCTCCCACTCCCAAAAGGGTACGCAGTGCTGATCACCCTTTAGGCATAGACACAGGGGGGGACGGAAGCAAAAGAACGCTAGAGGAACTGTTTTTGTCAATTGTGAAATGAACATAGACTGTTCAAATGTGCATAACATTTCTGATTATGTATTAACACCCATGGAAGAGCTTTTGCTGAATAAATGTCTAGGTTTTATTCCTGGTTTCTTTGTTGATGAAAGCACATTTGCATCAGATGTTATAGATTTTTGTAGAAGACTGAACTTAAAAACATTTTTTGATCAACAGGATTTAACTCAAAGATCCACTGAATTTTGATTCTTACCCACCAAGTTTTGTCCTCCAATGGACAAACACGTAGCCATATTCCAGAATGCTGTTCTCAAAGATCTACACCACCAGTTGGGCACAGGAAACACCATCAGAAACAATCTAAATGCTCAGGAACAACAGGCACTTACCAATCTTAGAAATAATACAGACATCACTATTCTTCCTGCTGACAAGGGTGGGGCCATTGTGGTTATGAATTCCAGTTATTACTGTGCTGAAGGTAAAAGACAAGTGTCAAATACTCAGCATTATCTACATATGCCCATTGACCCTACGCCCAAATTCAAACAGGAAATAGATAACTTTTTAGAGCTTGCTGTTGAAGAGGGCATTATCAGTGTAAAAACAAAATTTCATCTTAGTGTTCAGGATCCAGTCAAACAATATTTGTATCTTTTGCCCAAAATTCATAAATACCTTTCTACACCTCCTGGTAGACCTATTGTTTCAGGCACTGGATCACTGACGGAACCTTTATCAGTTTTCCTGACTCAATATTTAAAGCCCCTGTTGTCACATGTACGGGCGAGACTATAGGATACTACTGAATTCCTTCAGATTGTCTCAGAATCACAACTGGAAGCTAATTGGATTATGTGTACTCTAGATGTCACATCATTATATACCAGTATACCACACTGGGCAGGTCTAATGGCATTGGAATATTGGCTGCTTAGGGCCAACCTATATAGTCCGGAATTTAATACCTTACTTATCTGTATGGCTGAACACGTTCTAACCAAGAACAATTTTCTATTTTCAAGACCAATGTTATTGACAAATTCAGGGCACGGCGATGGGTGCTTCTTTTGCACCTATCTATGCAGATCTCTTTATGGGATATGTGGAAGATCAGATTATATATAATGAAACACACAATCGATATTTGCCTGAAATGGATATTTGGAGACGGTACCTGGACGACTGTTGGTTGGTTTGGAAAGGGGGAATTGAGTATCTTATGGAATTTGTGGAATATTTGAATAGCAATAAATGGGGTGTTAGATTCACAATAAACCATGACACACACCAAATTGATTTTTTGGATGTCCACTTAAGTAAGGAAGTGGATAACACTCTTCCTACCACCGTGCATAGAAAATATCCACAATATAACAGTCTTCTACATGCCTCTAGTCTCCACCCTAAACACATCATAAGAAATATTCCCAAATCTCAATTTATCAGAATTAAGAGAATATGTTCATCTCATGTAGACCTTCAGCATTGTCAGAATGATCTTTCGAACAGATTCATACAGTGTGGGTATAACAAAATGGATGTCCAATCTGCAGCTAGCATGACCAACAATTTATCCAGGGACAGTTTATTGGGCTATAAAGACAGGACTGCTCAGTCCTCAGGTCAGCTACTTGGATTAGTAACTACTTTTGGCAGAAATATCTACCAATTACAAGACATTATCAGTAATCATTGGAATATACTGCGAACCAACACACATCTTGCTAAGTGGTTAGACGACAGATGTCTTTACTCCTACCGCAAAGGCAAAACTTTAGGATCACATTTCTCACATTACAAAAGAATTACATCTCAGGATGTCTGCATGACCCAGACTACTCTATTAGGAGATAGATTAATTGGTTGTCATCCTTGTGGTCACTGTTCTTTTTGTAAATATATATTCACAACAAAGGAATTCACTAGAAAGAATACAGGCAGGATATTCAACATTAATCATTTTGCCAATTGCAGCACGGATGGGTGATCTATTTGGCCACATGTACATGTCGGGCATTTTATATTGGTCAAACTTCCAGACAGTTGCGTATTCGTATCTCTGAGCATTTGGGAGACATTAGAAATGCTAGGGCTACTAATGCTCTGTACAAACATACTATTTTACACAAAACGGCTCAATTCTCTTTCATCTGTAATGACAAGATTGTTGGGCATAGAGCATTTAAAACTGGATGGCATAAACTGTTAAACAGCAAGGAAACTAAATGGATAATCAAATTGGGTGGTTTGTTTCCACCAGGCCTTAATGACAAGTTATAAATCATTTGTTATTACTATTATAATATGGTTATAAACATTCTTATTCATAGCTTCTATCTTGACATAGTTTTCACTGGTCTGATATGTCTATTATTACTATTTAATAATATGTTTTCAGTAGTAGAATTTTGGAATACATCTCAGTTTTTAATTATGATGTTTTTTGTGGGCTATATTTCTCTTTTTTCCACTGTTCTATCTTACTTACATTATGTGGTCATGAATTAGATTAATGTCTTATTTATAATTTATCTAAACAGGAAATGATGTCATATGCTTCGTTTGAATCATGTATAAATAAGGACTGTTTAATCATTTTGACCATACCACTGAAGAAAGCTAATTGCTGAAACCGGTTTGGTTAACAATAAATCAGTTTTTTGCTACACCTACTCGGGGTGCTGGATTTTGTTTTTTGTACTCAAGATTGGTTTATCCGTGCATCAACCGTACATGCTAGCCTGCTCTTCTGTATGTGTTCCTAATGCACAGACAATAAGTACTTCAGATTTAAGATGTTAGGTAATAGGTAGTATTCCTCACTTAGTCGCTCGAATTCTTTCATGGGTGGAAGCTTCTATCACAGTCATTCATAAACCACAAAGAACTTATCTCTTCCTTCGTTGTACAGATTTAGTTTTTTTGGAACCCCAAATTCTTAATAAATGTTAGTCTCCACTTAAGAAAAGATTTAAAGAAAAAAAAATAAAGCTGTTTTGGGGGTACTGGGGACACAGAGGAGAGGAGGTGGGATACTGGATTATCTGTCTAGGGGGGGGTGCATATTTTCATGGATCCCTATCGCACACAGACTGTCTCATGAACAAAACCCACATTATTGAGTCCAAAAGCATGAACAATTAAGCATCAACATATATAAGCATTCTGCATTCTCAGAGCCCCTTCCCCATATTCCATACCGATCAGTGCTCTACCTGGTAAACATAAATAAATAAATGTACTCCTGCAGACTATTACTCCTGTAGATGTTGAGATCTGAAGAGGTACTTTTGCTATCAATAGATTTTACTTGTCAGTGTTTCAGTGAATGCAAGCAAGTCTTATTAGTAACATTACATCCATGGCAATACTACATTTCTTTTGTTTGTCAGTCTTTGTGAGCAGGTTCTAACTACTGTTTGTGTATGAATGTGGACAGAAATGTAACTGTGCTGTGTTTGACTGGACCTTAGTATAATGCATACTACTGAAGGGATCATTGTGGAGAATGTTTCATGTGGTTCTTGTACAAACGTGGACATACTAATGAAGCATACCTCTGAACTGTACTGATTTTCACAGAAAGTCTTGATTTTTGCTTCATGCTTTTCATCCGTCCTGTCATAAAATAGTGGTTTTCTGGCAAATTAGAGTCTTAAGTTAGAAAATAATGGCAGGCATTTACGCTTCAGACTTCATAACCTTCATAAAAGTCATGGTAATGCAAAACCTGTTATTCTAATAACTGTTATAAGTAAGAGCAATATTTAAACATTATCTATATTTTTGTTCCTCTGTCCCACTGTTATTTATGGCTTTGTCCAGATTTATTGGTCTAAGAGTCTGAGAGGTATGTACTGAAGGGGTCACATGGAAAATGTATACTCGGACATACTACTGAAGGGGTCATTGTGGGGAATGTTTCATTTTGGTTGTTGTGCATACTTGGACATACTACTGTAACCAGAGGGATGGTTAGGTGAGAACTTGAATTACTACCTTTTTGGACTAATTCTTACATGGATGAACCAGATATGTTTGACATTTCTGGTTGTATTGTTGTATTTCTGTTTATACTCAGCAGCTGCCTGAGCAAGGTAAAGGTCATTACTTGCTGACTACTACCAGCATGCAGCTGCAATATATTTTGGGCATTTTTCCTGGCTTTGTCAGTCATGTGTGGAAATTAAGTCTATGTTGTTACATGTTTTGCTGCCAGTTGTGAAGTGATGTGTGGGATGGGTTCTTGTCTGCCTTTCTTGACATATTATTACTTGTGCGACTCGTTGGTGCAGTGGTTAGTGTTGTTATTTCCTAGCAAGAGGTTCTCTGGTTTGATTCTCAGTAGTGATGTGGAGTTATAGAGCATGTGCATACTTGTGATAGTGCTGTAGATAATGTTGCCTTTTTTCATTAGTAACAGAGAGAACTCTTACCCACATCTCTCTGATGTTCCGACTATCCCAGGTGTTTCCATTTTCAGAGTTGTAGAGCATGTGCATACTTGTGCCAGTGACAGTGCTGTAGATAATGTTGCCTTTTTTTCATTAGTGACAGAGAAAACTCTTACCCAATCCCATCAACCTTGTAGACACCTGTAAGAATTTTGGACCAGGGATGCTCTGGGCCACAGGCTTGTAGCTGTGGACATTGTCCTTATATGTTTTTTTTTTTTTTTTGGTGGTGGGGGGGGGGTGGTCCCACTTGCAAAAATTTTTTTTTTGTAATTTTTTATTTTTTCAGCTCACTGTGCTCAGCATGTGATTTACAATGAAAAGTGGTGCTTGTGCATACACTATATTGAAGGAGTCACTTGGGTGAATGCTTCATTTTGGTGGTTGCACATACTTAGAAATGTTACTGAAGTTTTGTTTGGGGAAGTGTTTAATGTTGGTGATTGTGCATACCTCAGCATTCTACTGAAGGGGTTGCTTGCGTGAAGTGTTCATGCTGCTGGTTGCACATACTAGGAAATGTTACTGAAGGGTTGTTTGGGGAAACATTTCATTTAGACGCACGTATACCTGGGCATACTAATGAGGATGTTGCTTGGGGAAATAATTCATTGTGTATCAGGGAAGTGCTAGTGCATACATGGTCTGACTGCTGAAGTGACCACTGGGCAAAATAGTTTATTGTGTCATTTTGGTGCTTGTGCATACACAATGCAAACAACTGGAGGGGTTACTGAGGAAACATAGAAATCAAGTCTGCAAATTACATATGGTTACATTACTTATAGGTTCATAGGTAGGTACTAAGCTATCGGCCCTTGGGCTTATGTAAGCCTAGCCAACAAGGTTCCCTGGCTTTTGCCACCTAAGGATGCTATTTACCTGCTCCTCTGTCGAGCAGGGTCACTGAAGTAATTCACAGGGTGAATTTCCTATTATCCATCCACTCATCAAGGTTCTTCTTGAAGAGTGCCAGTGAAGAGCTCTGCTTGACATAGATAGGTAGCCTGTTCCAGAGCACTGGATGTCTCTGGGACAGGAATCTATCCCTCCAGCATGTTCTGTTAATTGTGGTGATGAGGTTTAGATCTCTAGAGCAAGTGGCTCTGAGGGAATGGGATTTCTTTTGGTGTAGCATGTTTAACAGTTCTGGGTTAGACATAGCTTGGTATGTCAGGCAGAGGTCACCTCGAAGTAGGCGATATTCTACTGAGTAGAGCTGCAGTTTTTTGAGGCGGTCTGTGTAGGGTAATTGTTTGAGTCCTGAAATCCTCTTTGTGAGGTATTTTTGAGGCCTTTCTAGTTCATAGGTTCATAGGTTGGTACTAGGCTATCAGCCCTAGGGCCTATACAAGCCTAGCCATAACAATTCCCTGGCTATTTCTTCCCACATTATTTACTTTCCTGGACCCCTGTCTAGCAGGGCGACTGACATGATCCCTGGGGTGAATTTCCTTTCGCCCATCCAATCGTCAAGGTTCCTCTTGAAGAGGTCCAAAGAGGCACTCTGCTTGACATGTATGGGCAATCTATTCCAGAGTCTGGGGAGTCTCTGGGTTAGGAACCTATCCCTCCAACATGTTTTGTTTATTGTGATGACAAGGTTTAGATCCCTGGAGCGTGTAGCTCTGAGGGATTGGGATTTCTTTAAGTGTAGCATGTCCAACAGCTCTGGGTTTGACATGGCCTTGTATGTTAAGCAGAGATCGCCTCTGAGTAGACGATATGCGACAGAGTATAGCTGGAGTTTTTAAGGCGGACAGCGTGGGGCATCTGCTTTAGGCCTGTGATTCTTTTAGTGAGGTATTTCTGAGGCCTTTCCAGTTGTTGCAGATGTCTTGAGAGGTGCATACCAAATGGGGCGTTGTATTCTATAATGGGTCTAATGAGGGATGAGTACAGTGGGACAATGACCTCCTTTTTCTGGATGAAAAGCCCTTCGTGATGAGGTGTGCTACATAGAAGGATTTCCTGACTGTTGTGGCGATGTGGTTATCGAAGGTGAGACCACTGTCCACCTGTGTCCCTAAGTCTCTTATCACACTTTCTGTGTTTAGTGTACTGCCACCTATATGGTAATTCATGGATACATGTTTTTTCCCAAAGGGGATAACAATACATTTCTTGGCATTGAGCTTGAGCCCATGGCTCTGGCACCAAGCATCTGTTTCTGTAAGGCCCTTTTGTAGAGTATCCACATCATTTGGGGATTCAATAATGGCTCCCAGTTTGCAGTCATCTGCAAACTTTGTTAGCCAGAGTCCCTTAGTGTTGACCTGTACTTCAGAGAAGTAGATGCCAAACAAGAGCGGCCCCAGGACTGAACCCTGAGGTACTCCACTTGTCACTTGTCTGGAGCTGGATTTGGAGTTGGCTACTTTTACAGTGTGGCGTAAACAAGAAAATGAAAATAAACTGGTGAAAAACAAAAAACAAAGCCACAGAACCTTGCTCCAGCAAATGAACCACTCGAAATGGATCCGAAAAAGCTGAACGCTAATTTTATTAGTAAACGTTTTCGCCTTGCTACAATTGCTTGGCTTCGTCAGAGATCAAACAGAGCATAATCAATAAAACAAGCTTAAATACCAAAAGGAAGTGATGTCACAAAGTAACCATCTTAAAAAGCATTTTTTTAAAAACGTTTTTTTAAAAAAACCCGTCACTAAATCATATACTTATATTTACCAAAAAATACATTAATTGCCTAAAAATGTGTTACATCCAAATCATAAATTTGACAACAGTCAGTAGTAAAAAGCATCCCCATGTAAACTGATAACATATGTCCAAACCTATAATTAAGACCTATCAAATAAATCGGTATAAACACTTTATAAATGTATAATAAAAAGACTTTTAATTCATGACGAGAAAAAGTCAGCTTAAATAACTTTTTAGCTTTAAAACAGGTAGAATATTACAATTGTCATTTAACCCGGGGGCGTGAAAGGCATCAGTTCTGAACTGCCACTCTAATTCTCTCAGTTCTAACAGTAATGGAAAAGGGCCCCCTCTAATTGATGGAATAATCTGATCTATCGCCATGAAAGAAAAACTATGTCCTGGAAAGTCAATCAAATGCTTAGATAGGGCATTGTTAGAATTTTCCGTTCTCATGGCGTAAAGGTGCTCGTACATACGATCACGTAATCTGCGGTCCGTCTTCCCTATATAGTAAGACGGACAGCAGTTACAAAAGGCAGCATACACTACTGCTTTACTTTCACAATTAAGGGGCATTCTAATAGTATATTTCTTGTCCCTTATTGTGAAAGTCTGACCCACCTTGACAAGGTTACATCTGTTACAAAAGCCACATTGATACATCCCCAACCATTTCAAAAACTCTGTTGTGGTGTTAATTTTTGCCACAAAATTATCAGCTACTGTTATATCCCCATCAAATAAAATAAAAATATCATCTAGATATCTCGTATAATATTTGATGGGTTTTATTAGGTCCTTTAAATTAAAAAGGATGTTTTTCTCCCAGTAGCTCATAAAAAAGTTCGCTACCACTGCTCCACATGGGGAGCCCATGGCAACGCCTTTTTTTTGTAAAAAGAATTTTTTATCAAAAATAAAGTAGTTTGAGGACAACACTATGTCCAACACTGCAGTTATTACATCAATCTCATCATTTGGGGCCCCCATTTCCACCAATAACAGAGCTAAAAGAAAAAGCTTTGACCCCACGCTTTGTTATATCACCACATTTAGCTTTGACTCTAGTGATATTGTGTCAATCATTCAGAAGAATTGGGACTTCATCTTGAGTAACCCCTTGCTAGTTAAAAAATTTGGTAGTTGTCCTAAATTTGTTTTTAAGAGGAGTAAAAATATAAAGGAATTACTACAGATGAATAATTCCGGTACACGGTTTAATAAAAGGTTGGGGATGTATCAATGTGGCTTTTGTAACAGATGTAACCTTGTCAAGGTGGGTCAGACTTTCACAATAAGGGACAAGAAATATACTATTAGAATGCCCCTTAATTGTGAAAGTAAAGCAGTAGTGTATGCTGCCTTTTGTAACTGCTGTCCGTCTTACTATATAGGGAAGACGGACCGCAGATTACGTGATCGTATGTACGAGCACCTTTACGCCATGAGAACGGAAAATTCTAACAATGCCCTATCTAAGCATTTGATTGACTTTCCAGGACATAGTTTTTCTTTCATGGCGATAGATCAGATTATTCCATCAATTAGAGGGGGCCCTTTTCCATTACTGTTAGAACTGAGAGAATTAGAGTGGCAGTTCAGAACTGATGCCTTTCACGCCCCCGGGTTAAATGACAATTGTAATATTCTACCTGTTTTAAAGCTAAAAAGTTATTTAAGCTGACTTTTTCTCGTCATGAATTAAAAGTCTTTTTATTATACATTTATAAAGTGTTTATACCTATTTATTTGATAGGTCTTAATTATAGGTTTGGACATATGTTATCAGTTTACATGGGGATGCTTTTTACTACTGACTGTTGTCAAATTTATGATTTGGATGTAACACATTTTTAGGCAATTAATGTATTTTTTGGTAAATATAAGTATATGATTTAGTGACGGGTTTTTTTAAAAAAACGTTTTTAAAAAAATGCTTTTTAAGATGGTTACTTTGTGACATCACTTCCTTTTGGTATTTAAGCTTGTTTTATTGATTATGCTCTGTTTGATCTCTGACGAAGCCAAGCAATTGTAGCAAGGCGAAAACGTTTACTAATAAAATTAGCGTTCAGCTTTTTTGGATCCATTTCGAGTGGTTCATTTGCTGGAGCAAGGTTCTGTGGCTTTGTTTTTTGTTTTTTACTTTTACAGTGTGGGTTCTATCAGTAAGCCATTTAGTAACCCATTGGGTGACACAGGGATTTATGCCCAACTTAGTAAGTGTATCTATGATTCCAGAGTGGGGGATGGTGTCAAAGGCCTTGGCAAGGTCTAGATAGCCTGAGTGGACCACCTTACCCTTGTCCATGGCTCTGGAGACTGATTCAAAGAAGTCAATCAGGTTCAGGAGACAAGATCGGCCCTTCACAAACCCAAACTGGGTGGGGTCCAGTGTTTGAAGGTTGCCAATGTCTTTGTTTATAAGTTCCATGATAATACGCTCCATGGCCTTGCAGATAAGGCTTGTCAGACTGATGGGACGGTAGTTTCCGGGATCCAAGGTGGATCCCCCCTTGTGGATTGGGATAACTGTAGCTCTGCGCCACTCAGTGGGCACGAAACCTGAGGTGAGGCTATGATTAAACATGACACTTAGGTGAGGTGCCAGTTCATATTGCAGTTCATGTAGTACACAGTCCGGGATGTCATCTGGTCCCATGGATGCTGTATTCTTGGCTTTAGAGAGTGCGTTTTGTACCTGTGTGGCCGTTATTACTGGAATTTGGCAATCTTCCGGTATTGAGATGGGCCATTTAGGGGGTGAGAGTGGGGTGAAGTTGGCACTGAATCGATCTGCCAGGATATTGGCAATATCCTTCGGATCAGTATATTTAATGCCATTCTGTTTTAGCTCAGAGCAGATCTGAGCATTGCCATTTAGATTCTTGACATAATTATGGAATGCTTTGTGGTTGTCTTTGGAATCTTTGGCAATTTTATTTTCGTAACTAGCTTTGGAGGATTTTATGAGGCATCTCAGTTTCTTACTGAGGCTAGTAAGGGAGTTTTTTGCATCCTGGGATTTTCCTCTTTTCTGCAAAAGTTTCTTCCTTTTGTTGTAAAGTTTGTTTATGGCAGGGGACCACCAGATTGGCTTCCTTTTTTTGGATGAGAGCATTTTGGTTCTATTTGGGATGGCACGATTCATGCATGAGTGGATGTGCTCGTACAGTGTCATAGTGTAGGATTCAGCAGTTGAACTTTCAGTTCCCGTCTGCATGGGTGTCATGAAGTTTGTCACTTCTGACTTGAGTAGCATGAAGTTGGCTTTGGAGAAGTTTTTTATGGTGGTTTCTTTACTGGGGCGTGGGGGTGGGATGTGGATGTTAAGGGTGATTAGCTTATGGTCAGACCTGACTAACGAGGGGGTGACCATAGGTATGGAGCATTGATTTACCATGTTGGTAATGACCAGGTCTAGGATATTGGAGCCCCTGGTTGTTGCAAAAAAAGAAGGTCATTGTCCCACTGTACTCATCCTTCATTTGACCCATTATAGAATACAATGCCCTGTTTGGTATGCACCTCTCAAGACATCTGCAACAACTGGAAAGGCCACAGAAATACCCCAGTAAAAGAATCACAGGCCTAAAAGCATATGCCCTATGCTGGCCGTCTAAAAAAACTCCAGCTATACTCTGTCACATATCATCTACTCAGGCAGCTGCTGAGTATAAACATACAAGGCCATGTCAAACCCAGAGCTGTTGGACATGCTAAGAAATTCCAATCCCTCAGAGCCACATGCTCCAGGGATCTAAACGTTGTCATCACAATGAACAAAACATGCTGGAGGGATAGTTTCCTGAACCAGAGACTCCCCAGACTCTGGAATAGACTGTCCATACATGTCAAGCAGAGCGCCTCTTTGGCCCTCTTCAAGAGGAACCTTGACGATTGGATGGGAGATAGGAAATTCACCCCAGGGATCACATCAGTCGCCCTGCTAGACAGGGATCCAGGGAAGTAAATAGTGTGGGAAGAAATAGCCAGGGAGTTGTTATGGCTAGGCTTGTATAGGCCTTAGGGCCGATAGCCTAGTTCCAACCTATGAACCTATGAACACAGGAATGTAATTACAATGTAATATGTCAGGATATAAGACATCAGATACACCAGTGACTAATTAATATTATAATGTAAAGTAAGCAGGCAAGAAATCACTTCTGCTTGTATTGTTCAATTTATGATTATACTCAGTTGTTGCCTGAGTGAGATAAAGGTTATTACTTGTTGACTACTACCAGCATGGAGCTACCGCATATTTTGTTTATTTTTCCTGGCTTTGTCAGTCATGTGTGGAATTCAGGTGGGGGGAAGGGCTCAGTAATATATACAGATGATGAGTCTGTGTTACATAACAGCTGCACAAGGTAATATAATGAATGCATACTGAACAGATTATGTGCAGCAATTATCACCTGTGTCTGAGCATGTATACCTTTGCAGTAATGAAATGCAGGTCATTATCACATTAACAATAAGAGCACTTACAGAATAGCATTGAGTCATTACCACTTTTCTGGTAAAACTGTCAGGAGCTGTCACTGTTATTCACATAAGTAGAAGTCGTTAACACATTTATGAATGCATAAGCCAGATATGAGTCATTGCCTGCTGGAGTCATTCAAGCCAGCCCCCACCCACAACAGTTTCTTTGCTGTATTTTAACAATTTTAGACACAGTAAAGTCCCCACAGTGGTTATGTGCTTCATATTCTTGTGAACTACTGCAACTGAATATCGGATCATGTATAAAGTTTCTGTATCACACAGTCACTATATAGTTTTCTGGTGTGTTGTTTTTCTAGTGCCTCTGCAGGTATACAACATCAGAAAGTTGTATACTGTTGTGTTGTTCAGGTGTGCCCCCTTGTCAATCACTATGTGCAATTTTTTGTTTTCGGGGATGGTAGGTATATACCTCTGCAGCATCACTCATTGTGTGTCATTTAGTGTTGTCAAGGGTGGTAGGTATGTACCTCTGCATCATCAGCACCACTTATGTACCTTATGAAAAGAATAATGCCCCTGTGGATAGGAGTGAAGATTTGGATGGTCTAAGCAGGTAATGCATATGATATACATATATATGTAGTCTTCCAATACATCTGTCAAACATCAGTAGTAATTTTTTTACATTTTCTTTCCTGTGCAGGTTCTTCCTCCTCCTGACACGGACATGGCTTCACGAGCAGGAGAATGACAAGTGAGAGTGTGGGTATGTGGCCATTCCTACATTCACTGGGCTGTCAGCCATGCATCCATAACTGAAAACCACTACAACTTGAGCTTACCCACATCCAGTGTGAAGGTGTCCTGGATTGCAAGAAGAGGTATGCATTGGAGCGGAGTTAGCCGGCCTTAGGCATAGGCCAACTAGGTGGCCGCCTAGGGTACTGCTCTAGCAGGGGCGCTTTTCCAGTATTTATTTGGTGTAGGTAGACCAGGATGGGGGCACCAGGTGGTGTGAGGGAGGGGGCGCCATGGAGCCATTTTGCCTAGGGCACCAGTTGACCTAAGGCCGCTCCTCCGAGTACTGCAGTTGTTGGAAGAGAAGTGTTTCATCTACCCTAAGCCCAACATCCTTGTGCTGCACACTGGAAGGAATGATGTCATGAGACAACCACTCGGAAGCCTTCGGTTTCAAATCAGAGCAATTTTTGAACACCTGCAGTCACAGTGGCTATGCTGTCATTTTGTGTAGTCTGACATAAATCCTCACCAGATATGGAAAACAGCAAACAGTCAGCGGGCAGTGAACAAGGCCAGATGTTTACAGAATGGGTTCATGCATGGCTTTATGCACAGGGTTGGTGGATCTACAATCTGCCATGACAGCATCATCACAGATGATGTTCACCTGTTCAGAAGGGATGGCATTCACCTAACTGAGGAGGGCATTGCGTTGTTCTTGATGGACCTCCACAATGGCCTGAGGAGAGCTATGCAGGATTGGTAACATGCAGATTGTGAGCAGAATGGAAAACACCCATACCCAAGATGACCAGTATGGTAAGTAAAACTCTATTATGAATTGTGTGTTGTAAAATATATTTTTCTGAGTTTGGCAAATAACTGTGGTAAGGAGCTGGTGAAGATGCTGAGAAAGAAATGTTTCAGGAGAGTGCTACCATGTGCAATCGAATATGTCAGTAACCATCCTGCAATACATCTTTTTTATTCTTCTTTTATCAGGCATGTGTAGAGTTTAGAGGACAGGAAGGGCTTAGTAATACAGAATTTGATCCCTTAGCTCCATTACTGAATGGACACATGTAAAGAGAAAAGGCATAGGTAAGGCAGACTGCTGACACTGAAGGATGTTGTGTGTCTGTAGTGGTATCAGCTGTCTGAGTGGGTAGCCAGCACAGGTATCGGACAGATCAGATGGCCTTGCATGCCAATGAACTCCTATGCCTGTCCTGGATTCATTAGTGAAGTGGCGATCCTTACCTTGCTTTTTCTCTTTACATGTACCCATTCAGCAGTATGTTGGCTACACTAAGAATGTGTATATTTACAATGATATCTATCTACATGGTAAAACAACTGAGTCTGAATACTGTACACAGGTACAGATGTCAGTTTGTCTAGGAGTTAGTTTATGGAAATTATGATTTTTTTTCATATTTTGGTAAATAACTTTGCAATATGGAATGTGGTAAGCAATACCTCATTTTGAAGGCAGTACTGACAATTCCAACATGGTAAAAGAACTGTGCTCTTATGCTGTACACATGTACAGATATCAAAATTTGTTTCAGGCTTAGGTTATGGAAATTATGATTTTGTTTTCACATTTTGGTAAATAACTTTGCAAGGGAACTTCAGAATGAGCTAAGTAATACCTCCTTTTAAAGACAGTATTGATAGTTGCAACATGGTAAAAGAACTGTGCCTGTATGTTGTATACATGTATAGATATCAAAGTTTGTTTAGGACTTAGATTATGGAAATTATGATTTTTTTCATATTTTGGTAAATAACTTTGCAAGGGAACATGTCAGTGTGCCAAGTAGTACCTCATTTTGAAGACAGTGCTACTCCTTGCAATATGGTAAAAGAACTGTGTCTGTCAACTGTACACATGTACAGATATCACAGTTTGTTTAGTCTTGTATGATTATGAAAATTATACATTTCCAATACTTCTCATTTTTATGCCCATATCTTTGCAAGGGAGCATGGTGATGACACACATGATGATTCATTTTGAAAGTGACATTGAGACACACAACTTCTACACTGATATGTACCATCTGTCTATTACAGGTGAAGAGCTATTATGCTTTGTTTATCAATTATGAGAAATATTATATTAATCATATTTCTGTGAATATCTCTGTAAAGGAGCACCACACAGTAGTGGTTAAGGTATCATTTTAAAGCTGACATTCATACAAACAAATTAAATGCAAATTGTATGGGTCTACATGGTACATTGATCAAGATATTGTGCTTTTTTTCCAAAAAGGTAAAACATATGCACAATACCAGCATTCCTTCCCAAATATTTAATAAAGACTTTGATACGCACTATCAACATTTATACTGTTGGAAAGGTCAGTGTCTCCTAAACAACTTTCGCATTTACATTTTTACTATAGCTCTTATAGTTAAAGAGTTATGAACATTTGTTTTCTGTATGGTGTTACAAATGGATTTTCTGAAAATGAGCTCAGGCTTCACTGTTGTTCCTATGGTGGAATTAAGCAGGCAGCTTTTTCTGAGCTGCTCCAGAGTGAATGAGTTAAGGATAGATACACATCCAGATTTTGTGAAACATTCTGATTTACCGGAGACATTGCAGGTGCAATTCAGTACTGGAAGGGCACATAATCAAGCAATACCTGGCCACAGGAGCAGCTCCATGAGTTCAGACACCAAGTGTGCATATTTGCATGTACATCTGTCTGTCAAGATATAGCATTACACCATGGTTTGGGGTGGCATTAAGTGACCACCAGCTGTGTTGCTTAGTCATGCTGCACCTCACTTGCCCAGAGGTTAGTCCATGTCCTTAACTACAATGCCATGGAGCAGTGCTGTGACATCCTCACAAGGGGAACCAACATATTGCATCATGTGTTTACCAATATGGGTGACCACTGCAGCCCCCCATTCTGAGGTCTTCCCTGATGGGATCTGATCACAAATCAGTCTCATTAAAACTACCAGCACTTACCCATCCCTTGCAGACAATACAGACATATATTTCAACAAAGCCATTTATTACTTACTGTTGGATAGTTTACATAGCTTGACTGCACCTCCCCCTCAGATGGGAAAGGCAAGTATGCAGATCTCTACACCCATGCATTATACCAGCAGCATTACAACTGCATGAACACAGCTGTACCTGCCAGGAGAAACACAGGCTCCTCATGGCACAGCAAACCTGCCTGGTGGACAACTGCCATTAGCAGGCTGTACAATAAGAGGTGGACATTGCTGTGTGACAGTAGGGGTGATGGCCCTCCCTAAAATGGAGGCCCAACCTCCACAGCTAAAACAAACACATAGTGTTGTTGTGATGTGTAGACACAGTAAGTGACACAATTAGCCACCTACACAAAGCAGAACCACAACATACAGTGTGGTTACATGTGTAACCTCAAAGGACAGGCCCAGATTGTTGGTGAACTCATACATAATGATGCCACATATAATGTGCCTGTACTCATAGCTAACTAGAAGTCCCACAGGTTCTGTGTCAACTTCACTCCACATGTGACACATGACATTCCTACACCCTGTCCCATAACTTCCATATCTACAGAGCAGGTCATGAGTGACCTATGAAGGATACACAGCATCTACTGGGCATGCTAACTTACTAGGCTGCATCCCACATGGGATCTGACAAGGATTATTAACACCATTGGGAACACCTTGCAATCATGCTGAAACCACTGGCTGCAATCCTGCTGACTGGACAATGGCAACTGTTATACCCTTGCACAGAGTTGCTGCATCCACTTACAACCAGAACTATAAAACCCTTTGCCTGAGTATCCATACCTGTACAATTTGGATATCTGACAGTGGGAACATGACTGTAAAATATTGTGGTAATTTCCGAGGCAGTCACCAAGGATCTGGGTGAGGGGGCATCAGGATATACAACCCCGTGGACTGAGCCAAGCTGTCTGACTATATCCCTCACTCAGGCATAGTTTACAAAGCACTCACTTAGGCATCCATGTTACTATCATTGTAAGGGTCACTAAGTGACCCACTGATAGCACACATACTCAACACAGTGACATCTGCCTCCAATAGCTGATCTGTAAGCAGCAGTGTTTAACAGGGCTCAGTCCTGGGTCCTCTACTGCTTGGAATCCATTTATCCGCAATACAAGTGAATAATGAATATCTTTGGCTAGCAATGTTGGCTGATGCCTGCAAACTGTGAGCACTCATAGAGTCTGTGAGTTATGTCAATATCCTACAAGACAGTATTGATGAAGAAATGCCTGTTGACATACTAATGACCATAAACTCAATGCAAATATATATGTAGTATCACTTCCGTCACTAATACCTATATATCTGGTAAGTAGCACATCAGTCGCAAAATGTGCTGTACATACTCAGGGGTGAAAGAACTGGCCACACAGGCTTATACCTAATGAGCCTGAGATCACCATGTCTCCCCAGTGGTATGAAGGGAATCATATGTCATAGCTGAGGGCACAGTCACCAGTAAATGACATACTCATAACCTCCATGTACTCTTCCCTCAGCATGCCAATGTCTGAGTGCAATGGCCATTTGGTGATGTACCGTAACAAACACTACTGGCAATTGCACACAACAGTATGGTCCCTCACAAAGGAATTTCACGTCTTTATTATGTGTTCATTGGGGATAGTCTGAAATGAGTGTCATTGTAGCCTGTGGCATATAGACTACTCAAAAGTGATCTCTGCCTTTCATACAGGGCAAAGTGTGACCCTGCTTAATTGTAAATGCTGCATATCTGTAGGTGGCATAGTAGATTAACCAGTCTAATGATATTAACTTAGTATGTAATGTTAGTAATACATGCTGGTGGGAGAGATTTGTCTAGCAGACTTTAACACACCTTTGAAACAGAACCCTCTCTAATGGCAAACAGAGCACCTCAGTGTACCTCAGCACATGTCATCTGTATGATTGGCTGGGCAACCATCATTTCATCACAGGGCTTCTGTCTGTCTCCCTCTTGGACTGGGGCAATATGTGCTGATCATGTAAATAAGGGTATAAAATTGTCTAGCATTGTGAAGGCTGTATGGTCATTATACTACTGAAATTCAAACATCCTGTGGTTCCATAAGCTGGTGTAAAATGCTCTAACAGCCACACATACACACACATGGCTACATTGAGGATAGCACCACTTCCAATTACTGTTTACAGTACATGGCATGGTACACACAAAGTGGAAGTTGACTGTATGTAGATTAGAACACTTACCTCTGTAATGGTACACACTACAGATCACAGTATTCACACCTCATGTCTGCTAGTACTATTGGTTTAGAACATATTATGCTTGATGACATCAGCAGGCCTAGTTGTGATCAGGCATTTGGAGGGCCACATCATCTGCTACAAATAAAATACTGCAAACCATAACTTTTCTAAGTTACTGAGGTGATCATATTTATGCAATACAGACATACACACACCAAATGGCACAGAGTGAGATTAGAACCACTACCTATCTAGTCTTACACACTGTAGATCACAATACTTAATTGCATTTTCCACAGTTTAAATCTGATACTATAATGGCAGCTGGTAGTCTTAACGTAGATGACATCATCAGGCCTTGCAGATGAGGGCAGTTTGAAAGGCAGCAGCAAATTACAGGGCCAAAATGTGCATAACCATTGCAGTTTGATAGCCAATGAGAGATCCTCAGTTGTTTTACATGGGGATATACACACATGCACTAAGTGGCGTGGTGTGAGATTAGAACCCCTACCTATTTAGTTCTATACACTACAGTTCACAACACTTATCACACACACCACAGCTGACGTCTGTTTTATATGCAGTTGCAGGCAAACTACTTGTGGATTACACAAACTAGGCTTGTGTACAGCATCTGTGGCTTGTAGAGTGATATTGCTTCATACTGTTACATGCATCTAATATCCTAGCAGTGAGATAACTGTTATTATCCTAGCTATGCATCTACAGTTACCAGTATGGCCATATGTGGTTGTTTGCACTTGGATAGGCAAGCCTGTTGAAAGCCTGTTGACAGGAGCAATGTGCCCTGTTCATGCATGTGTAGACAACATTTTACATTACACCACCTGCTCACCTGTTGCTGTCTATGTGGTGACATCCAACAGGCACAGGGGTCTGTATGTAATTGCATTATGGACTGTTGAGCCCTTACTTTTGATGCTTTGAACAACATTATAGATGTGTGATAGAGCAGCTTTACTCACCATTATTGGGGTATGTAGGACAATACAGACATCCGCACACATATTTATGTATATAACAGGGATGTGTATATAAATGTAGCTGGGTGTGTGTATGAGATGTACATGTATTATGTAGATATATGGGGAGAGATTCATATATATATATATATATATATATATATATATATATATATATATATATATTTGAAAATACATAGAAATAGATATACTATGTATGTGAGAGAGATAATAACAGATGGATATGTATACATACATGTATGTATGTATGTATATATACACATACCTACATGTAACAGGTAATTTTGATGGATGAAGGGGCAGCAGAACTGCATTCATTTTAACTAAGTGTATGGCCATGCCCAGTAGCACTGTCAGTACTAATAAACTGACTCCAGCCCACACCTACCTGTACTCCAGTCCAATATTTTGTGTGTTACAGACAATGACATCTGTCCCTGTTTCTGCAGTACTGCACTTCACTCAAAATGTCCATAGCATTCTCCACCTATCTGATGTAATTAATATGTGACAGAGGTTCATAATGTTACACCACGCACAGACTGACAGTCTGTGAAAACACCAACATAATAATACCTCACATGCAAAACATGTGGATTGGACTATCAGCACCATCACCCATGCTAATTTTCCTAGTCCACTGAGCCACACAAGCTGCCAGATAGAGAGAAGTCATTCACCACACAATCAACATCATATATATGTACATTGCTATTCCTGTGTTAAGTGAAACATACAATGTGTGATCGATTTCTGTGTTACTGCCCTGAGATTGACTGGACTGCTGATATACCACTGATGACTTACTATTAAAGTAGTTATATGGGAAGACCAAATGTTCTGCTAGGGTACACAGTAGTCCAAATATCATATGACCCCACTGTTTAACATCTCCTTTGACTGATGTAGTGAATAATCCATCCATGAGGCCTAGTGAATATTAAGGAACACATACTAGTGGACTGGGTATATGCAATCCCATGTGGATATTAATTTTGTCCAAATATCCCACTATATTTCCTTGCATAAATGAAACAGATACATCCATACACTACCATAGTATAGTAATCCTTACAAGTAGTGTGTAGGTTAGACACTCACGTTGTGAATGCAGCAGTTGACAGAATTGTAGTTCAGGGCTGACTCTCTCTGATGCAAGCAGTACACAGCCAGTATATGGGTAGATACAGGTTGTGTGGGTTGCCTGGCATCAATTTTAATATATGTATGTGAGTAGGAGTAAGGTGTTAGTCTCTAGGGTCCTAGGTTGTCAGCGAATGTGCTATGCGTTGTCTCTTAGCCAAAGTCAGGGCATACTGGGTATGCCTGTGTCTGCCTACAGGGACATCAGGAAGTTCCTCCTCTGAGTCTTCCTGTGACTGTAGCTGTGGTGACCTAGGCACTGGTTGAGGGATGTATATCCCTCCCCTTTGCTGATCCTACTGCAGCTGTTTCCACAGGATCATACTATATAGCATAGCACATACTGTAAACATATGTGCACATGTGGCTGGAGAGTACTGCAGGGCTTCATCAGATATATTGAGGTACTGGAACTGTGACTTCAGAAGCCCAAATACACACTCTATGATGTTCTTAGTTTGTGCGTGTGCCTCATTATGGCATTCTTCCATGGGTGTGTGTGCATTTCTGATGGGTGTTATCATCCATGGTTCCTTTGCATAGCCAGCATCCCCCAATAAATGTCCATGTGGGATATCTCCCATAAAAAACATCTGGTACAGCTGTGATGTGTGCCAGATATGGGAGTCATGATAACTACCAAGGCTGCCATAACACACATTCATGATAATCACCTGGATATTGCACACGACTTGGCAGTTGATGGAGTGGTAGCCCTTGCTGTTTATGTAGATTCTTCCCTTCTCACCAGGTGGTGCCTTGATGTGTACATGAGTGAAATCTATGACACCCAGTACTTCAGGGTAGTGTGCTACACAGTAGTAGTGTTGCATATTGCTGACCCTCTCCTCAGTGGTGAGGGGAAAAGAAATGTGGTTACTGGCATGTGGTAGCATGGCATCCAGAAACTGGTGGATTACCCTGGATGCTGATGCCTGTAAGACCCCAGTTTGTCTTTGGAAAGTACCTGTAGCTAGTATCCTAAGAGATACGCATATCTTTATTTCCACTTGGATGTGTTCCCTTCTGTTGGCTCTGGGCTTGAGTTGGGGCTGCACAGCTCAGTGAGTTCTTGTAGTATGTCCCTGTCCATCCTGTTGTGCTCTACAATCTCCAGCTCATGTAGCTCCTTAAAGGTGACCTTGGGCCTAAACACTCTTCTCCTTCTCTGTGTAGGCCTATTGTCAGCAGCAGCAGCAGCAACAGTGACCTCAGCATCTAGCACATACAGATGTAGCAGACTTGCAGCAGTCCCTCGCATTCCTTCAGTTAAAATTCCCAAGCCTATACTCCAATGGTCCAGAGTACTGGGGAAAAATCAAAATGTAGGATGCATACATATTTCATAGAGCTCTTCTGTAAGTGCAGAATGTTTGATTGGCTAACTATAATGCATTCCACCTGCCTACAATATAATTTACATTATTTAAAGGCCCTATTTTAGCTTAAACAAGGGTCAAAACTAATGAATACATTTGGTTTTTCAGACATGCTCAGCATGGTGGCACTGTGCGCAAACATGTACATGGAAGCTAAATAGAGCTTAGAAGTTAGTGGACACACCCCCCTGAAAGGATACACTCAGGCAGGTGGTGCGCCACGAAAACATGTGCACCTAAGCTGAAATGAGCTCAGAAGTCAGTGAACACACCCTCCCTGATATCAGCTACATCCTTTATAAACAGCAACATGGGTCTAAGCCTACAAGAAGGGGATATGTGGACACAATTACTCCTTTCTGCTATTCAGTAGCTCCACCTGATTTGCATAAGTATCCATGCTCATGGAAACTACACACTTTATAGCCCTACCACATTAGCAACAGCATAAATGCACCATTGTAGGGACTCCACACAAGGTCCTGTAATACATTTCTGTCACATAATATTATTCCAATTTTTTTTTTCTATAAAGCATGTTTGCACACTGCGGTGCTCTGCACAAACATGCCGAGATTATAAAAAAAAGATTTTAACTTATTTCCTTTCATTTTTCTGACATACAGGATAATAGTTTCACTCATATGTGTATGTGGTATTATATTTTCAGGGGATTTCTGTCCAGAGATCTACATTTTTACAACCCCTTTTGTCTATCTACACTCCTGTACATGGAATCTTTCCACATACAGCGTGGACACTGGCACGGGGTCTGAACAAATGCCTACCCACTTGCTGGATCACTCTACCTGCCTCATTGGCACAAGATTCACCTGCTTATGAAGCAATTTTCATGCCATGGAAGTTGGCGCCTGTGTGCTCACCGCTCAGTAGTGCGTTACTGAATCTAAAAATGTTTGCATCTGTGTAAGCAGTGTGGCGTGATGCCTACACAGAAAAAAGTGTAGGGTTTATTAAATTCCCCCCAATGAGATGTCATGCAACCAAACAATACGCAGACTGCTTAATACTGCTGACATGTTTAAACCATGTAGATTACTAATGTACAAAGCAACAACATCAAGAGCAGAATGTTGCAGGAAATCATCTGTTACTAAAAATTACAAATCTTTTCAGTCAAGAAACTGTGTTTAGCTTTTATACTGCCCATTAATGTTAATTGCACTTTTTCTTATAGCATGGCTATTGTCTGTTTTGTTTATTGTACATTATTAAATAAAATGCATGTGAATTGGAATGAGACACTTTATTTATTTATTTGTTTACTGGGAATGTCTGTCTGGCCAATAGCCCATTTTCAGTGGAGGCCTGGGGAGAAAAGCTCCATTATAATAAAACAGTTTACAGTGAAAATTATTAACTAACATGATGTAATATATATAAGGTTTCAAATAGAAAGGTAAACATTAGAGCAAAACAGAAATACATAGGAGACAAGGACAGTACAACATGTCTATAGGAATGGAGAGGAAGAAATATAAAATAATGATATTCAACATGCAACAACAATATACAATATACAAAGAACAAAACACAATATTAATACCATGGCAGACAATGGTAACAATTCTAAGAAACTAATAAATATAATTATAATTTAGTGAGTGAAGGAATAGAATTGTTGTGTGAAAAAAGGTAGCAGGTGTGCTTAGCATGGCAAAGTACAGTAGCAGAGACAGTTGTTTGCAGATGCTCCTTGAGTAGTAGTAGTTTGAATTTTGATGTCTTGGAGGTGTTTAGTATTGTCTGCAGCATGGAATTTCAGGCCTTAAATATTTATCTGGAGAAAAGAGAATCACCATGACTATTATTGGAGTTAGTTACCTTAAGTAGTAGTTTGTTGGAGGATCTCAGGGGTCTGGAGTTGGCATAGGGCATCACTAGTTTCATGAGTGCTGGGCAGTAGTCAGGATGGTGAAAGATGGAATGGGTAAAAGTTAATTGGTTAAGGGACAGGAGATTTGGAGATTAAAGCCATTTTAGTTGGTGTAGTGCAGTGCAGTGGCATGCTCTGTAGGAGAGGTTAGCAGTGACTCTGGTGATTTTATTATAAAAGGTCTCAGGTTTGCTTAACTCATTCCATCCAGTACAGTTCTTTTGCATGTGCATCTTTAACTACCAGTGGGTTTGGCTTGAGCCTTTAAAAAAATGAAGTTATCACTTTATAGTTCTAACAAATACTCATTGATAGAGGTCAAATATCAATACAACTGTGATTGCCATCATGTATGTTTAAAGATAAAATATTCTGATACCTTGTATGTAGCATGGTTTTGGAATTATTTATGCAAATATAAATGAGCAATATTTGATGCCTAGAGGCACAGTAGGAGGTAAGTGCAGAAATGCCAGGAGAAGCACTCAGCTGTAATGAGCTGTCTGTTTTTCTGAGATTAGTGAATATTGCTGAGGTGTATAAAAGGGGGAGATGAGATCTGTCTTGGCTATAGAATGCCTGGTGGAATTGGTTAAGAATGGTTTGACTCGGTAGAGTCCACCAAGTTTAATGTGGACCTTTTTGATAGTTAAAGTTGTGTTGTCACACTTAAGACTGCTGTCAATTGTGAGTCCGAGGAGTTTGGTGTGATGAACAGGTTCCATTTTAGTTTTGTTTGCAGAGTAGATTGTTAAAGGAGGAGAATGATCAGGTATTTTGCTGTTAGTGAAGAGAATGAGCTTTGTTTTGCTGGGGTTGAGTACCAGTTGGGAGTGTGCAAGGTAGTGCTCATTATCAAGGAAAGATTGTTGTTTTTTTTGACGTAGTTACAGTTTTGAGGGGGCTGAACATATGAGGGAGGAGTCGTCTGCATACTGTATGATGGTTGCATGTTGGGTGGCTCTACTGAGTTTGTTAGTGAATATGGTTAAGAGCAGTGGACCAGGAGTTGAGCCTTGGGGTACACCTCCTGAGAAAAGTAATAGGGAAGAGACTTCATTTGCCACTTAACTGCCTGTTGGCAGGCAGTTAAGTAGGTTAGAGACCAAGAGGGGGCTGACTGGGTAAGGTTTAATGAAGTTAGCTTGGTGAGTAGTTTTTGGTGGGATACTGCATTGAAGATCTTTGACATATCTCAAAAGATAGAAGACAGTAGCTGGTGATAATTTTTCAGCTGGTTGATAGAGTCTATGAAACTAATATATGCAGTAGTGGTACTGTGTTTTGGCCTAAAACTATATTGTGAAGCAGATATGAGACTGTTATCTAGTAGGTAGGTGAGGAGTTGTGCATATATTTTTCCAAACTCTTGGCTATGGGTGGAAGTATAGTGACGGGCATGAAATTTGAGAACTCAGTAGAGGTTCCACCTCTATGCAGTGGAATGATATAAGAGATTTTCCAAAGTCTGGGAATATATTGCTCAGTAATTGATCAGTTCACTAGTAGGAATATTGGGTAGGAGATGGTTTCTGCTGCTAATCTAAGAAATTTATTAGGAAGTTGGTCAGCTGATAGGGGTAAGCGCTTATGTTTGAAAATAAGTTTTTTGATTCATAGGTTCATAGGTTCATAGGTTGGTACTAGGCTATCAGCCCTAGGGCCTATACAAGCCTAGCCATAACAATTCCCTGGCTATTTCTTCCCACATTATTTACTTTCCTGGACCCCTGTCTAGCAGGGCGACTGACGTGATCCCTGGGGTGAATTTCCTTTCTCCCATCCAGTCGTCAAGGTTCCTTTTGAAGAGGTCCAAAGAGGCACTCTGCTTGATATGTATGGGCAATCTATTCCAGAGTCTGGGGAGTCTCTGGGTCAGGAACCTATCCCTCCAGCATGTTTTGTTTATTGTGATGACAAGGTTTAGATCCCTGGAGCGTGTAGCTCTGACGGATTGGGATTTCTTTAAGTGTAGCATGTCCAACAGCTCTGGGTTTGACATGGCCTTGTATGTTAAGCAGAGATCGCCTCTGAGTAGACGATATGTGACAGAGTATAGCTGGAGTTTTTTAAGGCGGTCAGCGTAGGGCATCTGCTTTAGGCCTGTGATTCTTTTAGTGAGGTATTTCTGAGGCCTTTCCAGTTGTTGCAGATGTCTTGAGAGGTACATACCAAATGGGGCGTTGTATTCTATAATGGGTCTAATGAGGGATGAGTACAGTGGGACAATGACCTCCTTTTTCTGGATGAAAAGCCCTTCTTGATGAGGTGTGCCACATAGAAGGATTTCCTGACTGTTGTGGCGATGTGGTTATCGAAGGTGAGACCACTGTCCACCTGTGCCCTAAGTCTCTTATCACACTTTCTGTGTTTAGTGTACTGCCACCTATATGGTAATTCATGGATACATGTTTTTTCCCAAAGGGGATAACAATACATTTCTTGGCATTGAGCTTGAGCCCATGGCTCTGGCACCAAGCATCTGTTTCTGTAAGGCCCTTTTGTAGAGTATCCAATTCATTTGGGGATTCAATAATGGCTCCCAGTTTGCAGTCATCTGCAAAATTTGTTAGCCAGAGTCCCTTAGTGTTGACCTGTACTTCAGAGAAGTAGATGCCAAACAAGAGTGGCCCCAGGACTGAACCCTGAGGTACTCCACTTGTCACTTGTCTGGAGCTGGATTTGGAGTCAGCTACTTTTATAGTGTGGGTTCTATCAGTAAGCCATTTAGCAACCCATTGGGTGACATAGGGATTAATGCCCAACTTAGTAAGTTTATCTATGATTCCAGAGTGGGGGATGGTGTCAAAGGCCTTGGCAAGGTCTAGATAGGCTGTGTGGACCACCTTACTCTTGTCCATGGCTCTGGAGACTGATTCAAAGAAGTTAATCAGGTTCAGGAGACAAGATCGGCCCTTCACAAACCCAAACTGGGTGGGGTCCAGTGTTTGAAGGTTGCCAATGTCTTTGTTTATAAGTTCCATGTTAATACGCTCCATGGCCTTGCAGATAAGGCTTGTCAGACTGATGGGACGGTAGTTTCTGGGATCCATGGTGGATCCCCCCTTGTGGATTGGGATAACTGTAGCTCTGCGCCACTCAGTGGGCATGAAACCTGAGGTGAGGCTATGATTAAACATGACACTTAGGTGAGGTGCCAATTCATATTGTAGTTCATGTTAGTTTGGACTGGTTTGAGAGAAAAGGAGTTAAGGGTGTCTTCTGATGTTGTAGGAAATGATAGAGGGGTGCTGCTGTCATTTTGAGAGAAAAGGAGTTAAGGGTGTCTTCTGATGTTGTAGGAAATGATAGAGGGGTGCTGCTGTCATTTTTTTGCAAGCGCAAGTATAAAGTTGATGAAGTAAGTATTGAATTGTGAGGCAATACTCTATGGAATTAGTTGTTGGAGTTGAGGTTGTGTTCTCTCTGGGTTTTAGCAGTTGTTTAATGCTTCCCCAAAATTTCTGGGGATTGTTTTGGTGTTTTGTTGAATTGTTGTGTAGCATAGTTTTTTGTCTTGCCTTATTTGTTTTTAGCTTAGTTTTGCAATGGTGTCGGAAAGTGAGAAGTAACACTCTGCTCTGAAATACTAGGTTCAAACCTTGCATTATTGACTGTCAGTTTCCCTCTGTTTCTCCTCCCAGTCTGGTGGACATGTGTTTTTTGAGGCAGTGTAGCAACTACCGCATGTACACTGACAACCTCCTCTTAAATTTCTCAAGTACAATTTGTGAGAGATGCTCCTACACTAAGAATTTGGAATAATTACTCTCTCGTCCCCAGAGCAGCAACAATAAACAGGTTGTCAGCTCAAGCACCATGACTCCTATTCATAATATGCACCCAACACATAATCGTTCACATGCAAAGGTACTCTCTAGCAGCCTTTCTAAAGACCAGAGACCTCCAAAACACAAACATGTTACATCTAACACAACACCCAAAGCAAACAATACACATAAAAACACCAGCCCCTGTGTCTCACTAAATAAGACCTTAAGGCAATAAACAACTATTCCAAATGTTTTAGTTATAGGTGACTTTATAGTGAGACCTACAGGATTCACCAGATCACACATGCACTCATGTCACTCAACAACAAGTACTGTTATGACTCCATCATAGTTCATGTTAGTGTGAGTGACTTGAGATGTACCTCTTTGGACTATATGAAGACAGACATGATTCAGCTCTTTGAATATGTGTCCCAGGTGGGTACGTCTCTAGCTTTGAGTAGCATTTTACCTTCACCTAGGATGATACCACAATATAAACAGCAAATGATTGACTTCAATAATTGGCGTAGTTTCTGGTGTCATTCTAAGGGAATTCAGTTGCTGTCAGTCTGGGATGACATGGTGGATAGGCCATGCTGGTTTACCAGAGATGATCTTCACCCTGCTCCTCTATGCTTTCGGTTGCTGGCTAAGGCACTTGGCTCCACCACAATGCCTTTTTAGGCAAGGTCACAACAACAAAATTCCCAACATGAAAGTATCAAACACAACGAAACTAAGGGTCGTGCTGCTAAATGCTAGGAGTTTAAATGAGAAACTACACACTCTGGGAGCACTCCTCTTCCTGGAAGATGTTGACATCTATGCAGTCAGAGAAACTTGTCTCAAGGCTGCAGAAAGTACACCAGCCTTGCAAGGCTACAATGCCTTCCACACTTTCAGACTGCAAATTGAAGGTGTGAGAACCAAAGGAGGTGGAGTATCTATTTTCATTAAAGATAATTACACCTCTGAACTGGTTAGACAAGAAAACTCTATGGAGGTACTAAAAGTCCAAATTACCACGGGTAAGATCCCCCTTCATGTCATCATCAGTTACAGGTCCCCTTCCATGAAGCAAGATGTCCACACAGCATATTTAGACATACTTGGGACAATTAAGGTACAGCCTAACACCCTAGTCATGGGTGACTTCAACTATCCTTCCATTAATTGGGAAACTTGTAGCAGCCTAAACTCACTCACACAAAAGTTCCTGGACTTTGTTAACTCAAATATCCCAGAACAAATAATGCACCACTCCACAAGGGGCTCAGTATTATAGACCTGGTCCTCACCAATATGAGTGACTGATGCAATACCTTAAAGGAAAACTCCACCCTCTCATACAGTTTAACTCAATCACTAGGTTTCTTCTCCCTACAATATGGTTCCAGCATTGTGTAGGTACCAGAAACCTGCCTGTACTTTTTAAACCTTTTATTTCCTTGAATTGGAGTTAAAGGAAGGGAAAGCCCACCTATGTCTTTTTAACTCAACTTCTCACATACTTTGCAGAGAAATTCTTTTCCACCTGCATGACATATCATAGACACAGTTAAATCTCTAGTTTACCCTGTCAGGTTGTTGTTGTGTCTTTCGGCTTTTCCCGGTTACGGGTCGCCACAGCGGAACTCTGGTCTGCTAATAATTGGTAGTTGATTTTTATGTGCCGAGTTACCAGCCCTGACGCACAACCTTCAATGAAGGTACGCCCATTCACGCATGCCACCACGCAGAAGATGCTCTAGCTGAGAATCGAACCGGACAGCGTCTGACTGTAAGGCGACAACGCGTTTACCCTGTCAGGTACTGGTGTCAATCTTAGATGGGAATTAATCCTGCTAATGTCAGGAACACAGCAGCTGATATAAAAAAAGACAGAAAGCTGTGGAACTGTTTCACACTGTTTTTATTGCAGAAGGGAGGAGAACTTAACACTCTCCTTTCATAGCAAAACAAAGCAATTAGATCAGTCATGGGTTTAAAGGCAATTGTCAACTTTTCTGACAAATTTACATAAGCAGCAACACAGTATTGAAATGTTAAGCTTTAAATGTTATTTATAATAGTTTATATGTTAAGATAACAAATGTAGTATCAAAGATTTCTGTGACATTTAGAGAAAAGTCAGAAAATATTTTTGTTCTTGTAAAACATCAATGCATTTACCATTTTCAAGCTCACCCACCCCAACCCCCCTCCCCATACACAGGCCAGAACTACAGAAAGAGTCAGTTGGCAATCCTATCAACTAGGTGCACTGATACTGTTCATAAATAGGTCTTTTATGCTTTTTTGTGACATCATTCCAGAGGGGGTGCATACCTGGTAAATGCACATCCATTCTAAGAGATTCCCACTGACTCTGAGTCAGTCCTTACATTGTTAGAGTGCAACAACAGTATACTGCTGAATTTTCTTTAACATACATTTACTATGTGCCCTTGCATTAAAAACACTAAGAAAATAAATCAGGAGTACTTAACCATGTTTAAATGTGCACACACACACACACACACACACACACACACACACACACACACACACACACACACACACATGCTTTTGTACACACGTACTTTACATACACACAAATACAGAAACACATACACGTGCGTGTGTGTGTGTGTGTGTGTGTGTGTGTGTGTGTGTGTGTGTGTGCATACAGTGAATTATTTATAATAAACAACATAGTATAGTTAAGCATTATTAATGTTTACTTTCAACTAAATGTTGCTCAATGAATTACTTGGTCACTGTCACACATTGGCTATGTGTTGCACATGCAATCTAGGTCATTGTTTTTATGTCAGTATTTTTTTCTTTGTATTGTTAAGTGCATTTAATAATTGTTATTATCTTTGTCAATGTAGCCTAAGTTGTGGCTGAAAAGGGTCCAGGGACCAGTTCACTTTCCCGGTTACCAAAGTATAAATAAATATGAAATAGGAAAAAGGAGGGTGAAGATGACAGAAATAACTGAGGAACTAATAAAGCACATTTTAAGTCTGCATCATTCATGAGAGAGAAAAATCCTCCCACTTAAGGCACTGGGAAGTAGCAGACAGACTAAGTTTAGAGTCCTACTACTTGTCACTTGTAAATGTACAGCAAGGATTATTTACTGCAGCGAGAGTTTTCACACCTCAGCATGAGAGTGTGGGGGAGGGTTTGTCAAATCTATAAGGACTACAAAAGGCTGCTCTTAAAACCTGGTCTTTACCTACTTTCTTTTGCTGCAAGTAGCTAACAGATATTCATAGCATTGAACAAGCTCTGACAGACACATAGATGAGACTCAGGTAAACACAGAAGCAGCTCTGTTACAGAAAGTGTATTTAGATGATAGTGCTTCACAGTCCTGCCATTCAATCTTAATGGCATGATAAAACAGCACCACTTCCTTATGTCTAGCATGAGTCATATACAAAAGACTTGTAATGTATTCTGGGAAGAAGGAATGGAAACAAGAAAACAAGATCACATTACCAAGGCAGGACCCATCATCCGCCATTTTAAGAGAAACACATTAAGATTGTAAAAGAAGCACATGTTGTGATTTTGAGGCATAAAAATAGCTCAAAAACAAAGATACAATGAAAAAAATGTTTGTTTTTTTTTGAGTTCTAAGATGATATTTTCCCTTAAGTGTAGGGCCAGCACAGGTTAAATCCAACCATGTTATGCCAGCTAAACCTGGTGGACTTCTTCAAGAATGTGACCAGGGCCATAGACAAGGACAAAGTCATGCACACATCCTATCTTGACTTTGCCAAGGTTTCAACAATATCCCACATTCAGGCATCATCAACAAACTAACCCAGTTGAATATCAACCCCTGTGTTGTCAGGTGGGTTACAAGCTGGCTCAGAGATTGACAACACTCAGTCAAAGTGGGTGACTTTACCTCTACCAGCAGACCTGTCACCAGTGGGGTCCCACAAGAATCATTGCTGGTCCCCCTCTTGTTTGGCATATACTTCTCAAACGTATAGGCCAAAACAGAAGGGCTGTGCCTGACCAAGTTTACAGATGACTGAAAATTAGGTACTATCATTGAATCAAATAGCAATGTTAACATACCTCTTTAGGGGCTTAGACAGACAAATGATTGGTGCCAATGCCATGGTCTTGACCTAAACTAAATGCTAAAAAATGCATTATCATTTCCATTGGTAAAAATAATGCCCCTGCTGATTATAAAATAAACAATAATACCCTAAGTACCAGTTCAGTAGTGAGAGACCTGGGAACAGAAGTTGACTGTGACCTCAGTTTTGACCGCCATGTGTCTACTGTGGTGAAGAAGGCATTCTATGTCACTCATCTGATTAGCAAAGTCATTGCCTCAAGAACAAAAGAGGTTATAACTCCCCTGTACTAATTTCTCATCAGGTCTAATAGTGAATACAATGCTCCCTTTGGTATTTGCCATACCAGAGACCTGCAGCAACTTGAAAGACCTCAGAGACTTCTAACAAAATTTAGAGTCTCCAGTACATGTCTTATACAGACAGACTGAAGTCACTGTCACTGTACTCAGTAGTGTATAGACTATTTAGAGGCTTCTTTTGTTTGGTTTACAGGGCTATTTCTGAAACAAATCTAATGGAAATGCTGTACATGCATAAGTCAAAATGGACTAGAGTGCTCCATTCCAGGGACCTCAATCTAGCATGTGACATGAAAAGGACCTGCTGGAGAGACAGATACATCTCTCAGAGGTTGCCACTCCTGTGGAACAGGCTTCCAATCCTTATCAAGTAGAGCATCCAATGACCCTGTTTAAGTGCAACCTGGATGACTGGATGGTAAACCGTAATTTTTTGCTGGGGAATGCCCTGATGTCTTTCCTGGACATGGGTAGTATTTGCTAGAAAAACCTTGGGCATAGATGATATTTCTCATCTAGTATTATATTGGGATTTAATGGCTAGGCTTGTAAAGACCCTTGGGTCAATAGCCTAGTAACATCCTATGAAACTAATAAACACAAAAAGGAGAAAATAGTGCTGTATAAAGCCAAAACTCAGTTCATCAGCACTACAATGTCACCATAAAGCACCAGCAGGCAAAATCTTCGCGGAATACTTTATTGCAGCAATAAAGGTAATCCAAAACACAAAACACTTAATACGTTTTCGTCTTTTACTTCATCAGATGTTATCACAATGCATCAATCTTGTTTAAATACCCTTCCTTATTTTAAATCAACCAATAAAAAGCTGCTGCATATATTAAAAACCTGTGCTTTAAAACAAAATTCATTTCATATATACTTTAATATATTAATACATTTTAACCTCAAAATCATGTTCATAAATACAGGGTATTAAAATCTTTAAATAATTTAATTCTAAAATATATAAATGAATAAATGAAATGTTAATAAATCTTTCTTTATTATAGCTCCCTCTAGTGTTAAGTATTAATAACTAGATAAAAAAACTATAATTAATGCAAACAAATTAAAATACTGTTAAACCATTATTATTGATTTTTTATCTATCTGTCTATATATATATATATATATATATATATATATATATATATATATATATATATATATATATATATAAAATCTATTATTAACATCTAATTGTTATAGCCTAGCTGCCCTTAATTTAAGAAGTGGGGCTAGGGAATGAATGAAATGAAACTAAGAACCTAGATTTCAGAAACATATGTTAATGTGGTGGACGTTGAGGAACTAGTCCGAATATTTTAACATAAGGTGTTTTTTTCTCACTAACTTCTCTTGTAATTAACTACCTTAGCTCACTGCTTATACTACTCTGAACCTAGCTCCATACTGTAGCGTTTATTAAGTATTTCCTAGCTAGACTGTTGCACACTGCTTAGACCTTTCCCCTATTTGTTTGAGTACTCTGTACCTTTTGTTAATTTGAATAGGTGCTGGGATGCCTTGCTTTGTATCTGTTAACTTTGCAATTAATGTTTTTCAATTGTTTGCTTGAATAGGTGCCGGGATGCCTTGCTTTGTATCTGTAAACTTTGCAATGAATGTTTTTCAATTGTTTTTATGAACTCAACTCCTCTAAGTACTACCCCAACTGTATTTTTAAATACCTGTTAGCTTGTTTGAACTGCATGCTATGTGTACTACCCTATCATTTAAATGTCTTTCTTACCCCTTCACTGTTTTTTTCTTGTCCCCACTGTTCCTAGGTTTGAAACTTCTATCCTACACGAATACCTTTGAACATACCTACCTGGTGAAAGGACTCCCTGCAAACCAAATCCATTCAACTCCTCTATAGCATAAAGACTTGCCATCCTGCTTAATGAACCCTGTTCACTAGGAGGCAAAAAAGTATGTGTTATCCAATAAAGTGGTAATATTTAAACACTTGCTTAATATCTGGTGTATGTATTATATGCTACCTTAGCCAGGATACCCAGCAGCCATACTCCCCTCTCTATCCCTTAGCATTTAAATGTTTTATCACTCCTGTGCTGTCTCCTGCAACTATCCATAGGAGCCTTCGCAAACCTTGAAACATCTCTCTCTGCTCACTTGCCCCTGTTGTAATAACACTATCTAACAATTAGATGGCATTCTAAACTAGGATAGCACCTAAATCATCTATCCTTCCCTGATCTCCAAAGAATTTAAAGTTCTGTCCTAGGATTCAGAACTGTCTTCCTGCCCTATCTCTACACTATACTTGCTACTTTCTGCTAGCACTGCTCCCTGCTACCACTTACCTTCACAACCACTATTACCTATCTCCCTAGACCTATTCCTTCTCAGCTATGGTACCCAGTAGTTAGCTGCTTCATGATAGGTTTTTGCTGACTTGCTCGCTTACCTGTCTGAACTCCGCTCCTCTACCCTACCCCCAATTCTCACCCACCCCCAGGGGTCCTAACCATAAACCTCCTGTGGCCACACCCCCACTCCTACTCAACCAATCTCATCCTCCTACTCATTACATGCTAACTACCCAAACTCACCACTTATAGATACTCATTACTTCTAGTAGTACTTAATCAATTTACAAACTCTATATCCCAACTTACTACAAAACCTTGCAGTACCTCTCCTCTCTCATCCTCTTACAGATACCTTACACCAATTTAATTTACCTAACCGATCACCATGACCACTATACCCAGATTCAAATACCCACTACTATTCCTCTTAATTGCCATCTTACCTTTACTATCTATAACCTATGTACTAACTAAATATGAACATCTGACCTTGACTAACTTCAGCCAGTCCCTTAAACAAGCAACCCTGACAGACCTACTACCTTACCATAACTATATTAATATTACCTCTACACCCACCTATTTAGTGCCAAAGTTTCATTGTTTAGTCGACATCAACTATAACCAACCCAAAAAAACAAAATATACACCCTGTAAATTCCTAAATATCATACACAGGATTAAAAATGCTAAACTTTTAGATGGTGACATCCATCCAAACTCTGGCCCTAACACTACAACCACCACTAACCCTCCTAAACAAAATCCCTCTACTTCTCAAACCGTCACTAAAGCATCAAACTTCCTCCTCATAGCTCACCTCAATATACAGAGCCTAAACAATAAAGTTGCCCACCTCCATGCCCTCTTAGATATCCACTCCTTCGACATCCTTTGCCTAACAGAGACCTGGTTAAAACCTGCAACACTGGACAATGAAATCATCCCACCAGGATACAATATCATGAGATTAGATCGAACAACTAAAAGGGGTGAGGGTGTAGCAATACTATACAAAGCAGACTTGCAATTAACACCAATAAATGTGCAACCACCTTCTATTAGTACAACGGAAATCCTTATTTCTAAACTCCAAATCAACACCTACAAATCAATCTATATAATATATGCCTACCTCCCTCCTGGTAACAACATAATCATCCTTGAAAATATTATTTCCTGGCTGTCAACCAACTACCCACAAGAAACCATTATCCTGGGTGACTTTAATACTGACTGGAATACCTGCATCTCAGACAGACTACCCACATAAACCTTTATGTTTTTTCTCAAACTATCACCTCCCCCACCAGGATCCATAAACCCAACAACAAAGAAACAACTCTAGACTGGATACTAATAAACAGTCAGCCCCTTTCGTATGATGCAGGAATCCTTCCTGATGATATCAGTGACCACTCACTGACCTACATAACCAGGCAAAAGATTAATGCTCATAAACTAACCTTATATAAAACCCTTCAGTCCAACAAAAACTTTAACCCTATTGACTTCCAAACTGAACTGAAAGCATGTGAATGGTTACCCCTAAAATACCTCCAATTAGACGAAGCTGTATCCTACTTTAATGCCAAATTCTTAGAAATCCTGGACCATCATGCCCATCCCGCTCATTGAGAAACTGGACAAAAACCACTCCATGGCTAACAAAAGAGACAAGGCACAAAATTATACAACAAAATAAAATCTGGGCCAAATGGCGAGCAACTAAAAACACAGCTGATCATCTAACATTTAGACAGTTGAGAAATGCCACCAAAAAGTCTATACAACTAGATAAAAGAAATTTCTATCATAACAACCAGCAAACCCATCAATATAAACCTCAAAAGTTCTGGGCAGGCATTAACAGACTCCTCCACCCAGGACAGACCAAAACTCCCACCCCAACAGGATCCACCTATGAAACTCCTAAGCATATTGCTAATGCCTTTAATACCTTCTTTACTGAAGCAGTCCAAACTCTCGCCAACTCACTACCTCCTGTTAGCACATGTCTATCATCCTCCTTGATGACTTTAACCCCCTCATTTAATTAACAACCAGTCCCAACGTCCCTCATCTGCACTCTTCTTCATAAACTAAAAGCTTGCACCCCCTCAGTTGACCATCTACAAGCAGAATATCTACAGATAGCTGCAGCAGCAATATCCTTTCCTATTTCCATCCTTATAAATAGAACCATTACTGAAGGAACCATCCCATCTATCTGGAAAGTCTCCCACATTATCCCATTCCACAAAGGAGGCAACTCAACTGAACTCTCAAACTACCGCCCAATAGCTTTACTCTCCCCTTTAGCTAAAATTATGGAAAAATGTATCCACCACCAAGTACTATACCACCTACTGAAAAAGAACTTACTAGCTAACTGCCAGCATGGCTTCAGGCCTCACCACAGTACCACCACAGCCCTCCTATCCTTTTCTGACTGTATTAATAATAACCGAAACAACAATACTCTATCCTCAGCACTCTTTATTGACCTATCAAAAGCCTTTGATATGGTCAACCATCAACTTCTCTTGAATATACTTGGTTCTCTCTCACTAGATACACAGGCTTTACAATGGTTTAAATCCTACCTTGAGAATAGGCAACAGGCTGTGTTCTGGGAAAATAATCTATCCTCTCACCTTCCTATTACCCTAGGAGTCCCTAAAGGTTCTATCTTAGGCCCTCTCCTTTTCTCAATTTTCATAAATGATCTCAATCTGATCATTCCTCAAGCTATATGTATCCAATATGCTGATGACTCCACACTAATGTGCTCAACTACCTCTACACCTCAGCTTCAGGCCATTACCCAAACAGTGCTTAACAGCACAGAAAGATGGTTCTTACAGCATAGCCTCCTCCTGAATCATAAAAAAACAAAACTACTACTCTTCACTCCCACACAAATGTCCCCCCAATTGACTTCATAGTTATATCCAATGATGGCATCATTATATCTCCTGACCCAACTATCAAACTCTTAGGGGTTACAATAAACCATAATCATAGCTTTGACATACATATTGACACAACAATAAAAACAGTAAACAGAAAATTAGGCTCCCTCTATAGGATTAAACCCTTCCTTACTCCAACAGCTAGAACAACTATTGCCCTCACCCATCTAATTTCCACCCTCCTCTATGCCTGTTTCATCTATAATAACCTATCAAAAAACAACCTTAACAAACTAGCTACCTCCTACAACAATATTGCCAGATTTGCTACTGGTTCCTCATTTAGAACTCACCACTGTCAAAACCTAAAGCAACTAGGATGGCTAGAACTTCAGGATCAACTTCAAATTAAACAACTTACTATCGCCCATAAGATCCTCTATCTTCTATAAAATTCTCCTATACTTACTAGCCTTCTTACTCCCTACAGTAATTTGACAACCCTTCGCTCAGCCAATAAAGTACTGGTATCCACAGTCAAATCCAAAAATAAGGCCGGTGACTCTCTGTTCGTCAACACTGTTGGCAAATCCTGGAACCTCCTTCCCAATGAACTCTCATCTCTCTCTCCTCAGTGAAACTGTTCAAAAAACAACTCAGAGAAGACCTTTGTAACCACTGGTTATGCCCATGTAGTAACCCAGACTAATCTTACCAGCACTTTCTCTGTAGCCTCCCTACATTACCATTTGCAACTTGATTCCAACTCTCTCCATGCCTCAGACAGTAGACACACCTTTACTTTTTTAGTATTTATAACATTTTCATTTGTGTAATATTTTTCTAATTATGTACTTGCATAGCTAGCAGCAGTAACTGTTTATCACATAAAAACATCCATATAAACTTTCTTTATACTTCCTACTACATGCTTCCCTTAAGTTGCTATGCTACTATAGGATAAACGGTATAACTCTCTGCTAAATACTGCTCCTTGAGCTGTTACATTTATTTGTGTATTTTTTTCTTCACCTCTCTTTCTTATTGTGTGCCACTTTAAAATTGTTTGTTGCTCTATCTGTTTCTTATCTTCTGCTACTTTAACAATAATATTTGTCTATATAACACATGTATTCTTCAGCTTAAAATAGTACTGTACCTTAAGTTGTTGCATATTTATTTGTACCTGAAGTTGTAAGTTTTGCTTATGTGGAGCTTTTCTCCCCGGGCCTCTACTGAAAACGGACATATATTCAGTTAGACTAGCCCAGTCAACAAATGTAAAATAAAATAAAATAAATAAATAAATAAAATATGAAACTGCATGATGAGTCAGAACTGCCAGTGTAACTGTACACCATAAAGTTCTGGTGAACTGAGACAAAGACTACAACACAATATCACATTAAGGGAAGCAGCAGATTTAGCACAAATGTACATGCACAAGACTGTCTTCGCAGCCAGTAGCCATGCAGGTGCATGTCATCACCCGCCAGATCTCAGAAGTAGCGGATCATGCCTAACATTTAATTCTCTTCAAGACACAGAAATAGTGGACTGTTACCATGTTTTGCCCTCACTTGCAGGTTTGTGGAATGTGTGGAACAGCAATTCTTTTGGACACCAAGGTATGTACAGCACTGAGAAATTAGGCTACAGGAACCATCCAGTCACCAATAAGGGAAACAGTGGGTGCATCCCAGGCTTTTGCCTCAAATACCACACTAGTTTATTGATGTCATGCTACAGCAAATGGAGGATCTTATGTGTTTCCCACACACCCAAGAGGAGAGCAACATCATCTGGGTATTTGGTGAAATAGACTGATTTTTTGAGGTAGTGGATGCTGTTGTCTACACTCACATTGCCATCAATACCTCACCTGGGGAACAAGGAAGATAGTAAAACAACTGCAAGGGATTTCACTCTATCAGCTGTTAGATAGTCTGCAATTTTCAGGGTGTACTAGGCAATGTGTCAGTGCACCACTTAGGCAGTTTTCATGATTTACACATCTGGCATACAGCTGACATATCAGTGATTTTTGTGCTGTAATTTCCCAAAGGGTTACTTTATTGGTAAAGCTGGCTATGCCCTGGAGCCATGGCTTATGATACCTGAAAGAAATCTACAGAAAACACATGCAACACCACCCTGTCACAGACATGAAACTCATCAAATATTTTCACATGAAGGCCAGCTTCTACAATTTAGATGTCATGTTGACACCCTGCTGTATAATCCAGAAACTTTCAACAACATATTTGCTGTATGAGCACGTTATACAACATGTTGGCATACAACCAAATACATCAGGAGACTCTCATCAGGACATAGAATTTTCCAGAATCAGCAGAGGAAGAGGTATCTCTTAGGGAGTTTCTGATGGACCCTGCTATAGGCGATGACAGTGTGAGGGTGAATTCCAGCACTGCACACCATATCAATGGTTAAGAGGCAACATATGCTTTACAATTATGGAGCAGGTTAAATCCAATTAAGATTAACAACAATCATCCAGTTCTAATACCAGGATATGCTGTACCAAGCATGGACTGGTCATGCTATGTATTCGATACAGGTTGTCCTGGTAACACAGTGCTAAAGGCCAGGCAGAACTGTCATCATATGTGGAGGTATGGAGGGACATAGTGATAGGTGTTTGAGAGAGGTTTTGTGAATTGTTACTGATGTTGGCAAGTGTATGTGTCATGGCATGGTGAGTACAATGTTCATGAAGATGGTGGTGTGTCCATTGTTGTGTATTTGGGCAGAGATGGGTGGTGGTAATGCGGATATATGTGTGTGTGTGTGTGTGTGTGTGTGTGTGTGTGTGTGTGTGTGTGTGTGTGTGTGTGTGTGTGTGTGCAGCATATGGATGGATACAGATCCTGCATGTCACTGTATTGTGCATGGATATGTCTGACAGGTCCAGTGCACTATCCAGAGGTATGTATGCCAGCCATGCATGACCCCTCCAGTGAATATAACTGGCATCATCCACAACTAGAGCAGTGAATGTTGTGCTCTACAATCATGAACAGGCAGTATGCGTCATGGACAGGTTCAGCATGTGTAGCCAATCCATGACTGCATCCACTAGGCTCTGGAAGCCATCAATGTCAGACTCAGACATTTCCCTGACATCAGTTATAACACCCAGAGTGGAGGACCCATATACCAAAGCACCTGTGAAAACAAACACATCCAAGTGTATTGGTGCGACTTTGTAACCTAGATCATAGTGCGGCTACAGCTATAAAAAGAACGGTATGCAAAATATGCAGGCCACGTATTGTTTATAGACTGATGTTGCAGTTGAAGCCATGACCTGACATGCTGTAAGAAAAAAGTGACCCCACTCAGTAAGAATAAAGTTTGCCTTCAGCATGTTGTACTCCATTTTACACAAACATACACACACACACACACACACACACACACACACACACACACACACACACACACACACACACACACACAGACACACACACACACACACACACACACACACATGCATGCGCACGCGGGCTCGCGCACATACACACACAGATATATATATATATATATATATATATATATATATATATATATATGCCTGAAGGAACTTTTCCATCCTCTTCAAAATGCTTCTGATCCATTTTGCTCAGTAAATGTGAGAATAGATGTATAAATATACATATATACATATATACCCCCTACACACACACACACACACACACACACACACACACACACACACACACACACACACACACACACACACACATATGCATATGTATGGGAATATCTATTTGGGGCATCTCCCACTGATACATGGGGTGGTCTGTAAAGTACTACACCAATGTCCAATCCTCCACTATGAATGAACGTTTTGTGCTCCAAGACAGAGATACTAGGAACTCCTCCAAGTCTGTTAGTGATGACTGCTTAGGAAGACCCAGTAGCATAGCTAGAATGGGGTGAAAGAGGCAACTGTCCCAGGCACAAAGGGTTGTTGGGGGTAATTTGTCAATCCAAACTGATGTTTAATGCATACTGAATTTGTGGTCAAACCTAAGCACTGTAAAGTTCTGTGTCTGGTCTAAAACTGTGGCAACTGTTTGCTACAGTTTAAACATATGAAAGATTTTTTTTTCTTTAGCTGAAGTCTATGTTCTTTGTGGGATATAAACTGTAGCAATAGCTTGCTATATATTTAGCAAGCAGTTTACTAGAGTCTAAAAGAGAAGATGTTTAAGCTAAAGCCTGAGCACTGTAGCTCTCTGTCTGGCGTATAAACTGTAGCATGTTTGCTACATTCGTAGAAAGCAGTTTGCTACAGTTTAAAAGAAATATATATATATATATATATATATATATATATATATATATATATATATATTTTTTTTTTTTTTACTAAAATGAGAGGAGGGGGTGTGGGATGGTGAAGAAATGGGGCATGATTGGCTGGGGCATGAGGGGGTGGGGGGAGGGTTGGGAATCTGGCTACCTGGTTGGTTTGCCAGGAGAAGAAGAGGACTTTTCTCACTTGAAAAGCTGGTGGGATGGGAGTTGTGGTTTGGATTGGGTACTGTTTGTAGGAAGCCAGCCAACTGGCATTGTATCCTACAGTTTTGCTTATTGTGCGAGCTGAGGGGTGGGCACTAGTCTGTGGTACTGGCACTGGACACTGGTTGAGGCAGCTATAGATCTGGTAAGACCCTCACCTGTGGCCCTTTGCTCCTCTGCAAGGTGGGTTGCCATGTATATGGGATCATACATCATACTTGCTTTTCTGTCTGTCTATGGCCACCAATACCATTCAACTGTGCAACAAGTACCTATCAAGCACACTGATGTAAAGCCAGATCACTGCTGTCTGTAAGGAGGGTCCACCAATGTTAACATAGGGCCTGTGGCATGGTCATTCTCTGCCTGGGGTAATTTTCCATCCTCTTCAAAATGCTTTTGTTCCATTCTGCTCAGTAAATGTGAGAATAGACATGTATTAACCTTTTTGCAACCCACATCACAATACCTACCACACAGTTCACATTTATCATGAAGTGTAAAAACTAACCCATAAAGAGGCATAGTCCACCTGTAAACATGTCTGACACATTGCAGCACTCATTTGCCAGTTGTAGATGCACATTTAACACACCGCAGAGTAGTACATACCCGTGAAACATGCTGTTGCAGTAAAAGATCTCTGCGTTATGACATGAGCTGCTTGCCATGGCCCAACAACATCACATGTAGGGCCTCCATCACACATGGCTAAAGCCATGGTCCCCTGTACCCTGTCTTTCTGATATTGCTGCATTCTTATATGACTTGCTGATATACCTGCACATCACAGAGCCTGGCCATGATGCATGTTGTTAATCACAATGCAGGCATACTAGTAGTATAGACATAGTATGTTTGTGTGAGCTTCATGGTCTTTGTATGTAGGCACCACAACATTAGGTTGACACCTAATGCAAGCCTTCTATGAGAATGTCACTAATATGAAGAAAACAAAAAAGGAGCATAATACCATAGACATAAAACTGGAACTTTAACACAACAAAAACAAGAACAGGATAAGCACTTTCGGCATGTGCCTTCCTCAGATCCTGAAAACAATTCCTACACACAACTATTTAAGAACCAGCTAACCAATTTAGTTAAAAGGCAATTAAGCAATTAAGCAATTAAAAAATGAGGCAATGAAACATAGCAACACTTACTCTCCATTTGCATAGTGCACTTGTAACAAAAACATGTTTTAAAATAACTTAGATCCAAGCTTAAAACAAAACTACATTTTGTTAAAGACAATCAGCATAGAATATTAAAACTTATAGTAAATAAATAAAACACTGCTGTCATAACCATTACAAAGCTTGTAAATCTGTTAAAAGCTCAGAGCTCATAATGTTAACATAGCAGGTTCACAACCATAATATTAAAGAAGCAACAGTCACAGCCTGATATACAACAAACAAATAGCTATTGTCATCGCATAGAAGTCTAGTGAACACTCAGAATTCATATTATGACCAAAATAAACACAAAACTCACCCATTAATAGCAGAATACAGTATAACTACAAACTTAAAATATGTCATGTTCACATCTCTGAAAGAAATGAAAGCATGCATAAACACCTATTCTATAGAAAGTATACAGAAGGAATATTACAGAGCTGACATCTATAACAAAGATGGATAGAAAGTAAAAAATAATAAATATATAATGAGCTCCCTTAATGGCAAAAAGTCAGTCTTCATTCCTTCAGGAACGGTTTGAGTGGAATAACACCATTAAGCCCTGGGAAACAATTAGCCCTTAAGTCCATTATATATTTAGATTCTTCCATTTCCATTTGATTTGCTACATCCCCTTCTCTTATAGTTGGACGAACCATTGCAAGGACCAGTAATCTAAATGTATGGGTGGCATTATCTCGAATATGAGAATACAACACATTGATAACAACTTTAATACATACATCAGATTGGTGCTTAAAGATTCTTTCTCTTAGCATCCTATTCGTTTTGCCCACATAGAAACATGGGCAAAAAGTACAGGTAGCAACATATACCACGTTCTTACTATTACAGTTGGCATTTCCAAAAAAAATGGTATGTCCTTCTTGTAACTGGATGTGTAAAAACATTACTCGTATTGATAACAGTGCAGGCTTTACAACTGCTAGATTTCCGTGTGCCAGAATGTGTATGTTCATTCCTTTTGACTTTGCAGTTTTTATTGCAAAGCAACCTCTTTAGATTTTTCTTGTTCTTAAAACTAAAATGAGGTGTGGTCCCTACCATTTCTTTCAATCTATTGTCTGATGTTAACACAGGCCAGTATTTTTTGATTATTTCACATATTGTAGAATCATCACTACTGTAAGTAAGGCTGACCCTCATGGTCCCCTGCCCTACATTAAGACATATTCTATTGTCTTTCATCACTTCACTTGTCATTCCATTAAAATACTGTTGAGAGTAGTAGGGCCTACCCTTATTCATTCTCAGATCTTTTGCACAATCTATTGTTATTCCTTCTATGGCTGGCCTATAACCACTATCCTTAAAAGCTAGTAACAGTTTATTGCTTTCCATGAGAAAAGTTCCTGAGTACAAAGCCTGGACACTCGAGTGACTTGGTTGTTAATCACATTGTGGAAAATATGTCTCGGGTGCATACTGGAAAAATGCACCATATGATTTCTCCACATAGGTTTCTGATACAGCATAGTATTTATCCCTTCAATAGGATCCAATAGGATCTTGATATCCTGAAATTCAATATCTGTTCTGGACATCTTAACATTGAATTTTAGAAACAAAGTAGTCTGTGTTAAAAAATCCACAACATTTTGGACTTCTTCCTCACTTCCAGCCCATAGAATCATAATGTCATCCACAAATCTATTATAGAGGAGCACATTCCCTTTCCATTAGAAGTTTACATTCAGTGCCCATAGCTCTCCCCACTGGGCCAACATGAGATTAGCATAGCTATTCGTGCAGGGGGCACCCATAGCTACCTCCCACTTCTGCCAACGGTAGCTATCTCCATAAACAAATAAATTGTTCTCTAGCACCAGTTCCAATAGGCTACAGACAACATAAGAGTCTAATTTCCTTTCTCTATACAAATCTCTTATGGCTTCAATACCACATGAGTTAGGAACTGATGTAAACAAACTATGAACATCCATACTGACTAATATCAAATGGGAGAAGTCATAGATGCTAATAGCGGCTTCCTATAAATGCTGTAGGAACTGTGCCGCATCTTTCACTATGTTCTTGTAATCACTCAATAGCTTTTTCAGCTCATTTTCCAAAAAGACTGAGAGGGGTTCCATTGACCATCCTCGGCCTGCCACTTTGGGATGCATGGGTAGTTTATAGCTGCTTTTATGGATTTTTGGCAGTCCATTGATGATCAGTATGACAGGATGTTCGACTACGAAAAATTCATATAGTTCTTTTGTTATACTCCTATTCATAAGCATCTGATAAAGTACATCTTCTATCCTACTTTTCATCACATCGGCTTCTTTTTTCACAATTCTTAAGTATGTTGCTCGATCACTGAGCATGTCCAACATACTTTCATTATAATCATCCGTACTCATGACCACCTGGTCTAATGGTTAAATCCTCTCTAGTTTGTAGTTCTTTTAAAGCATCCAATTCTTCTTTGGTCAAATTCTAATAGTATTTACCTTTGCCATCTGTTCTAATTTTGGCTAGTTCTTGCTCACATAAGTGCATAAAAATCTCAACCGTAGGATGGCTTACTGGAGCAAACATGCTAGGCTTTCTAGGTGGTCTTTCAGAGTCATGGTCTGATCTAACACTGGACCCAAAAATATGTTTTAATGTCACATTACGTCCAAAACTCTTTATATCAGTCACAAACTCATGCAGCAGTGAACGTAAAGCTGGTATAAGACTTAATCCTTTCTCAAGTAGAGTAACAAACTCTTTTTTCAGAATACTATTCGAAATATTAACAACTAAGGAGTTCATCACATAACTTTCCTTCTCTTCCTTTCCCTGCTTGCAGGTCTGCCTACATGTGGCTCCTTCACATGTATTAAAAAAGGAAGTTGCTGTTCAATAGGTAGATGTATCGATCCTTTCTTGGGTACAGCTCCTGCTTGTATAGTGGGCATACAGGACCACATTTTTGAATGGCCTAGAGCATCTAGGCAGAGTAACAAGAAGAGTGAGAATGAGGTCACTGCAGCCAACCAGATGCATAAGAGGCGAGATGAAACGCACCATGAAGTGACAGTTAGAGCTGAGGTTCATCAAGTGAATGGAGCCCATACTTATATAAATGTAACCAATGGGAGTGTGTGTGCTCAAAATGATGATATAGAATGTTTGACTGAAGGAACCCTTGAAGTTCCCATGGAGCAAGTTAACAATACAATAAATGTTCCTAATCCTACTTGTACAAATGAATCATCCTCTATGCCCACTATACAGGCAGGAGCCATACCCAAGAAAGGATTGATACATCTACCTATTGAACAGCAACTTCCTTTTTTAATACATCTGTCACACCTGGCCAACACGCCTGTGGCAAATGCCCATGCCTCACCCACAGTGCCCTGTTAGAGAATGTCATGGGATTCATAACACCAACATAACACAGTCTACAACATGAAAAGAAAGACCATGCTGCTAACTGCTAGGAGAAAACCTGCCAGTGTCAGAGAGCCAGGAATCTGGCCAAATCCATGAATAATGGGGTGAAAAAGGTCCAAAGAGAAGGACACCTTTGAAATACTGCTCTAATAATGTAATACAATTGATGGAATGATTGCAGTAGCATGGAATGTCTGATGGATATAAAGTCAGAAACTGCAATGTCAACTGTCAGTAATATCTGACTTCAACCCTGAGTGACTTGCAAAACACTTTTCCTTGAAAACCACACTCGCTTGCATACCCAGCAAGATATACCAATCATGAATGTGGACATTCTGTGATACTCTGTACAGTCAACAGGCAGGGCAAGGAGTCTAAAAATGTGAATGCACTCATTGCAGGCAGTCCTAACCCTGGAAGATGGTGACATGTCTGCACCCACAGAACCCTGGCCCACAGCCATGGGGAGTAACACACCCTTCCCTAATCACTCATCCTATGCAACATCCTGACCACAAAATGTGTCCAGCCAAGCAAAATGAGGTGGGCCATACATATATGTCAGACAAACACACACCTCCAGACTGCTCAAACAGTCTGACACACACAAGACCCTCCAAGTGCAGTCAACCTTTGAGCAGACCCCTATGCAAAACACTGGTAGCTATAGGCAAACATATCTGACACAGGACCCCTCCCATATCATATCCCCTACAAATCTATCTGAATTCTGCCTGTCATGCTGATACTGTCTGACTTATATTACCCAGCTGTGGACTGGAAATCAGACCAAGCCAGAACAAAAATGCACAGAGATTCCACCATTGTAATATATCACCAAGGTGCTGGACCATGTCTACAGCTCCAGCATTCAATTGCTCATAGGCACACCTCTCAACTGGCTGGATTGTGCAAGAATGCATAGGATTTGGTCCATAATTTTGTTGTGTGCATCTTCCATCCTGTATTCCTCTGGTAAAGCACTGTGATGATCTAAGAAGGTATGTCACGAGGTACTGAAACAATACATGACAGTGTCAAACAGCATATATGTTAGATGTCTTCTAAAATAAGCCCTGTAACCCTAGAAACCCATACATTACTGAGGAAATAGTCACAATCACTGTATGGGCCATTGCCCCCACATTTTGATAGGCTATATCCAGATATCTTGCATCAAAAGGTTGAGAGGTATGGCTGTAGCACAAAACAAACTGGACTGGAGTACAACAATCCCTGAAATGGAGTCCCACATGTACTATAGAAGATCACAATGGGCATGCTCATACACTTAGAGAAATGTCAGTAGGATCTAGGAATGAACAGGCCTTCCCCACCCAGTGCACTTCCCATTGCCCTACTTTAGCAGTCCTGAAGATCTCTGTCACCATAGAAGTCCCTTTTGTCAGGTCTCAGCCATATAAGCTCTGTGGCACGTATAATTGTGTAACAATCTAGTATAAATAACTAGTTATGTAGGAGTTCTAATCTCAGTCCTGACAAATGCCAAAGTGTGTTGGTATGTGTGCGTGTGTTTACAAGTTAAAGCTTTTGGGTCCATTCTAACCTAGTACACTTCCCCTTTTTCTACTTTAGTAGTCCTGCAGATATCAGTCATCTTAGAAGTCCCTTTCATCAGGCTTCAGCCCCATAAGGTCTGTGGTGCATGCGATAACTGTGTAATACTCTAGTGGAAATAACTAATTAGGTCGGAGTTCTAATCACAGTCCTGGCAAATGTCAAAGTGTGTGTGTCTGTGTGTGTGTGTGCGTGTGTGCGCATTTACAAGTTAATGCTTTGGGGTCCATTCAAACCCAGTATACTTCCCCTTTCCCACTTTAGCAGTCCTGCAGATATCAGTCACCTTAGAAGTCCCTTTCGCCAGACCTCAACCCCATAACCTTTGTGGTGCATGTGAGAACTGCGTATCACTATAGTACAAATAACTAGTTAGGTAGAAGTTCTAATCTTAGTCCTGGCATATATCTATGTGTGTGTATGTGTGTGATGTGTGTGTGTGTGTGTTTACAAGTTAAAGGTTTGGGGTCCATTCAAACCCAGTACACTTCCCCTTTCCCTACTTTAGCAGTTCTGCGGATACCAGTCACCTTAGAAGTCACTTTGTCAGAGCTCAGCCCCATATGCTCTGTGGTTGTGCGATAAGTGTGTAACACTATAGTACAAATAACTAGTTAGGTAGGAGTTCTAATCTCAATCCTAGCAAATGTCAAAGTCTGTGTGTGTTTACAAGTTAAAACTTTTGGGTCCATTCAATCCCAGTACACTTCCCCTTTCCCTACTTTAGCAGTCTTGTAGATTTCAGTCACCTTAGGAGTCCCTTTCATCAGGCCTTAGTCTCATAATCTCTGTGGCACATGCGATAACTGTGTAACACTATCATACAAGTGATTAGTTAGGACCGAGTTTTTTCTGGCAAATGTGTATGGATATATGTTTAGTTTAAAGTATTTTGTGGCCTCTCTCTCCAAATACATCACCCATTGCCATACTTTACAAAGGCTGGTGATGTTCCTCACCTTAGAAGTACCTTTGGACAACCTTCACCCTATAAGCTCCATGGTGCATGTAATAAATGTGTAATACTGTAGTAGCAATAAATAGATAGGCAGGGGTTCTAATCTGAGTCCAGACAAGTGTGTGTGTGTGTGTGTGTGTGTGTGGGTGGGGGGGTGAACAGCATCCTGTCTGTGGGGAGGGGGTATTGTGTTTGTGTGAGAACCATATCCATTGGGGGGTGGGTTTTGCTACTTTCTGCTCTTGCCCACACAGTACATGTCCCAGTGTCCACATTCCAAGGCCCACAGTTGTCATCCACTGTAGAAGGACCTGTAGACACTCTGCAGGCCTATAAGCATCGTGCCATGTTCAATAACTATGTGACAGTATGGAATAGATAGCAACACGAGCTGCCCATCTAGTCCTTGGATAGCACTCCCCACTCAGGAATCATACACAAACACACTCAGCTAGGCAGCCACACCTATATCAGAAGGTGGCCTGCAAACCGGCTCACAAATAGAATCCACAGTGTGAAAGCAGTGGACTCCATGTCAGACTGCCGAACAGTCACAAGTGGAGTCCCACAGGCTATGGACCTGGGTTCCCTCATGTTTGGGATCCACACATCTGAGGACCAACCCAATACAAAGGTGCCCTGGCTGACAATGTTTGCAGATGACTACATGGTGGGTGCTATTATTACCCCCCCCCCCACGTGAGGTTGACTTCCTTCACAAAGACCTCTCTGAGACCTATGACTGTGGTCAGAAACCTGGACATAAACTCAATGGCAGATGATGTGCCGCCATACCTTTTGGGTACAACATGGCTCCCATAAAGTAATACATTGAAGGTAGTCCACTGAATACTGATGTTGGCATAATGGAACTGGGAACACAGGTTGACAGTGAGCTCAATGGTGACCACCACAGTGCCACTATCTTCAGAAAGTCCTTCATTGTGTCACTTCTCCAGACTCAGTGTGTTGAATCTGGGATGTAACAGGACATTGTTTCCCTGTACACTCCACTCAGTAGGCCAATCAATGTGTACTTTGACCCATTTGCTGTGTAGCCCACTGGACACCTGCAACAACAGGAGAGGCTGCAAGTATATCTCACAAAGAGGATCTTAGGTACTACACACTTGCCCCATATGGACAGACTCCAACAACTGCAATTAATCTTTGTCTCATATTGGCTATTTAGGTGTGATCTCTGCCTGACATACAAAGCCATGTCTGACCCAACCCTTTCAGGATTCTTACATCTGAGGAAACCAATCTGTCCACACAACATGCCCCAAATACCTCAACCCCATCCTCATAAACAAAAGGACAAGCTGGAGGGACAGGTTCACAACCCATAGACTGGCCACACTATGGAATAGATGCCACATACATGTCAAGCTGAGCACATCATTGGCCCTGTTCAAGAGAAATCAGGAGGAATGGATGGGGAAAAGAATACCCACCCTGGGGATCACTCCAGGAGTATCGTCAGGTGGCACGATGCCAGTGTATTCCTATGGGCTAGCCTTGTAAAGCCTCCTTGGCCATTTGCCACGTACACACCTATGCCTCTATGAAAGCCATGGATTTCAGTACTGTAAAATGTGTGTGTTTGCATTAGTGTGTCTAAAAGTGTTTGTGAGTGTGTAAACATGTGGGTGAAAATAGTTGGTGGCTCGCCTCACCCAGTACAACTACCATTACCATACCTTACAAGTGCTGTAGATTTCATTCACTATATAGGTACCTTGGGCCTATAAGCTCTGTGGTGTGTGCGATAACTGCATAACACTGTAATACCAATAACCACATAGCTAGGGGTTCTAATATGGATCCTGGCAAATGTGTGTGTGTGTGTGTGTGTGTGTGTGTGTGTGTGTGTGTGTGTGTGTGTGTGTGTGTGTGTGTGTATTATTGTGTGTAAGTGTGCATATGTGTAGTTACAACATTTTGAGACCTCTCTCATCCAGTACATCACCCATTGTCATAATTTGCAAGGCCTGCTGATGTCCCTCACCTTAGAAGTACCTTTGGACAAGTGTCATCTCATAATCTCCGTGGTGCATGCCATAAATGCGTAACAATGTAATAACATGAAATACAGAGGTAGGGGTTCTACTCTCAGTCCTGGCAAATGTGTGTGAGAGAAGAGTATCTTGTGTGCTTGTGTGCAAATGACATCAATTGGATGGCATTGATTCATATTTTATGCCATGGTACACACAGTACATATTCCTAAGTCTACTGTTTGAGGTCCACTGCTCACATCAATCACAGTGGTATCTGTAGACACTCGTCAGCCCTATAACCCCCGTGCAACAGTATGGAATAGAAATGTATGAATAACAAGATAGGTTGGTCTGCTAATATCAGTACTAGCAAGTGTGTGTGTGTGTGTGTACACACTCACATTGGTGTGGATAGCCGTGGTTGTGTGTGTGTAGACTTGTTTGTGACACTATTATGAGTACTCTCTCACCCAGTACAGCCACCATTGCCATACACCACAAGGCCACGTGATGTTATTTACTTTATAGGTACCGTGTAACAGTCATCACACTACTAGTCCTGTGCCACCTGAAATAACCGCATAATAGTGTGGTACCACAACTTGATGGGTAGGGGGTTCCAAACACAACACTGGTAACTGTGATCCTGTGCATGCGCATCTGTGTGTGTGTGTGTGTGTGTGTGTGTGTGTGTGTGTGTGTGTGTGTGTGTGTGTGTGTGTGTGTGTGTGTGTGTGTGTGAACAGTATTATCTGTGTGTATGGTTGACACAATATCCTCTGGGATTGAGATTGTTAGCTATCTGTGGTGTGTTCCACCCACCACACTTACCATTGTCCACTATACTAGAGCTGATGTCAACCACCATAGACTGAGATACAACCCTTCAGCCCTACAAGCTGAGAGGCACATGCAAGAACTGTTACACAGACCTGCAAAATGTGTGCAAGTATAGCTGTACCCCAACATTGACATGGTCAATGTGTTACTACACTGCCACCCCCTTGTTGGTGATGTCTGCAGGACCACATCATGCTGACACACAGACACCCAGAACACAGAGTACAGCATGTGAAAACACATTTGCTTAGTTTTACTAACACCAGTAATGCATCGTGGCTGAAAAAGTACACACACACTCTTATGTGTACCCATTACAAATGCCAGATGTCACCACCTTACACAGCATGAAATAGCTACACTCTACTACAGTCACCCTGTGCATCAGACCTATAAAAGCATGTCCCTGTATTGATGGTATGGATGGCATGGATGTGGCACAGGTATCATCATATGCACAGGGTGTTGTGTGGGTTTGCCAGAAGCCTAGGGTGGGTGACATGGTTGACATCATGTGTGTGTGTGTGTTTGGAGGTTGTTCATTAAATGGGCAGTGCAGGGGTGGTGTGTGTGTGTGTGTGTGTGTGTGTGTGTGTGTGTGTGTGTGTGTGGAGGTGACTTCTCTGATGGCGATGTGTGTATGTCTGTATGCACACAGTCACTCCATGTGGGTACCCTACACAGGAGTATTTTGGACAGCTGTGGGCCGTACATGGCAGAGTGTACAGTTCACCATCTCTGGCCATGGACACAGGAACTGGGCCTGCCGAGGGTATCACTGGCACCACCAGGGCAGAGTCCAGATGCAGTACTACTCCCTGCTGGTGACTGCTGCCTGCTGGATCCATGTCCCTGTTGGGACCGGCCAGGATCACGTGCCCATGGCCTGCTGCATCATGGCATGGACAGCACACCCCCTTCAGTAGTGCTCGTGGTACTGCCAGCATGGGAATGTGATGGTGCATGGACACATAGACCCCCAGCTGATCATGGTGCTGCCCTACAGCCATATGGCTGCTGGCCAGTGTCCGCCAAATGCTCAAGCACAGATATTCCCACTGTTGAGGAGTGCCAAGGTCTCCCCCCACCATCCATCCATGACCCCAGTATGCTCACAGATGGTTCCAGTGAGTTCATACTGCCATGGAGACCAGGCACGTGCTCATCCATGACCCTGCGTATATGTCTGGTATTATGTTCATTATGTGCCTGTGCCCCCTTGACAGCCTGAAACATGTGTCTGGTGACTGCTGCCATGGCACTTGCAACAGGCGCATGACTGGCTGCAATATTCTTCTGACCACCCATGTCCATCTGCCTGTGTGGGATTTCACCAGCACTTTGGCTATGGCTAGTGCCTGCAGCCTCACTTGCCATAGCCACCGCAGTAGCCTGTTCCATGCCACCACCCACCAACTATCCATTATCTGTGGTCACTGGTAATGGGGTATGTGTGGACATTATGACTGTGTGCAGGGATGGGGTTGACAATAGTGAGATGCTAACTGATGGCACAGTATCAGCCCCTGACAACCCCACCTGTGCCTCTATGAGTATCATCATGGTCAGATTCTGCAGAGACACTGACATCAGTACCAGAGTGGGAGGGACCGCTGCCACCATGTCCACCTGTGAGGGAAAAACAACATATGTAAATCATTACTGCACCATAAGGTTTGCTGGTACACACACACACACAGGTGAGGTGCCTCAAAGGCATTACACAGACCTCACATTAGCTGACCAGGGGCATTAATGACACACAGACAATAACATACACACTATGGATGGACCCTCAGCATCATGAAGTGCAGCCCTTTACAATTACTGTTACTACTAATATGCACCTCTGGGATACGTGAGTGGTGTTAGTTTGTGATGGCCCTTCACCTAGCACACTCTGCATCCTATGTAAATTATTGCTGTTCAACTGTATAGCACTGTGGCAACTCCTACAGAACATACCCCCCAAATGCACAGGGTTTTGCTGAATGTCTACATGTGTGGCTCATATGTTTGGTCTGTTCCTCATAACTCCTGTCTGATACATTACTAGGTTGGCCTGTGGAATGGTGCTACTAAACAATGTCCTAATTGTAGATGCAGACTGCATAACCTGCAGTACATGTATTTTAAAACAAAGCCAGTTACTCAAACAACTTCTCAAGCTTACAGTGGATATAGTAAGTGTACACACTCCTGTTAACATGCCAGGTTCTCATGATATATCACATGAGACCTCAGAAATCAGGTCATAACATTGCCATAATTTCATATGACATATAACCTGTGCAATCCAACTGAACAACATACACATCAGTTATAGGTAACATCTGGTAACTGAAATAGGTACAATAGTCTGGTTGCACGAGTGTGCACACCCTTAAAGTAATACTCTGTTAAAGCAACTTTTGATTTAATCATAGCATGCAGTCCTCTTGGGAAGGTGTCTATCAGCATGGCACATCTTGACTTGCCAATGTTTGCACACTCTCCCTTGCAAAACACCTCCAACTATGTCAGATTGCAAGGGCATCCCCTGTGTACTGCCATCTTCATGTCACCCTGCATGTATCCTATTGGACATAGGTGTGGGCTCTGACTCAGCCAGTGCAGAATGTTGCATGTATTCTAGTGATGCCATCCTTTTCTTGATATGGATGTATGGTTTGGGCCATTGTTGTGTGGAAAGGTGGAATTCTTCACCATCTACAGCTATGTGGCAGACACGAGAACATTTTGGAGCCACAAGGGACCAGTGTTTGGGACTGTTCATAATCCCCTCTAACTTGGCTACAGTCCCAGTTCCAGCTTGTAAACAGCAGCCCCAAAGTAGGACACGGATATCCCCATGTGTCACCGTGGGGGTGGTGTTGTTGTGGTGATGTGCAGTGGTGATATTGTGCCAAACACACCAATCAGAATTGTGGCCAATGAGTACAGCCATCCCATATTACCATAACAAATTTTCCCACTTACTTTTTGGAGACCTGATGTATTATTTTTAGACTTTTACCAGGCCTGGACATTGTTTGGTGTAAATTCTACCATCTTCCATCCCTACCCTATAGACAGGATATGTGGAAACCATGAAAGGTTGTTGTGACATGTAGTACACATCCAGTACTTGGTGGAGATTCCTGCTACTCCTTCACTGTTGCTGTAGGGTTCCAGGCAGCCTTCCTGGCCAGTTTTGGTCTTGTATTCTCATAGACTTTGGTGGGATATCCACTCCTTTGCAATGTTACTGTAGCCCCATATTTTCAACACCTTTTGATGACTGTCTGCCCTGTGTTCCATGGTATGTCCAATGCTGTGGAAATGTTTGGGTACCCTTCTCCAGACTGATACATCTCAAACATGTGGTCTCTTAGCAGCTTCGTCAGCTCTGTATGAATTATGGCTGTTGCTGTAGCAGGCAACTGGGTATATTTTACAATAATTCTGGTAGGACAGCTGACTGTTATTTCCTGTTGATCAAATGGTCTCTGTAATTGATGTCAGGTACGTACCCAATAAAATGTACTGCTGTAGTCATATCAAAAGCTGCCTCAACACAGTACTAGCTTCAGTCTGTGCACACATATGCATCTAGGTTGTACAATTGTTACGTGTCATTATTGTTTTCATGACAGATTTATTTGCTTTACAATTGACTTGTACAGGTTATAGGTCACATGAAAGGTTGGCAGTATTCTGAACTTGTCTATTGTGCTGTCATTTTTGTATATCACACATACCTGGCATTCTAATAGGTATGTACACCATTTATATGCACTGTATACCATTGATTTCTACAATATGACCCTAGTTTGGGGCCTTTGCCCCCCCTCCCCATTTTGTCGATCTTTGTCCAGGTGTCTTGCAATGACAGGTTGTGATGTATGCTACAGATATGTGGCATCACCTGTAAATAGGACCCTGTCATGACCACCATGATGCAATGCAGTAAACACCACCACAGGTGAACATGCAGATATTGCCAAATGACTGAGTGTAACAGTTGTGTGCATGGGCACATGCATTAACTTTAGCATTTCTGAGGTACTGGTGAGCCACAACAGGGAAACCCCATACTTACTGGGTTCTGGCTTCTGTCCCATGTGCAGACCAGAGAGACCTATGTAGTTGTGAAGGAGAAGTATTGTCAGCAGATTCACATTAGGCATTGTTACAAGATTAGCACTACGTTTCTGCACAGGTACAGTACACACTATGATATTACAAAATTTTCTGTCCTTCACCGTAGATGTGCACTTGTGTGCATTACTACACCCCACCCACTAATCCATTTTGCACTGATATATGCATCTAATGACTCTGTAGAAGACCGTTTAAATGTTACCTCATTACATTGATGTGCACTTTGGCTTTACCTGGATGCTCCTCACCTGTTGCATGGGTGCCACCCTCCTACATAACTGCTGTTTCCCGTATTTGAGTTTGTGTGGGGGCTACCCCAAGGTTGGCAAGGAGCTCCTCTGTCACTGTAAGTTGGGCCTGTGTGGCTGGCCCCCAACTGGTAGCAGTACAGTTCCTCGCTACAGCAGCAGCCCTTTGCCGGGCACAACGTATCAGATCAGTTGCTGTATGCTTGACCTGATCCTATGTGCATCCATGGGGGCCCAACATATTCACTCTGTGGAGGATCTCATCTGAAAAGGCAGTCTGCTCCTGCAGATGTTGCTGGATATGACCAGAAAGGATGCCATAGTTTAAGATTACAACTTCTGTGATGGCTGCTGTCTCCACATAGGTATAAGGCATTTGGCACTGCATGGCACCTGGAGGACATACACATCTCAGGACCTCAGACATTGCCCAGAGGTCTTTACAGAGCCAGCACATGCATATAAACTATCATTAGCCACCACTTACAAACACATCATACCCCTGTACCTGGCAGCACTGTATGAACATGCATTGTACTCCTGGTCCTGATGTGTTATGTTCCCCCCAATGAAGGCCAGTACATTGCATAAACCACCATTCATCATTCATGTTTGTGTAGAGGAATGACAGTGGCCATGTACCTTGCAGATGGGATGTCAATGGTGCACAAGCTATGCTTGCATACAGTGTGTAATGGAGCTGGAAGCATATGCCTGGATTCATGTAGGACTGCAGACAGGAATGTTATCAGGCCCCAAGGAAACTTGCTTTTGTCAACTTTGATTAGGCAGTTTGGACCTGATCAATGATGATGAGGGGGGGGGGTGCATGTGCTGTGCATATCCACCTATACTGATGGTGATCCAGGGTGGTGATGTCTGTCCTAAACTTGTCTGCAGCAGGTTAGCTGTAGCTATGGTGTGTGTGCTGTGACTGACCAACATTACAGAGTGGGTTGGGATGGTGCCTCTGAGACTGCAGACATATGTGAAGATGGCCTTGTGATTGCCCATAGTGGATGTGTCCAATTTGTACACATAGTTAGTTTTACAGTAATCCACCTGTGACCTATTAGGCTCATTCAGACAAAGATTGACATGACACCCAGTTGGTGCCTACTTTGCCCTGTACAACCAATATAGCATCACATTATGTGCTTTGTGCATTGCTGCTCTCCAGCAAAGGGGTTTTCTCTTCTTTGATTTAAACAGGTTTTACAAGTAAGGTATTGCTGAAGCCATACAGCTATGTGGGTGGTCATATATCTGTTGGCCACCTCTACAATTTCAATGTGATAGTCATGCTTATTATACTACCCATGTCTGTGTCAGGGCAATGAAACCACCAGTAGCTCTAGAGGTGCAACTCTTTTGGATGCACAGAAACTAAGGTTACATACATGTACAACATGTACAGCTTATTCACCTGATGTTTTGCATCCCATGTCAGTAGTTATGAGGCAGCCAGGTACACCTACCCATACATACATATGCGCAGGTAATACCTGCTATGTCAGTATGGCGCACTGTAATGACAGTCTTACTGCTCAGTCAGTCATGCCAACCTGTTAGGGCAGGACATCTGTAGGATACCGCACATACATGGTGGCCTATGGGCCATAATTAGTGACACTTTCTTCATATCGCTGTAACACACATATGTCATTTGATAGTGCAGTAGCCTTTGCATTCACAGACATACCCTGAAGGATGTCTGATGCTCATATGGCAGGCAGAGAAGTGAAAGACTAGGTGTGTGGTAGTGAGGGTAGAAACTGTTAATGTTGTGAGTATGACTGGTATGGGGACAGAGCTAGCTGGTATGCTGGAGAGAGGAAAGGTGGATATATTGTGGGTGTCAGAGACCAGATGGAAGGGATGTACAGCTGTGTGTATCAGAGTTGGGTACAAATTGTTCTAACATGGTGTGTATGAGAGGGTAAATGGTTCGGGGGTTAACCTGAAGGAACATTATGCCAAGAGTGTTTCTGGAAGTGATAAGAGTGTCAGGTAGCGTGATGTTCAGGAGGCTGTGAATTGATGGTGCAATGTTGAAAGTTAGTGCATATACTCCACTAATTGTGCGTGTGATGGATGAGACAGATGTACTTTGGTGTGGTTGAATGAAGTGGTGATGCATGTACCCAAGGGTGAGTGAGTGGTGATTGGAGCAGATTTCAATGGGCATGTTGTTGAAGAGAACAGAGGGGATGCAGAAGTGATGTGTAGGTATGGTGCTAAACAAAGGAATGCAGAAGATGAGATGGTGGTGGAGTTTGCAACAGAGGTTGGGCATGGGTGTGGTGAATATATAGTATTACAAGACTGATTAGCATAGGGTGACATACAAGAGCGGAGGAAGATGCACACAGGTGGACTATCTCCTATGCAGGTGGGCCTGTTTGAAGGGGATTGGTAACTGTAAAGTGCTGACAGGGGAAAGTGTAGTTAGGCAGCATGGAAGGTTGGTCTGTGGGATGACGTTGGTGATCATGAAGGGGGGGGGGTGTGAGGGCAGCACCATGAATCAAATGGTGGATACTGAGAAAGGATAATTGTGAGGGTGAGTTCAGGGAAGAGTTAAGACAGGCAGTGGGTGGCAGTGAAGAGTTAGCAAATATCTGATTGGTGAGATCCGAGCTAGTAAGGGAGATGAATAGAACAGGGATTGGTGTGACAACTGCACAGAGGAAGGAGGACAAGGAGACCAGGTGGTGGCATGAGGAAGTACAGGGAAGTATACAGAAAAAGAGGTTGGCCAAGGAGAAGTGGGATTGTCAGACAGATGCAGAAAGTACATAGATGTATAGGGAGATGGGATGTGTGGCAAAGACAGTGGTGGCAAAGGCTGAGGATGGGGCGTCTGAAGAGTTGCATGTAAGGTTGGACACCAAGGATGGAAATAGGACCTTATCAATTGGCTTGACAGAGGCATGTAGCTAGGAAGGATGTGCAGCAGATAAGGCTGAGAAAGGATAATGATGGAACTGCACTCACTAGCAACGAGAGTGTGTCTAGCAGGTGGAAACAGTACTTTGATGGGCTGTTGAATGAAGAGAATGAGAGAGTGAGAAGGTTGGATGATGTGGGTATGGTGAATCACAATGTGCAACAGATTATTAAGGGGGGGGCATAAGGATATCTATAAAAAAGTTTAAGAATGGAAAGGCTATTGCTCCAGATGACATACCTGTGGAAGCATGGATGTGTTTAGGACAAATGGCAGTGGTCTTTTTAACCGGATTGTTTACAGTAATCTAGGGAGGTGAGAGGATGTCTGCAGAGTGGATGAAATGTGTTTAGGTACTGATTATGAGAATAAGGGTGGTGTGCAGAGCTGTAGTAATTGCAGAGGGATAACATTGATCAGTCACAGCATGAGGTAATGGTAAAAGGTGATGGAAGCTAGGCTAAGAAGGGAGGTGAGAATTACTGATCAGCAGCATGGTTTCATGCCAGGATAGAGCAGTACAGATGTGATGTTTGCTCTGAGAGTGTGGATGGGGACATACAGAGAAGGTCGGATGTAGCTGTGTTGTGTCTTTGTGAACTTACAGACAGCATATGACAGGATACCTAGAGACGAGTTATGGTATTGTTTAAGGTGGTCAGAAGTGGCGGAGGAATCCATAAGAATGCTGCAAGATATGTACATGGCTAGTGTGGCAGCAGTGGGTTTTGCATTGGGAGTGACAGGTGTGTTAAGGTGGAGGTTGGAGTACATCAGGGATCAGCTATGAGCCCTTTCTTATTTGCAGTGGCGATGGACAGGTTGACAGACATGATCAGACAGGAGTCCCCCTAGATTGTGCTTTTTGCAGATGACATTGTGGCCTGTAGTGAGAGTAGGGAACAGTTTCAGGAGACCCTGGAGAGGTGGAAGTATGGTCTAGAGGGGGAGGAATGATGGCCAGCAGGACTCAGATGGAATATATGTGTGTGAATGGGAGGGAGGATGGAGGAATGGTGAGGATGCAGGGAGTAGAGTTTGCAAAAGGTGATAGGTGTAAATGCTTGGGAACAACAGTTCAGAGCAGAGTAATGGCAAGTGTGGGGGAGAGGTGACGAAGTGAGTACGGGCAGGATGTGGGTGGTGGGGAATAGTGTCATGTGTGATTTGTGACAGACAAGTACCATTGAGAGTGACAGGGAAGGTCTACAAGAGGGTAGTGAGACCAGCTATGTTATATGGTTGGAGACATTGACATTGAAAAAAGAGGCACAAGTCAGAGCTGGACATAGCAGAGTTACTGATGGTTTTATTTGCACTGGGTGTGGCCTAGCAGTGTCACAGTTGGTATTGTGCAACACACACTCCAGTAGTGGTCCTATGTGAGCCATCCTTTCCTGAGGTGACTCAGGGCCCTGAGCTGTGCTCTACATCACTGCAAACAAACACAATGTCTATGGCCATAGGTTCTGCTCAGCAATATATCAGTACAGCATGTGTTGTTGAGACATAATATTGTTTGAACTTCCTATTTTCCATGTTTACATGCCCGCTACTGCATTCCATTACATGCTTGATTGTTTGACGTAGCTGTGTTTATTTGTTTTCAGTTTAGTCTGTATACTCCATCATTCTCAGTGTGTGTGTGTGTATCTGTCTATTTGTTTCTGTGGTTGTGTGTGCGTGTGTGTGTGTGTGTGTGTGTGTGTGTGTGTGTGTGTGTGTGTGTTCCTCTCTCTCTCACTTTCTGAGACAGATGTAGGATATGCATCTGTTTTGTATAGGCAGCATCTTGCCTTTAGTAGGTAATGCTCATGAGCAGCTGATGGCCTGTACACCAGTTGGAGTCCCCCACTTGCTAATTGCATGTGGAACAGCTGTGGTATCATTCCCATACTCAATAGCATGGAAACACACTCCTATAACTGAGTACTTCATGTGGGCATTGCCCCTTTTCCTTACCTGGGAGAAGTACTTCATGAAGGTGACGAACAGCATCACAGAGTATAGCTGGGAATACTTCTTACAACAAACACTGTGGAGACAGCCCAACAAACTAGGGGAGAGTGTTCCAGACATAGGGACAGAATGTATGTATTGCTGTTATACAGTTGAACTAAAGCTAGTTTGACAGGGTTTGTGTGGATATGGCTGCTCTGCATGATTTTAAGTCTGGTAGTGTCATATGGCTGACATAACTTCCAAATGTAAGGCTATCCACAGACTAGCCAGAGTTTGGACTCATATTTGGTGTGTTACTCACACATTTTTTGTGCTTGGAAATACAGTAGCATACTCTGAGGATTGCAGTCAGTAAATGGTAACATCCATGTGTGTTTCTGACTTCATATCCCTCAGAACAGATATGTTACAACAACCCTGTTACACCAGCAACTTTCTCAGTTTATGACAGCAATACTGTATTCTCAATAATGCCCCTGTGTTTGGCCTCTGCCCCAAACACAGGGGCATTATTGACATACAGTAAAATATGTCAGGCTTTGTCCAGATGTCATGCTGTAAGAGGTGTATAGGTGTAGCATATCATTATATAGTGACATCATTTCAGATATCATCCCAGTGATGTATCAGACTGCCAGACATGTTACGTGTAGAAGGCCTTGTGTATGAGGACAAAGCCTGGATATTCTGTGGGACTCTATACAGTTGAGAGGACTGTGTATTTCAGGAAATTGTTGACAGACTGTCAGGATTTTGTAGCAATGTATTGTGAATGTGTTATTTGGACTGTGTAGGGGGGAGGTAGATGTAAGTGTTGAGGGTCCTTTTCTATCTGACTTTGCATGCTGCTCCAGCTTCTGGTGCTCTATCAGCTGTATATGTTTGTAGGGGCAGACTGAGATATTTCCCATACCACAGTCAGGCATCAGACTACACTGTGAATTGGGCCAGTATATAAAGGGGTAAGTGTGAGTGGCAAACATGCTGATGATTTTGTTCACACAGTCCATATACTCTACTGTTCCTGTGGCTTACCAGTATATCACTTTTAATGTGGTGAGATTGGTTCTGGGTATGCAATTTCAGTCTGGTATCTGTTGGTCAGTGCTGCTACACCCCTGTAGTGCCTGATATATTTGCAATTACATGTGTATTCCCCACAGCAAAATTGGTTTGTGTTATGGCAGTCTTGTCTGTAGTTTAGACAGTACTTGGTGACATGCCTAGCAGCTCAGTGTAGTTTCCCTACTGTGATGTTATGTCCCAATATTTATAAGATGTACTCTTGCCCGGCCCCCATACATGTTGTGTATGTCTGACACATCAGTGGGATGATGTGAAGATGTACGTCAGTGAGTAGTGGGGAGTAATTTGGTTTTGGACTTGGTCTATTCCAGTCAATATATGGTACAATAGACAGGAGGGTGTTACTGCATCAACTGTGTCACTTATCTACTCCAGTATTTGGGATATGTTCCCAGTTTCTTGGCTTTACAGTGCCCCCCTTGTCAGGCTTGGTCCAAATTTGTTACACTAAGGGGTTCTGAGCATTCTTCTCGACTGGCCAGATTGTTTCAGACTGTCCATGATTACTGCTCATATGTATGTTCTGTTCCACAGAATCATTATGTTCATTCTGTGGTAAATCACTGTGATGATGTGAGGATTTCTGTCTGTAAATGATGACATACATTTCAGTTTCAGAAGTCACGTCTTTCTGGGCATGCATGCTGACACAAACCCTGTTACTGTAGGAACAGTCTACATTTATAACTGCAATACATACATTATGTTCCTGTTCTTGGATCATTGTCCCCCATTTTGACAGCCTTTGTCCAGAATTATTGCACTAAGAGGTGTAGAGGTATGGTGCTGGTTATGACTCCAATGATGCCACTACATGTTATGGGCATATATATATATATATATATATATATATATATATATATATATATATATATATATTTACAGCTAATTGATACCTTTTCTTACCTGGAAGACCTGTGGAGGATATTTCTGTTAACACTACCTGACTGTTTCTACCCATATTCACACAGTCATGGTTACATATGTGCACTCATACTGTGTGTGCATATATGTGTGTGTGTGTGTGTGTGTGTGTGTGTGTGTGTGTGTGTGTGTGTGTGTGCTACTGCCATACTCTGCCTTGATTTCTATCGGTCACCCTGGGTGTGGCCGGAAGTAACCACTAGCTGTGACAGCGTGACACTTGAGGGGCATTTCTTGGAGGAGACTACTTGGTGTATGTACTTATCTTGCTGTCATTTGCAGCCTTGGGATTGGACAGTGGGTGTTGTACACAGTGTATAAGTAGAGCCTTCTTCCAGCTAAGATATAGCTTTTCTTACCTGGCAGTCCTGTGGAGGAAATTTCTGTTAACACTACCTGACTGTTTCTACACATATTCACATATTCCTGGGTGAGATTATGCATACAGCTTACTACCACTTCTGGGATTCAAACCATGCCTGTTTGTGCAAAAAATACAACAAAGTTTGTTTTTCATCAGAATGAGCTCTTGAGAAACTGCTGTCTCTTGTTTGACTGTTTTTTACCTAATACATTCTTGGTTGTACATTCTGACATTTATGCATGGAAAATAGTTCTTATACTGAGTATTCATACTTTGACATAGCACAGTCTGGAAAACACTGATTAACACAACATTACTATTCAGGTGTCAGATCTTGGTGCATGGAACATTTCATATAGTTATTCTCCTGTTTTCCAACTCTACAATCTTTGTCAGATGAGCCTTGATTATTTAATGCTTTCAGAGCTATAGTTGCTGTGCAGAAACTGTACACATTTCAATTCATACCGCCACATACCAAAGTAAACACAACCAGTCCGGGGTTTTGACTTTTATTAACAGGTACTGACACTTTTATTTATATAAAAACGTGTACATCAGTATTACTTTGCTAATGTCTCATTTATTCTGTACAAACCATACCCATTTTCAAATAGTGACAGGTGACATTCTACTCCTTTTTATTTATTTGCTCTGAATACCACAAGCTAGATTTGTACTCACCAGCCTTGCGACGCAGCCTTAGCAGCCTGCTGGCATGGGCGTCCATGTTCGCGGCCCTCTCATCTGTAGCTGTACAGCAGATAGAGAAACATTTGTGCATACCTATCCATCACATACACAGGCTGGACTTTGGAAAACACTTATTGATACTGATACTTATACACGTATGGGACATTCCTCACCAGTGCATCTTGCACCCACTGGTCCAAGAGCTCACTCTTCCTATGCTTCAAGTCAGCAAAGTGGTACCAGACCTGCTCACCAGTCCAAGGGATGCCAGTGGAACTGGTGAGATCATGTGCGAGATGGTCCCAGGACTCAGTTTTGTATTGGGAGCCCTGGTACTGGTCCTGCAGCAGTCTCCCTTCATGGTCTTTTACTAGCAGTCCAACCATGACCCTGGACTCATGAATGCCCCAGCGCTGTGCCCGAAAGCGCACACCCTCACCAATGCTAGCCATAGTGCCTGCAGTGCTGAGCTACAACTGGTTATGGGCTGTATTCCCACCTGCAAGGTGTAAATAGGGCTGATTTCCCACCCTTTGCCATGATTGGATGGTTTTGTATATGCTGAGCAAAGCTAAGCTATGGGCAAACTCACTAAGGTAAGCATTGTTTAAAGGGATACATGCTTAACACTGCTTACTAATGCGAAAATCCGCTTAGTTACGCTAATTCTTGCTTAGTATTTATGTTTAAGCAATGCTTACACTGGCTAAGTAGGGCTGAGCACAACTTAGCATTGTTCAGCTTTCATTTTATGGACTATCAGGATTGTGGGGTTCATTCCTCATTAATGACATGTTATGATATGTATGTTGACCTTCCATAACATCCCCCTACGTGCTTTCATGACATTACATTTTGTGTGACTATACTGTATGGGACACTTGTGTTTATATGGGGGTTTCACAACTTTATTACACTGACACCTCACATTTGGACCTACTACACTACTCTTGTTGACAAATATATATTATTTACTACCTCATCATCTTCTTTCGGCTGTTCCCGTTAGGGGTTGCCACAGCGGATCATCTGTTTCCATTTCTTCCTGTCCTCTGCATCATTCTCTTTCACACAAACCGCCTGCATGTCCTCTCTCACCACATCCATAAACCTTATCTTAGGCCTTCCTCTTTTCCTTTTACCTGGCAGCTCCATCCTTAGCATCCTTTTCCCAATATACCCAGCATCCCTCCTCAGCACATGTCCAAACCAACGCAATCTCGCCTCTCTTGCTTTGTCTCCAAACTGTCCAACCTGAGCTGACCCGCTAATATACTGATTCCTAATCCTATCCATCCTAGTCACACCCAGTGCAAATCTTAACATCTTTAACTCTGCCACATCCAGCTCTGACTCCTGCCTTTTCGTCAATGCTACAGTCTCCAACCCATATAATATAGCTGGTCTCACTACCCTCTTGTAGACCTTCCCTTTCACTCTTATTGGTACTCGTCTGTCACAAATCACTCCTGACACTCTTCTCCACCCATTCAACCCTGCCTGTACTCTCTTCTTCACCTCTCTTCCACACTCACCAATACTCTGAACTGTTGACCCAAGTACTTAAACTCATCCACCTTTACCAACTCTACTCCCTGCATCCTCACCATTCCTCTACCCTCCCTCTCATTTACACACATATATTCTGTTTTAGCCCTGCTGACCTTCATTCCTCTTCTCTCTAAAGCATATCTCCACCTCTCCAGGGTCTCCTCAACCTGGTCCCTACTCTCACTACATATCACAATGTCATCTGCAAACATCATAGTCCACGGGGCCTCCTGTCTAATCTCATCTGTCAACCTGTCCATCACCACTGCAAATAAGAAAGGGCTCAGAGCTGATCCTTGATGTAATCCCACCTCCACCTTAAATGTATCTGTCACTCCCACCACAGTCCTCACCAATGTCACACTGCCTTTGTACATATCCTGTACCCCTCTTACATACTTCTCCGCCACTCCCGACGTCCTCATACAATACCACAACTCCTCTCTAGGCACCCTGTCATATGCTTTCTCTAAGTCCACAAAGACACAATGCAACTCCTTCTGACCTTCTCTGTATTTCTCCAACACTTTCAGAGAAAATATTGCATCTGTAGTGCTCTTTCCTGGCATGAAACCATACTGCTGATCACTAATCATCACCTCCCTTCTTAACCTAGCTTCCACTACTCTTTCCCATAACTTCAAGCTGTGACTGATCAATTTTATCCCTCTGTAGTTACTGCAGCTCTGCACATCACCCTTATTCTTAAAGATAGGTACCAAAACACTTTTTCTCCACTCCTCAGGCATCCTCTGATGTTCCAAAATTTCATTAAACAATCTGGTTAAAAATTCCACTGCCATTTCTCCTAAGCACCTCCATGCTTCCACTGGTATGTCATCTGGGCCAACAGCCTTTCCATTCTTCATCTTCTTCATAGCTGTCCTTACTTCCTCCTTGCTAATCTGCTTCAATTCCTGATTCACTATCCCCACATCATCCAACCTTCTCTCTCTCTCATTCTCTTCATTCATCAGCCCTTCAAAGTACTCTTTCCATCTACTCAACACACTCTCCTCACTTGTGAGTACGTTTCCCTCACTGTCCTTTATCACCCTTACCTGCTGCACATCTTTCCCAGCTCTGTCCCTCTGTCTAGCCAATCGGTACAGGTCCTTTTCTCCCTCTTTAATGTCCAATCTCTCATACAACTCTCTATATGCCTTATCCTTAGCCTTCACCACCTCTCTCTTTGCCATGCGCCTCATCTCCTTATACTCATGTCTACTTTCTTCATCTCTTTGACAATCCCACTTCTTCTTCGCCAGCCTCTTCCTCTGTATACTCTCCTGTACTTCTTCATTCCACCACCATGTCTCCTTGTCCTCCTTCCTCTGTCCAGATGTCACACCAATCACCTTCCTAGCAGTCTCCCTTACTAGCTCTGCTGTAGTTACCCAGCTATTCAGTAACTCTTCATTGCCTCCCAGTGCCTGTCTTTACTTTTCCCTGAACTCCACCTCACAATCACCCTTTTTTAACTTCTACCATTTAATCCTTGGCACTGCTTTCACACTCCTGCTTTGCTTCTTGATCACCAACATCATCCTACAGACCACCATTCTACGCTGCTTAACTACACTTTCCCCAGTCACCACTTAGATTCTCCAAACTCCTTCACACTGGCCCTCCTACCTAATTAAAAAAAAAAACAAAATAGTACTGCTTTCACATATAAAAGTGAAATGTCTTCTTTGGGAATCAAACCATGAATGATTGCATGCAAAGTGGACATGCTAACCACTACACTATTATGCACTGCAACTTTTGGCTGTATATTCCTTGTGATGTGTAAGCTAAGCTGAGCATAGCTGCTCGATGCACACACCCAGTCTGCTATGCTTAAACTTTATTGCGGATAGAAAAAAATATATATATGTGTTTTATTTTATTTACTGTTGGGGTATGCACATTGCTTTCTGCATCTTAGGGCAGGACATCTAGACAACTATATCATACATGGGGGAATTGGTTTAAATGTTCCTCTCAGGAACATGCTTGCTTATTTGGTATGCCAGCATGTACACTGGCATACCGTTCTGGACATATTATCTGTGCTGGACCATTGTGGGGGGCTCTGCTTTTGTGTTTCATTACTTGTTTTGTCCACAGACACTGTTATGTTGACATAACAGTGTCCACGGATACTGTAGATGCTTTAGAATTGCCGTACAGCAATTCTGGAGTGCAGGGGGCATGTTTACTCTGCGAGCACTGCTCAGGCATGCCCCTTGTTCTTGTACATGGATCGTGTCTGTGTGGAAAATATAGCAGCGCGCCTTCATGAATATGCAAGATGAGCTGCTGTTCTACATGGACACTAATCTCTCTGTGCAGGAATAGCACTATTCCTGCATGGAGTTTAATGAATCCAGGAGATTAACTATTGTCACTCAAGCTGTTCTGGTAAAAATGATTGACTTTGTTTTCATTTTCAACCTACTTCTGTTGAGAGTGTTCTCAGTTAGAGTAACTGTAATGAATGGAGAATGTATATGTTTCTATATGTACCAGAGTGTAGCATAATAGTTAGTAATGAGGAGTCTGAGTATGAGCAGAAGTATGAAGAAGGCTGGCAGGTGGTAGGGAATCAGCTAGTTGGAACTGTTTTAAGGTGGGGAGGTGCCTGACTTATAAAGGATATTAGATACTGTCTCTAGGTTGTCTTAATAAGAATAGTTAGATGGAATTAAGTGAATAGAGTGTAAAAAAAAAAAAAGAGAAGACCTTACATATAACCTCAGTCACCTGGGGAACATATTCCTAGAGTAGCATCTTAATTAAATATAACTTCTTATGAAGAAGAGGATACTAGAAGAGATTATAGTATATCAGTGCCCCCTGTGCATTCAGAGAAGCACCTTGTCTGCCCCTTAAGGCTCTTGATGTATTGTTTTCAAACTGAGTAATGAGCCTTAGTACATTCTTATGGCATTTGCTGGGGGAAGTACTATACCCAAAACTGACTCTACACTAACTGCCAAGGTAGACCTAGCCAACTAAGCCATAGTTGCTACGAAGTGGTTAGAGAAGCTGGTGTGTTATCTACAAACTGAGGCACTTACTATAAGAAAATAGTAGAGTAAATAGACTTTAGCTCTCACCTAAGGCTTTAGAAAAATTAGAACTTCATTTGCTACTTAAAACATGTACTGCATTAAAATAATAGATATATATTGATGAGCCTTATTAGTTCTTGGCTAATAGAAGAACTTGGATGAAATGTATTAAATAAAACTCAAAGCTTTAGCTTTCATCTTAGGATTCAGAGGATGTACTTACCTATATGAGTCCTGATTAAGGAGCTTATCTGAGCAGAGATAACATTTAAATGAAGATCTTGTGATAAAGCTGATCCTTAGAAGAATCTTAATTATATAATCTGGACTTTTTGAAGTAAAAGTAGGGAGTTTGAGGTGTTGAAGAGTTAGAAAACTTTGAAGTATTTTCTGATAAGGAAGCAATAATGTGAATAATGGTGCTAAAGTATGGCTGCACTGAGGTGCATTTTGGTACTTCCTCAGCTCAAGGGAAGTGATTTCATGAGGCCATGCTGTATTGAAGAAGATATTAAACAAGTGGGAAAGATTCTTAATAGACTGTGACAAGGATGAGCATAGCAAGACCAGTCAGCACCTACAGAAATTTGTTATAGTTAATAATGAACATTATGGGCAAAAGACAGGGGTGGTCATAGAAGTAGTAGCAGCAGCTATATAAACCAGCAAAGGTTGGGAGAATGGGAAAGTCAGTTTGTATGTAACTCATTATATGCAGACTGTTAGATTTTTTTGGCTGTCTTAATGATGATATTTTTTTATGTGAACTGGTTCAGAAAGTGATTTGGAAGATTTTTATTAGACTGTTATAACAACACTACCATTTTTTTAAAGTTTAAAGTAAAATGGCCATATATTCATGCTGAATTTTTGGACTTGCAGATTAGTAAAAATTGCATTAAGAATACATTTTTGTCCACAATTTTTCATAAACCTATATTTATGAACCATTATTTACAAAGTTCTAGTAATCATCTACCACATATGAAAAACAATATGATAAAATATTTTTGTCAAATTTAATTTCAGATGATTTGATATTTGAGAAAGATAGATGCTCCAATTCTAACTTATACTGAGGGCAGGCTGAGAACAGGTGTTTTGGAACCTGGTCCCTATACTAAGCCTATTTATAGATCGGCCTTACACTGAAGTGTGTCAGTTATACTGAGGGCAAGCCTTTCAGAATCAGGGCAGACTTACAGTGAGAGCAATTCTTTTGGAATCTGGCCAGAGAATGCATGTTTATGAAAAAAGGTTTAAAAAAGAACCTTCATTATTATTTTAATGAAGTAAAGATAAATAGGAATGATGTGTACCATTTCATACTGTCTAGAATTATTATTGATACATAAATACCAGTGTGTCAGTGTGTGTGATACAGCTGGTCACCAGTTCTGCACATGTTTGAGTCCTACCCTTTAGGTTATGTACATAGCTATAAAACACCTTATGGTTATCCTTGGCAGTACTTGCCAGGTTTCTCTCAAAGGAGATCTTGGACAATTTGACAAGTTGTCTGATCTGCCCATTAAGGCTGAGGACTGTGCTTTTCCATTGTTGGATCTTTGTAATCTTGGACACCAACATTTTGCATTTATTGTAGAGTTTGTTTATGCTCAAAGCCCACCATGGCAGCTTGAATTTATTTGGGAATCCGGCTTTGATTTTGTCTGGTACAGCTGAGTTTATACACTGATGCAAGTGAATGTACAGGGCTTTAGTGTAAGCTTCAGTGTAATTAACATTTTCAGCTTGGGTGGAGCTTGGAATGCATTTATACCTTCACCTAAGAGGGTATAGGTTGCCTTGGTGAAATCTTTGATTTCACATTTTGTGAGTTCTCATGTTAGTGTCAGTTTGAAGGTAACTGATATGTAGTCAGTTTTAACTAATGAGGGTCCAACAGTTGAAGCAATGCACCTGTTTGACATGTTGGTGAGGACCAGATCTAGAACATTTATTTTGCTTGTCAGGGTATGGACAATTTACTCCACAGGATTTGAATTCACAAAGTCAAGGAACTTTTGTGCTAGTGAGTTTGGGCTAGAGTAGGTTTCCTAGTTCATGGTGGGATAATTGAAATTCCCCTATAACCAGTGTGTTCAGTAAAATTTGGATTGCTCTCAGTTTGGTTAAGTAGGCTTCATGAGTATTGTGACCCATGGAGGGGGATCTATAACTGGCTAGGACTTGAATGGGCATCTTGTCCACTGTAACCTGGACTTGGAGTAACTCCATGGAGTTGTCTAGTCTAACTAGATGTGAGGTGACTTTATCTCTAATATAGATTAAAACACTGTCTCCTTTGGTTTTCACACATTCCTTTTACAGTCTAAGTGAAGGTACTATGCTGCTCAAGACTAGGGACATACCTGTCTGGGACATATACTCAGACAGCTCAACCATGTGTCTCTTCATATAGTCCAGTGAGGTGCAGCTCAGGTCATAATGGTACTTGTTGCTGAGAGACCTGAGTGCATGTGTGACTTGGTGAATCCTGGCACCAGACAGACAGCTGACCGTGACTTTCTCCTTGTCCAACCTGGTGAGTGAGACATCTGTGTGTCTGACTTTTGAGTCTCCACTGACAAAAAAAAAATGTTTTTTGAGTGTTATGTCTTATGGGCTTGGTGGGTTAGACACTGATGTTGCTATGTGTCATGAGTGCTGTGGAGACTGTGTTAGCTGTAGCAGATGTGTTTTGGAGGTCTCTGGTGTTTCAGTAAATTTTTTGAGAGAACCTCTGCTTATGTGGATTTACGTGTTTGATGCATACTATGAGCAGTGGTACATGTATAAGTAATGGTACTATGTGACTATGTAGTAGTGGGTGAGTTGACAACGTTCTCTATGTTACTCTTCTGAGTGGGATACAGCGTGGATTCTAGAATCTTAGTGTAAATACATCTCTCACACTCTATACTAGATTGTGTTATTAGTAGGAGGTTGTATGTGTACATGAGGCAATTCCTACACTGACTCAAGAGACCCAAGTCAACAAGATTGTCAGGAGAAACAAGGGTAGTCTAACTATCCATAATGCTAGGGTGAACACTGTTGTCACTAGGGGTAGTTTTTCAGAAATGATCACGGAGGAGCACAGCGAATGGATATGTCTGCCTGGGATTTAAGGGAAAATTTGTTGAATTTAACTGTCTGGCTTTGGCACACCATTGCGCAGTAGTGTGTGGTGCTGTGTGATGTGCAAACAATCTGAAACCTGCTCAGATACAGGCCCTAAATACCAAAAGCTAAAACTTGAAAAAACTCTAACAAAATTCAAAAGGATCAATGCGAATGCTTATTCAAAGCCCTAGACTGGCCTTTCTTTACTAGTCAGGTGCCAGTCAAACACAATTCTCTCACAAAAGTGCAGATAGACCCCTTCCAATCCAACATGATTTAGAAAATGTGCTCAGAACAAACAAACCACTACAAACAGTTCCAGGAGCAGCAGGCCTGGATGTGGACTATGCTATAGCTACTAGCTTTCCTAGTTCCAGTAGGAAACACTAGAGCATATTTAACACAGCAGAAAAATAGCAGTGAGACACTGAAAAATGTTTAAAATAGAAGAAAATATACCAGAAGGCTCTAAAGAAAGATTTAAACAGATTTAAACAGTTAACAGATCAGTTAATTAAGCACTGAATGGTGGGAAAACCAGAGTGGGTAGGCAGGCAGAATTCTTGGCAAAAGAATATCTTGATTTTGTGGTCTTTTTCTGCCCCCTGGGTTAATGCTCACTGAAATCATTCCCCCTCTACATTCTGTCACCAGAAGAGTCCAGGGCAACACTCTGGAATTTACAGAATTATAACTCCTTTTCACCTTTTTCATTCCAGGAAAAAGTAATTTGGTGAATGGAAAAAATGGATGCCATCCTGCTGTCTTCTGATGAGCTTTCTTTGACCTTGAGTCAGAAAAGTGTGGAACCATCAAAGGGAGCTTTGACAAAAGATGTTTTGAAGCTGAATGTAGTCACAGAGGTAGATCCAGATATTAGCAATACCAGCACTTTCTACTCATGATGCCATCAGCAGAATTGGAAAACAGACTCATGGACATGTTAGTCATTGAATGAAGGGTAGATAGCTGTGATTCCACAGTTTCTGCTATATCACCAGACAAATTTCCTGAGTGTGATTTACAAAGCTCATTGGTCAAATCATTCTGAAAACAAGTCATACGGGTCTGGTAATTCACTGTGCATAGAGCAAACATTATACTTATGTCCACTTTCTTAATCTTTGCAGCACACTGGACTTCCTGATAGGGGATGACAGAGGTGTTCCCTTCAAAGAGCTCCTTTTTAGCCACTGCTGCAACCACTACGGCATCTACAGCAGGACCCTTGCCCCAATGCAGTCTGTTCCTCAGGGATACCGGTATTTTGTCAGATTTTCTTGGACTCAGCTCCATCACACCTGTCTCCTTCCAAGCTCACTAACAGACCAAGACAATAGGCTCATCAGTGGGAGAATCATCCAGGAAGTGGATGAGGCAGTTCTGAAGTCATTGAGGAATACTGACTCCTTTTCAGAGGGGGCTTCAGTGGAAGAACCCCCTAGCTGTTTCTTCAAATCAAGAATGTGTGCAAATGAGAATTCTTTTAAGGGGGCTCTTGGGGACCCAGCCCCACCTTCAAGTTGGTATCTTCCAGGTATGACTCCTGTGGGGAATCCAAATTTCTGCTTTTACAAGCCCATTTCCTATGTCCTTCTCTGGTAGGAGGCTCCAGAGATGGTTCAGAACCTGAAGGGAAACTCACCCAGAGAGAGATCCCGCAAGACTTACTGAGGCTGACTGTCCCTTCTGAAAGGATGACTGGAAGAAGGAGCTGCAGAATCCAGAGGGGATTAGGCTGGTGCTGAGCTCATGTGAGAAACCTCCTCTCTTGAACTGGAGTTTACCTTTTCAAAAGCATCGAAGACTGAAGTTTAAACTGGAGCTGAGGGAGAACCCTTAGGATCTAAACATCCCAATAAAGGAATTTTCTGGAACCAAATCTGACCCTGTTTGGAAGCTCACATTGAAGACACCCTGCCTAAGGCTAAGTACCCAAATGCAAGAATGGCTTTGATAACCTCAGAGACATTCCCAAACCCCAGACTTTAACCCCAACCTCCCGAGTCCAAGAACCTTCAAAATCTGAGACAGTTGAAGTTGAACAGGTAAGGGAAACCTTTGGAGTTGAAGCAGATCAAGTTCACAGCTTCAACAAGGTCATCCCATGAATATCTCTCAGAACTAATGACAATAGATTTGATGTATGGACCAGAGAAGGAGATATCCCTAGAGGGATCTCCAGGTCCTGGGCCAGAGCCCCCAGTGGGGGTGGTGCTGGGAAGATCCCCATCTGGATCTGTGTCCTCAAAAACTTACTCATTATCTTGTTGATGTTGGCTTCTGACAGACTGTTCAAAGATCAAAAGGACCTGAAAGAAGAGGCTACAGAGGGTGACCTGGAAGACCAGTGAGTTGAATCTTCCTGAAGAAATGTAAAGTGGAGTCCAGGACTGGTTGGCTCTGGTGAAAATCTGCATGGAGGTGATAGTGATAAGATCCAGTTTGGATCTTAAACTTCACAGAATCTAATTATCTTGGCATTTTTGGAACCAGATGGGCCCAGGATCTCTTCAAGGCTCTTTCTCTGCTATCTGTTTTCTTTTTCTGCTTTTCTTTTTTCTTTTATTTCTCTCTCTCTCTCTCTCTGTATCTCTCTTTTTCTTTTCTCTTTAACACATCTGCACTTGTCCCCTAGATTCTTGGTTGAACAGGGAGCAGATGCTGACACCAAAGTGGTCAATTCCGGGTCAGGGAAAAGACGCTGGAGGACTAATGTGTTTCTGCAATCATTAAGAGACCTGGACCCAAAAGGAGTAACAGGGTTCATATTCTGTGTCCAAGTGATCTAATCCTAAACAGTAAAAGCACAAAACATGGGTGTCTTAGGGAGGCATCTTGTGCCCACAAGTGCTGCACTTTTTAAAACTAGAGACCTTATCACTCATGGTCAATTACACACTAGCACCACACAGAAGAAAGAAGTTATAAATCCCACAAACAGTTTAACACATGCTAACTAATCAAGATAAAAATTACTGTAAAGATATCAACAAACTCTTTTTTAATATATAAAGTTAGAGGGGAGATAGGGTGGGAAAGAAACTCACAGAAACACACTAAATACATAAGGAAAACATTAGATCTAGGTCTAAGAGCAAAATTATAATACCTCTGAAGAAAAACCTGCTGAAAAAAGCACTTATATCAAAGTTAGGTTGTGAGCCCTCAGATCATGTCAGACCTGAATAGGCATCAAACAAGATCTGAGGTACTGAATGGATGGAAGATCTGAGGTACTGAATGGATGGTGAGGTCTTATGGGTAGAGAAGAAGCCTGAGACTTGAATCTGAGAGCTAGAAAAAGGTGACAATGTCAGATCTGGTCAGATCTGTCAACCCATCTATTCAGTTAGATGGAAAAGACAAGAGATCTCAAACAAATAATGTAGAACCAGAGAAATGCTAGCCCTAAATGGGTGCTGGTTCATTTCTTAGCACCAGCTAGAAAACATTTTCCATTTACTGATATATGATTTTCTAGTAGCAGGTTTTCTTGCCACCTTTAACACCTCCTGCACATCCTCTGGAAAAAAGGTACCTAAAAGTATTAAAATTTAATCTTCTACACAGTCAGTTGCAGTTGGTTGGGTGCAGGATATATCAAATACCAGTGGTCTTGTGTGAATAGCTCTAGTCTATGAGGATGCTACTGGTAATTGGTCCTGGCCATTTCCAAAAGAAGGAAGAACCAGTGATGCCTGGGTCATAAAGGAGTCACCACAATGCTCTTTGGAGTGTCCTTTTGAATTTTCAGGAAGACCCTGGATATTAGTGGAAAGAGTGGAAAAGTATACAAAAACATTCCAGGCAAAAGAAAGAAGAAGTGTATTTCTTTCAGGCCTTTTTATGTGGAGTCCTGGAGCAGAATCTTTCCAACTGATAGTTATGAGCAGTGGCAAAAGATCCATTTTAAGTGTTTCACAGAACTGGATCAATTCTTGGAAGACCCATTGATTCAACTTCCATTCATAAGAGTTTCTCCTGGTGCTGCAGAGCTTGTCTGCCGCATAATTTTGTTTTGTGGGTATGTAAAAATGTGAGATTGTGCTGAAAGGTTATATACCAGGCTGCCATGCTAGTCTGCAAACAGGGTAAGAGCTGGTTCTCCCCTTTATGTACCACATCCCTGTGATGTTGTCTGTAAACACTTTTTGAGTTCCTGGGGGCCTATAAATGATTGAGAGAGTTGAAAGCATTTATAAGTGCCTGCACTTTTTTATGTTTTTTTGTTTGATGTTTTTGGTTCCAAAGTTTCTGCACTTTTATCCCCATTAATACTGCTCCCCAAGCAAAGTCTGATGTGTCTGATGTGACCAACTGTTCTGAATCTGGGAGTGAGAATAGGAAACCTGGATTCTGAGAAATATGCTGTCTCCACCAAAGTTCTCCCTTTTCACAAAATCCAAAATGAATCTGGAATGTCAGGGATGTTGATGGAGGGGGCCATAGAGGTTTCAGTTATCACTGAATTTTTCTCATGTGGAGGCTTGCAGGAGGGATCGTGAGACTTGTAGAAGCCATCAAACCCAGAATCCCGAGACATTCCCTGACTGAGATGGTTGTATGAGCACAAAAATTCAGAAAGTGCTCCGAATACAGATCTACCCTGTCCTGTGGAAGAAAATCTCTTTGAATTGTAGGGTCCAGGAAACACCTCAGAAAAACAATCCTGTGAGAAGGAATCAAATGAGACTTTTGTATGTTCTTTTGGAACCCCAGTATGTGTAGGATATCCCTTACCCAAGTGACAGATTCTGACACTTGGAAAAAGGCTCTGTAAAGATAAGTAAATCATCTAAATAAGGAAAAATGTGAACTTCTTGCTGTCTTTTTTAGGTTATCAAAGGAATTTGGCATTTTGTGAATATCACTGGGCCACTGGATAGACCAAAGGGTAATGCAGAGAAGTCATAATGTGATCCAGGCATATAAAACCTTAAGAAACATCTGAAATCTGGATCTATAAGAATGTGATGATGTGCATCGTCTAAATATAAGGTCACCAGAAAGCTTAAATGAGGAGTAAGGGGTAACATTTTGAACTTAGGCACTATCACAACGAGGTTCTGAAAGGAAAGCTCCAGAATTGGTTGCAAAGAATCTTGTTTCTATGTCACCAGAAATAAACACTCTTGAATAAAATCCTTCTCCTACCTGAGGAGGAGGAACCACTTCTACACCCCATGAGAAACCTGACTCTAAATGATAGGAGGAAAAAAATAGAGTTTTGTCTAGCAAATGAGTGGGAGTCCTGGAAAAGGAAGGATAGACGCCCACTGTCATCTGCAACCTTGACAGATTGCTTTCAGAACACATCTGTCTGAAACTGTGCTGCCAAAGAGATAAATGGCAGTTCAGACTTTCTGGAGGGATTAAGGCATTGTTGGGGTGGGGAAAGGAAAGGCAATCTTAAATACAGTTATTCAGACTTAGACTCTCCTTTATTCTGGAAGGGGGAGTGCTTTTTTCTTTTTAGAATCTCCCTGAAATTGTTTTTTAAATGCTCACTTATCATCAGCTTGCTGAGTTTGTTTATTTTGATTTTTAAAGAATGCTGCAATGACAGCATTAAATCTCTTGGTAAACTTGGAAAAGGAAAGCTATAAAAATGATAAATAATCCTTGAACTGGCTCACCCCTCTTATCACACTTTTTAAGGACCACTGCAATAGCTAGCCCAAAAACTAAGTCTCTATCCAAGGAAGAGTTAAAAATTTCATTTTTGATATCTTCTGGAAGGTTTTGAGAATGCATCCAAGCAAACCTCCTAACAGTTCCAGGGGCAGCAGAGCTGTAAGTGGCATTAGCAGAACCATGAACACATTTCAAATAGAGTAGCCACTTAAGATACAGAAGCAGCCAAATTACACAAGACAGATTGCTCCTTAGAAGGGTAAATATATGCTAAAGTATTTGTCATAATCTAGAAAAGAGGCAGACATAAACTTTAACATCTGAGCTTGACAGATGAAACTTCTAAGATCAAGTGTTACAGATAAATACACTTTTTCCACAAATCTATCAAAAGCTTTTCCAGCCTTGTCAAGAAAGGGATTGGTATTAAACTAATGTTTAACAGCAGCTGGGTTTTCTAAAGCAATAGCTGCTGGGTCTGTTTTTTTCTTTCTTGGGGCAGGAGGCTGTCTATCAGACAAGTCTTATGTTGTGAAAAAAACATTTTCCAGTGCAGAAAGAACAGGGGGAATTGGACGGGGCTTTAGAAAATCTAGTTGTAATAAATCATAAAGAATTGATTTATTCCAAAAATAGTTTCAGAAAAAGAAAATACTTTAAAGAGACTGACAAAAGTCATACTCTCCTGAGAAACTGAATGGAAATCTGAGAAGACAAAATAGCATCTGTCCCTTCATGATCAAGTTGTGGTCAATAAGCTTGAATTTCTTTAGAAAAAGAGGAATCTATTTTTCTTTTACCAGAAACAGCAGAGCTAGAAGGGTCAAGAGCCTTATCTAAGCCCTTAGCTAAGCCTAATACATTCCTCCTGTCTAAAGTCACTGAGACAGGAGCAGAAATATGTCTTAAGTTCTTGCTTGTTTTTGACAGAAATTTAAGAAGCAGACCCAATTTTGACAGGAAAGACCTCCCTAAGGACAGGTGTAGCATTCTGGCTAGGGAGAGTGGTATTTCCTGCCTCTCCTCCCAGGATCAATAATAGTGGTTCTCCCTTGCCCACCAAGGGCACTCCAACAGCAGCACAGGGCATGTTTAACCTATTGTCCATGATGGCTGTAGGCATTACATCAAAGTGAGCCATGAAAAACACGCTCAGTCAGATAAAAAAGAAATGACCACAGCAGAGTTACTCATCTACAGCTGAGGCACTTTTATCAGCCTGCTATGGTGGCAAGGACTGTTTAATAATTTTCTTCGTCCTTTTGTGGCTGGAAAAATAAAGAAAGAGGAACTGGTAGGTTATTGCATGGCTAAGAAGAAAAAATATATCTGATTCCCAGGAAAGCCTGGTAGCAGTAGTGAGTAAAGCAGTTACGTGGTAAAAAGTAACTTTTACCCAATAAAACAATAAAAACACTTTAAACACTTACAACTACTACATTCCCCAAAACTAAAATAATAAAACCTTTACTTCAGAAAAAGCAGTTTTGAATTAGTTTTAACAACTTTTAACCACAGAATGAAAAAAGTGACACCAGAATTTAAAAGCAATTAATAGTCAAGTAACATGCTAAAAACACCTTTTCCTAGCTTTAAAATTAAATTTTCACAGAAAACGTAGAACTTTTGTTTCCCCCAAAGGGAATTTATCTGCTCAGCACTGGAACAACTTTAGCCAACTGTTGATCCTTGAAAGCCCTCAAGAGAAGCGCTCTTTGATAATGGAAATGCTCTGAAGGGCTTGGCACCCAAACCTGATTTTTAGTCAGCTGAGCTTGAGCTGGGTAATGGTGTGGGAGAGTGGAAGGTGCTCTGTAACTTTGGAAACTGTCCGGCTGTTATACCCATACCAGGATATAACCCATCTAGCTAAGGCTACTACAGCAATGACCTATTATGATTTATGCAAAATAGTATCAGAGTTTATCCTTTAATAATCCCTATTTCAGGAATAATGTACTGAGAAAAAAAAACTGTAGTAGGGGATAATAACACTGTAATGTGTTAATTGATGAGATACTGTGGAGGGAATTCCTTCATAGCTACTAGGAAGCTAATAATCACAAAGCTCTGTCCTTTTTTATAAGAAAGAGTCAGATAAATAGAAAAAATATTTGAATTTTTCATCATCTGTAAAAAATATCAAGCTTTTTAAATTTTGTCACTAGACAGTTATATTGTATTATATAATAAAAATGCAGACAATCTAGCATATGCAGTTTCTGTGATTTAAAGCAACAATTTCTATTCACAATTTCTATTTTATTCATCTCACATATCTTCCAATAAGCTTGACTGAAAAAATATATCCATTGTTCTTTACATGCTCTATCAAATCTGATCTCTCAAATCTAGTCTTCACCTCCACTATCTATTCACTTGAAATATTGCTTAGTTCTTATCTAGATTGCCTAGATGTTTTTCTTTTTATCTTTAGTTTAATTCTAAACTTTGTAATAAAATGAAATGGTCTGAATTACAGTCAGTTCCAAGTCTTAATTTCAGCTGTCTGTATGCAGGTCTTCTATCTCAGACAGCAAAATATATAGTCAGTCTGATTTTGCTTGTGACTGTCTAGTGATATTCATACATAAAACTATCACTTAGGCTGTTGAAAGAGAATGCTTGCTATGACCACTGAACTATCTGGGTAGAATTATAGCAGACTCTGCCCTACTTCACTTCATAATCCAAGGCCAAACCTTCATGTTATCACAATGGTACTTTTTCTGCCAACTCTAGCATTCAGATCATCTATGGTGAATATAATCCCAGGGATTCATTAACTTGCATGTACACATTGTTCTAAACTTACACTCTCCTTTCATGTTAGTGAGACAAGCAGTGGTGTTCACTGAATATTCAAGTTGCTAAGCAAGCCTTGTCATTCAGCAGCACCTGTCCATGGCCATAACTCCTTGCAGCCACAAACAGGTGCATGGAGGCACAAGTACACAATATAAACAACAGGTTGCATAAACATGCAACCCCAGTAAGAGAAAACAAATGTACGGCACAATACAAGGTAAGGGCACCTTAAATGATGTAATGAAAACACAGGGGAAAATTAAAAAGGGAATTGTAGTTAGATCTAAGTATAGTAGTGTGCAAACAACAGTAATTAAATATATCTGGAGCTGTACCAGTGATCCTGTTCACTTAGGGATATGTGCATCAAAACAAAAAAAAAAAAAAAAAGAGACGCTGTCAAAGGATGTGAGAGGGAAACAGCTACAATGCAACAAAGGGAAGTACATGTGAAATGTATTTAAAGTGCTGAGTTGAGATAACGGTTAGCAAGGAAAGTAGATACATTAGGGGATATTAATTTAATTTTAATTTAATTTAATTTATATTTGTTAACCGGGGGTGTCTGACTGAGCTGAAAAGGCCCTTTTTCAGCAGAGGCCCGGGGAGAAAAGCTCCACATAGAAAAATTACAGATACATTTAGACATGATCAGTATACACACAAATTACAAAAGACATGTTTTTACAGTGGTATGCAGCACATCAACAGTTACAGTGGAGAGAACAAACAAAAAAATATTTAAAAATAAAGGTACTTAATAGATTTGTGGTATACAGCTGAAATTTGGAACATAGGTAGAATACATACATAGTACACAGGTACAGTACATACATTGCAGATTAGCCAGTGTTTGTGAGAATAGTTTTCAATCTTAATCAAGTACTCTAGGTTTAGTATGTGTGCCTTATCCGCTTTCACTAGCTTGGGGAGCAATCATGGCACTGCCAGCTTTGCTTGACATGTTGCCTGATGAGGTCTTTAAAGGAGGCTCAGATGATGTGTTTTGAATGCTAGTGGGGACAGAGTTCCATTTTTTAGCCACTGAACTAATATATAGTGCATCTCCAAAGCTATTGTAGCTGTTGGCGACTTCTAGTAGTAGCTTGCTTGATGATCTAAGAGGCCTTTTGGCTGAGTGATGTACTAGGTTTTTGAGGGCAGGACACTTATTGGGAGGTAATAGATAGAATGACAGAGGCAGAGCTGATTGTAGGTTAGGAGGTTGGGCAGTTCAAACCAGTGGAGCTGTCTCAAAGCAGTACAGTGATGAGTTCTATATGAGCAATTTGCAGCAAAGTGGGCAATTCTGTTATAGCAGGCTTCCATTTTGCTTAGTTTTGTTTTGTTGAGATTAGTCAGAATGGGAGATGCATAGAGTAGGGTGGATAGAAGTTCGGAGCGAGCAATGGCTGATCTTGTGTTGTTGGTAAGAAATGGTTTGATATGGTAGAGTGATCCCAGTTTGGCATTTACTTTTTTAATAGTTAAGTTGAGATGACTATCAAATTTTAGGTGGGAGTCTATGGTTATTCCCAATAGCTTAGCCTGTGCCACTGGAGCGATTGGAGTAACATTTGTGGCGTAGATAGTGAATTGACTGTTATCAGTGTTTTTGTTAGAACTGATTATAATCATAAGCTGAGTTTTCTTTGGATTGAGGATAAGTTGGGCTTTGGTTAGGTAGTTTTCAACATCAGAGAATGCTAGATGAGTTGTTTGCAGGAGGGTGGGAATGTTTTGTGCAGCACAGATTAAGATAGTGTCACCTGCATACTGAATGATAGATGCATGCTGTGTGGAGGTATGGAGGTCATTTGTGAAGATTGTGAATAGTAGTAGTCCTAAGATAGAACCTTGTGGGACTCCTACAGTTATGGGCAACTGAGGAGAGAGAGAATTTTCCCATTTCACAGCTTGGTACCTGTCAGTTAAGTAGCTTTGGAACCAGGTAAGAGTGGAATTTGATAGGTGATACTGGTTTAGTTTGTTTAGCAGGATTTGGTGTGAGACTGTGTCAAATGCCTTGGACATATCCAAAAAGAGAGTTGCCACCTGCAGGCCTTCATTTTTGAGATGTTTTACTATGTCTGTGAAGCAGAGGAGGGCTGTAGTGGTACTATGGGCAGGTCTGAAACCATGCTGAGTAGGTGACAGGATGTTGCTGTCTAGGAGATATTTTAGCATCTGGGTATGGATGTATTTTTATAGGATTTTGAACAGGGAGGAGAGTAAAGCAATGGGTCTGTAGTTATTAAGTTCAGTGGAGGTCCCACCTTTATGAATGGGTGTAACATAGGATATTTTCCAGAGTTTGGGCACATAGTTTTCAACAATTGATCTGTTTATGAGAGTGGAGATTGGGATAGCAATAGCATCTGCTGTGAGTTTCAAGAAATAGCTGGGGAGTAGGTCAGCTGCTGTTGATGAGGTTTGAACAGCATGCTTTTGATTGAAGTGGTAGAAACTGTTTTGAGGGTAAAGCTTGTATTAGTGTTATTTGTGTTGGGGGGGTGGGGGCTAGTGAGGAAGGAACTGTCCTGTGATACTAAGGATAGAATTGAGTTCACAAAGTAGGAGTTGAATTGTGTTTCAATGGGAACTTTAGTGTCAGAGGTGGTTGGTTTAGGGGTAGCCTTTTGGGTGGGATTTACTAGCTGGTTTACATTTTTCCAAAATTTTTGGGGGTTGTGTTGGTATTTAGTTTGTAATGTCATGTAGTAGGAATTTTTTTGTCCAGCCTAATGCATTTTTTGCACAGTCGCTCAGTTCTTGGTAGTTAGTTAGGCTTTGTGTTTCTTTGTTTTTTTGATAGTAAAGCCAGGCAGCATCTCTGGACTTGAGGATTTGTTTGGTTTCATTACTAAGCCAGGGGTTTGTAGAGGTTCTAACCTTGATTTTGCGCAATGGAGCGACAGTGTCTAGGTGTTGTAGAAATGTTTTGTTGAAATATGCTACAGCCTGGTCAAGTAGGATGGTTTTTAAGGGGGTCCAGTCACAGTTACAGAGTAAAGTACTGAGGACCTCAGGAGAGAATTTGTTTCTGTTTCTAGTGGATATACAGTTAGTGGTTTTGCATATGCTTGTTCTACTATGTATAAAGTATATTATGTTGTGGTCACTTAAGGTGTCTGGGAAACTGCCTGCATGGGTGTACAATGTGGGTTTGTTAGTTAGGACCCAGTCAAGGATGGATTCCTTTTTAGATTTTTTTATCACATCTAGTTGGAATTTGGACTAGCTGCTGGTATCCATGGAGATTTATTAGATTACTTGGTGGTTCTGATATGCAGACGAACCAATCTAGGTTGAAAACTCCCAGAATAAGGGTTTCTTGTGAGTATGTGGAAGAACACCAGGATAAGAAGTCTTCAAGGATAGCAGGTGTATTACCAGGTGGAATATAGATCACAATTGTGGTGATGACCTTTTTAGGGTGAAGTTGAAGTTGTGAGATAAGTATGTCCCAATTATTGGGGGAGGGGTAGGAGTTCGGTAACTGACGTACAGTTAAGTTGGAATTATACAGTAAGGCAGTTCCACCCCCTTTACAAAGTGGTCTGTCTTGTCTAATGATATTGTAGCCGGTAGGGAGAACTTCTGAGTTAGCTATGTTTTTATTTAGCCAGGTTTCTCTTAAAACAACTATGTTTGGGGAGTAGTGTGCTATTGTGGCCTGGAATTCAGGTATTTTATTTTTGATACTTCTAATATTAATATTTAGCATTAAAAGATGGTTGGTTTGTTGCTGTTGTTGATTTGCCCTGGGATCAAGATAGTGGGGGTGTTATGTTCTGACATTTGTGTTGGAGCAGTTTGTGTTCGACAGGATGGATTTGGGCCTGGGTTGGGGTGGATATCCCCACTTATGGTGAGCCTGTAGTTAAAATGGTGATACAGATGTTGGAGTTTGGTGATGAGTGTGAGAAAGTATTGTGTTTTTTTGGAGTAGGAATGACAGCATGTGTGTTTAGTTCTGAATTGGTCCTTTATGTAGTTCTTGAACAATTGTGGACAGATATTATTATAGGGTTCAGCACCTAGGCGGTGCGACAACCCACTGTGAGACAACTGGATGTGGACAGATGGCAGTATGGCAGTTTAGCTGCAGTGACAAATGCCTGCAGACAATTCCCTGTGAAAATAAGGTAACCCCCTGCACCCTAACCACAGGTGTGAGATACAAACCCCCTATGTGATCTACACTCTACACCCCCTAGAAACCACCATGTGCAACTAACACTGTAACATGTGCCTAGAATAGGATGCCAAGTGGGCAGCAAAGTGGTAGAGTGAAAGCTGTGTGCTGTGGGCAAAGCCTTTATTAACGCAAAATGTAAAGTGATGTGGGAAGTGCTTGGTGCATACTAAACCATGACATAATCATAACTTATAGAAATGTGCCACAGCACGGAGAAAATCCTGCACATCACTATAGTCACACTTATGTTGCAAGATGTGTTTTAGACGACGCTCCCTTACAACAATTGCCTTCCTACGTGGTGTCACAGGCATCCCCCGCAACAGAGATTCTCGTCGGGTATCTGTTAAGTTCTGTTCCTGTTGCAGGACAGTCAAAAGATCACATAGCTGCACAGCAGGTTGTCCCAGTAACACTTTGAGCCGACGATGCCATGCCTCTACCTGGTTATTAGTCCATGGGAAATCCATGCCGGTCACATCACTAACATTCCAGAACCGTAGAGGATAGGATAATGGTAGTCGTTGCTGTGAAGAGCAGCGGGACGCATATTTGCGTGGTCGGCCTCGCACATAATGATGATCCAGGAATACGCCAATAGGCTGTGCACATTCAGGTAACGTAGCCACAATGTCCACAAATGCAGGGACAACATCTTCAACTGGTAGGAATGCCAATGCAATTAGCTTACGTATGGCAATAGAGAATGCGGTGTCTGTACCATAGAGGGCTACAAGGTGGTTATGCTGGATCTGGCGCCAAATGATCTGTGCAAAGTGGAAAAGGCACCCTTTCAGAATACTCTTTGGGAATGCCTTACGGCTGGCATGGATTGCTGCCTTCTCGAAATCAGTCAGTATATACTGTGGAGCCAGGGTACAGTCCTGTTCTGCAGTCATACTCTTCAGTATCTCCCACATACTGTAGTATGCAGACTCTGACTTCCTTGTCATGAGACAGTACACCAGGGGGACAATCCTTGTTGAGGTGTGGGTCCCAATACAGCCATGTAATGTATACAGCTGACGGCATATATCGGCCTGTGTAGGGAAGGTGCCATCTCCAAGAATGATTTCAACTCTACACAGATCAATTAGGTTCTGTGCTGTTGTAAGTAGAACCAAGGAATCAGTCCCATCCATATCAGATCTTCTACGGAGGATAAAGCTGCCACTATGGAGTGGATAGTGGCTGACATCAATATCTGCAAGTGTTACTGGAGGTGTGGTCATGGATGCCCGTGCCCTCTGACGTACCCTGGTTATGCTACGATGCAATGTGGCACGGCAAGGCATCTCCTGAAGTACATTCTCATCTGCTGTGCCTAGGACACTCTGCATCACCAAACTTGGCAACTCATTGCTAGTTACTGCCCTCTGCCGCAGTTCTGCTTGCAGTGTAGCAACCTGGGCTATTGTTGCATATGGCCCGTGCTGGTGAGGCAGTGATTTCAGCAGTTCCTCACCCTCTTCCTGATGTACAGTGATGGCACGACCTCTACAGGCCTGTAGTCTCCGCTCAATACATGCCCAATACCGTTTGGGTGGTAGTTCACGCTCCAAATGGTAGAGGTATCCCTCCACTACCAGCATTGGTTTGCCCCGTTGGCTGGGCACTGTGCTGTATTTGTTGCCAAGCTGACCAAGGCTATACCTGTACATAACTTCCATCATGGTAACACCACTTGTAGATGGCCTCTCATTATCCATCACAGCATGTATAGTTGGGAACTGAATGCACAGACGTCACTGCTACAATTCACTATTAGATGTAACAATACTTGCTTTACACCGCCCTGTGTTGGACCCTGTGTTATAGTGCTGCCTGCAACAGCTCACTGTGCAGTTGTCAGTACTATTCCTTGGTCTAACTGCCTGTCATGCTATGGAGTCACTATATGCAGTTTAGACAGCCATAGGGCTAACAAATGTATATACTGTGGTAAGCATATATCTGTCCTGATTCAAACACAGTTTCTACATGTGGTGTACATGTCCCTTTTAACTCCCAGTTGTAGCTGCTAGCCAATCAGGGTATGGGGCCCTGTCTCAGTTTCAGTGACAGAGGTTACATAGGGAAGTTGCTCAGTGTTGCACCCTTCTTTGCCTGCCTGGGCCTACATACCTTTGTACACCAGCTCCAGGAGACACCGGATGGGTTTTCCAGAACGTACTAAACACACCTGCTGCTGTAGACTAGGTGTGGGGGTTGACACTCCTTTCTGGAAGCGTTTCTTCGTTCACAGTTCCCACCTGCCATTGTACTAGGGGGGCCGTACTTGAACAGATGCTGTGTGTTGCACTTATGGCTATACATCACTATGTCTGAGACTTGGAATGGACATATTCCCAATACTGTTAACCACTGGCACATTCTGTGTCAAGTGCTGTGCATAGTTTGGTAGTTGTTACCCTACATGCTCCTACAGTAGCATGTGCTTTCTAAGGGGTATGAAGTCTGAAACTTCTCCTTCTGTTGCACTCCATTTCATATGTGTGCTATTCCATTTGCAGTACAAGGGTTACTATATCCGATCTGTAAAGGTGCTTTGAATAGACAGGGACATATTGAATGTTAATGCGCATGTAGAATGACACTGCTGCAGCTGCTGCTAGTGTGGATTATATTTCTGGTCTACTGTGGCTGTTTACTGTTCGGGTTTGTCTGGAGTCCAGCTGATCTACTGGTAAATTCTTACTGTTTATACTGTTGTGTATTTACTTGTGTACTGTGTATGTGTGGGATATTTGTGCTTGAATGCTATATTATTTAAAAATCATTTGCCGTGTGTTTGAATTACGCGCTTTTGACTTAGTGTGGATTATAGTTCTGGTCTACTGTGGCTGTTTACTGTTTGGGTTTGTCTGGAGTCCAGCTGATCTACTGGTAAGTTCTTACTGTTTATACTGTTGTGTATTTACTTGTGTACTGTGTATGTGTGGGATATTTGTGCTTGAATGCTATATTATTTAAAAATCATTTGCCGTGTGTTTGAATTACGTGCTTTTGACTTAATGTGGATTATAGTTCTGGTCTACTGTGGCTGTTTACTGTTCGGGTTTGTCTGGTGTTCAGCTGATCTACTGGTAAGTTCTTACTGTTTATATTGTTGTGTATGTGCTTGTGTACTGTGTATGTGTGGGATATTTGTGCTTGAATGCTGTACTATGTATATATTGATTGCCGTGTGTGTGAACTACGCGCTTGTGACTTGTTTAGTTTTGCAGCGTAGCTGCTTTAGGGGTTGTCGCTATATGTGTCTTTTTCTACCAACGTGGGTTCCGACGGCTGATCTGTATTTCGGCCACACCGCTCTACGATCTAGCGGTGCCGCGGCCTTCTTGTTTCAGCGTTGTAGCTCGCGGGCAACCGTCTCGCGATCTACACGCCGGAACCCATTATTATAATGTGTGGTGACTGTATATGAGAGTGCATAATGTGGTGTTGTGCTACTAAGTTTAGGGATATTACTAGAATAGTGGTTCCCAAACTTTTTTGTCCCAGGGCACCCTAAAAATTTTTTAGACCAGTCATGGCACCCAATATTTTTTTTTGTCAGACAACACTATCAGAACATTTGAAAACTCTTTGGAATAAATATTTTTTTAATAATGGGACTATATAGAAACACTGTAAACACAAAAATGCAACACAACTTTAGATTAACATTACGTATTGAGTCAATACATTTATTTAAAATCACATATCAATTAATGAGATTGATGACTCTGCATACTACGTGATAAATGCTCAAGTCTGGCTGGAATTTTCTACAAGCACATTCTCAAATCGTTTTCTACATCTTGAAGTCTCTCTCTCTGCTTACTTTTTATGGAAGTCATCACGGAGAATGCGTTTTCGCACAGGTAAGTGGTACAGAAAGGCAACAGTACCTCAATGGCTTTTGCTCCAATATCAGGATGTTCTGCTTCAACTTCAAGCCAAAATTGTGCCAAATTAACTGAGTTAAGTTTGAGCTGCAACGATCTGTCTTTTTCAATATCGATTAACTGTTCCTTCTGCATTAGTGAAAGACCAGCCAAGTTCTTGTGCTGATAAAAAGGGTTCCTAACCCAATGTTTATCAGATGTATCAAGAGATGGGAAGTAGTACTGAAACTGTTGTTTTAGTAAAGTTAAGTGTTCAAGAATCAGGTTGTGTAATACAACTCCTCCAGGATCAGCTCGTGCTGCATTTGGAAACATGTGAATTGAAGTTGCTGTTTCTACTTCCTGTTGCCACAAATCAATTTTGCGTTTAACTGCTTCCAGTTTGTCAGTGACAGAAAGAATGTTAGCATCAACACCTTGCATACCTAAATTCACTGAATTCAGGACTTCAAATATGTCAGCAAGGTATGAAATTTTACTGGTCCAGGAGGAATCAAACAGTAACGTTGCAAATTCATTGTGTGGTTGATTTTGAAGAAAAAATGTTTTCAATTCAAGGTGAAGTTCGCAAACACGTGCGAGAACTTTTCCCCTGGACAGCCATCTGATATCATTATGTAGCAAAACAGTGATATAATCAGAACTCATATCTTTACATAGTTCTGAAAACAGTCGGCTTTTGGCTGGATGCAACTTGATGTAATTAACAATTTGCACCACTTCACGTAAGACCGTATGTAGATCAGATGGCAATTTTTTACTTACAAGGGCTTCCCTGTGAATGAAACAGTGTGTTGTGGTTATGTTTGGATTAGTTGCTTTTGCCAAACTCAGGAATCCATGGACGCATCCTGTCATAGAAGGCACTCCATCTGTGCAAACTGAGGTGCAGCATTGCCATAACAATCTATGTTGCTCAAGAAATGTGCAGATACACTTAAATATGTCTTTTCCATGTGTCTGAATTAGCTCTCTGTAAAACAGGAACTGTTCAATAAGTGACTGTTGATTTGGATATCTTACAAATGCCATTAATTGTGCGTTACCACTGATGTCTGTAGATTCATCGAGTTGGAGAGAGAATCTCTTGCAGATTTTGAGCTGGTTGCAAACACTGTAATTAATATCATCAGACATCCTTTCAATTCTTCATGCAACAGTATTGTTGGATGATGATATTTTTGCAATAACTTTCTCTGCCTCATCACCTAACATTGTTTTCACCATCAGCTGACATGCTGGCATTATCAAACTCTCCACAACAGTATGTGGCTTCATGTTTTTTGCAACTAATTCTGCCACTTGAAAGCTGGCAAGTTGCACTTTGTCAGAAACTGTAACTGCTTTTGTAAAAAACTGAACCTGTTTCTGTTGAGATTGTAGCAAGCGTTTAAAATAAAGTTGGTCTCTCTTAGCAGCAGCAGGATGTTTGGTTTTTAAATGGCATTGCAGCTTACTGGGAACCATGGCTTAATTTGATAGAAGTTTGTGGCATATAATGTAACATGGCTGTTGCATGCCCTGTTTCTCAACAAATGTAAAACCATAATTAACATAATTATCTGAATAAAGCCTTGTTTTCTTAACAGCAGAAGCCTTGGCTTTTGGCTGGTCAGCAGTCATACAACTTTCGCTGGTACTCTCATTACAATCACTACTATCATCTTCAGAAGTGTAATCCACTTGACGCTTTGAGGTAGAGGCCATTGTTACCAAAAAAAACAATACTTCTTTTATTTAACACTTCTTCTCTCTTCACCTCTCGTACAACAAAGATGTTGATGTAGTCACGCACAGTGTTGCCAGATTTCTAACACATATCACGCAATTCCTGGTTATAAAATTATGAACAAAATTATTCCCAGTATATTTATTATTCCTTGAGTGTGTGTGTGTGTGTGTGTGTGTGTGTGTGTGTGTGTGTGTGTGCGTGCATGCGTGCGTGCGTGTGTGTGTGTGTGTGTGTGTGTGTGTAAAATTCCATAAGGAGAGGTTGGGTTTTTATAGATGTAAGTGAGCCGTTTGAATAATGAAGTCCGTATGCATGTGAATAATAGCCCAAGTTAACAGGTAACATGCTGCAGTGTAATGCTCAATGTCTAGCTCTAGCTCAATTCTATAATTAATAGCACTGAATTCTGCATTTTACATAAGTAAATGTTAGTATTTTGCAAAGGAATGGTAAAGCAGGTGTCTTATAAAGAAGAAAATACTTCTCGGGAGCATTTTGTAACAGTCAGTTTTGACTCGTGTAGTAGCAGTCTGTTATTTCATCATATGTGACACTCGTCATCACATTCACTAGCTTGCACAAAATGGATTGAAGGATGTTTGTTTTAAAGTCTGTAAATATAATCATCCAGATAAGGCTGTCATATCAGAAGGACAAACTTTATACTACGTAGCTTCGATATGCAGATTGACGTGTAACATTGCCCTGATTTGGGGCAATTTTCCACGTTATTTTCCGCTTTCTCCCTGAGTCTTAACCAAAGAAGTTGAGGGCGAAACAGTCTTACTAAAGTACTTTGCACATGCAGCTCTATCACCATTCCACCACTGTCAAATACATGCCAGTAAATCAGTGTGCTTCATGATTTTTGAGTCGAAGTACAAAGGTATTTTTTCACAACTCAATTACAAAAATGTTCCCTTGTTTGGCAATGTTCAGGAGGGGAGGCAAGTTTTGGACTACCACTGAGTTAATGACTTTTAAACGGGAATTACAAATTTTACTTAAAGAATATTTAGTGGAATGATGAATTTAAAAGAATTGCTTTTGTTCAGCTACGTTTGGGTCATGGATATGTCAGAACATCAAAAAGCACTACTGAAGTTGTTATTGATATTAGCTAAAAGGCAAGTCCACGAAACAAATATGAAACAAAAATTCCTAGATGGACCAAGATGCAATCCACTAAAACTGCTAGCAGGTATGCAAAGTCCGATCAAGACATCTGGAAAGTCAAAAGTGTACATTTCTAACTTTTTTTTAGGCATCTTATAAAAAAAATGTCTGTAAGTTATTATGTGTATCTTTTTTTTTAAAGTTAGGGTCTGATATTAGAAAACTGCTTTGACTTTTCGGATGCCTAGGTCGGACTTTGCATACCTGCTAGCAATTCTAGTGGATTGCATCCCAAAGCTACCAAGCATAAAATTTGTAATGCCAGTAAGCACTAAAAACACTGAGAAATCGTCTTTTCATCCATTCTCATTATAAATGTTAATTGAATAGTATAGTATAGTATAGTATATCTTATTCAATTAACATTTATAATGAGAATGGATGAAAAGACGAGTTCTCAGCATTTTTGATGGTACTTTTTTTACACCTTTTTTGCGGCACACCTGGAATCTTTGCACAGCACCCCAGGGTGCCAGGGCACCCAGTTTGGGAACCAATGTGCTAGAGTGATAACTTGTGGTGTTATAAAGAATTATGAGAAGACAGACTAGACTTAGTTGTGTGATAGTCATGGTTATAAAGTTTAAGATGGTACTAGGTGGGGGTCTGAATAGGAATTATAGGGTTGCACTATATGTGGATGGGTAAGTAGTGTGGGTGATGTAAAAAATGCCTAATGGGAATAAGAGTAATTGGGAGTATTTTTTTGTGGACCAAGTTGGTGTGATATAATGTGATCTGACTTGAGAAGCTGTGATTGGTGGAGGTGAAGTGAGGGTGAGCTGTGGATGTGGCTGTGATTACTATAAATGTAGAGGTATCGGGGTGGGTACCTATACTGCAGGTGTTGCACATTAGACTGGATTCCAGAAAGTTATATTTTGTAACCAACAGTATGCTGTAGTCTCCACCTATCATGTAAAACAATAAATAAATAAATGAATAAATAAATTCTACATTGCACTGTCATTTACTTGTTCTTAAAGAATGGGCAATCTCTAAATTGCACCCTGATTGAAGAACAAACGTTCTCCATCAGGGTGTTAGCATACAAGTAATGCCCACTAAAAATGAGTCTGATGATTCACTGCAGCATATCAAGGAGCTCGGACTGAAAAACCTAATGACTGCCATTATTTTACGCTTACTAAGCAGCACTTCTGTTGTTTAGTGAGTGTAAAATACATTTAAAGAAACAAAAGTATGTGTGTGTGTTTATGTTTGTGTGTGTGAGTGCATGGGTGCATGTGAGTGAAAGCGAGATTGATCAAGCTGTTATTTTACACTCGCTAAGCAGTGCTTTTGCTGTTTAGTGAGAGTAAAAACTAAATAGAAAATAGTGTGTGTGTGTGTGTGTGTGTGTGTGTGTGTGTGTGTGTGTGTGTGTGTGTGTGTGTGTGTGTTTCTATCTCTCTGTCTGTGAATGTGTGCTTGTGTGCATGGAAGTGAGGTGTACGAGAGAGAGTACAGAGCGAGAGTGATCGAGCACTAGCAGCAGCAGTACTGTGGAGGTTTAAGTACCTCTCAGATCAAGTTATCTTGATAAAACCTAAAATAAAGGGGGGACAAAGGCTTAAAACATGAACATATTCCTGTTAAAAAAATCACAAGCTTGCTTGAATATTTGGACTCATGTTAGCATGCAGTTTCTGAAGTGCAAGTGTACACGTGTGTGTGTGTGTGTGTGCGTGTGTGTGTGTGTGTGTGTGTGTGTGTGTGTGTGTGTGTGTGTGTGTGTGTGTGACAAAGAGGGAGAGACAGTGAGATCAATGGACCAGTGGCAGAAGCAAATAAGAGGTTTGTCTACCTCTTGACCTTTTAGCTCAAGAAATCTGGGTAAAGCCTAAAATAAAAGGGGAACAAAGACTTAAAAATGTGAACAGATTTTAAATGTCAGAAATCACAAAGTAAGTTAAATAACAGGATTTCTGTAAGGAAGTAAGGGAGGTTGGCATTCACATATACTACAGCAACTTTGAAACATTAGGCAGAGGAATTATTTTACATCAAAAATATATAAAAATATAGTAAAAAAATATAAATAAGTAAGTAAAACACAACAATTTTACAGACAGCCCATTCTTTAAGTGCAATAATGACCTCCAGTGTGTGTGTTATTGTGTAAATAATGCCCTTCCAGGGGTATAGAGATCATCTGCCTGTGGCATCAGGCTTCAGAACACCCTTGGGTTGGCATTATTTGCACTGTAACAACGCCCCCCCCCCCCGGATTCAATAAACTCTATGCAGAAATAGTGTTATTCCTGCACAGAGTGAATCATATCCACCTCTGCATAGCAGTAACAGCAGTGCACCTTGCATATTAATGAAGGTGTGCTACTGATAATGGCTTTGCAGACAAGAACAGTGAATGAGTGCAGGGGGCATGTTTAAGTAATGCCTGCACATCTAACATGCCTCCTGCAATCTGAAAGTGCTGTACGGCACTTTCTAACTGCTTTCAGTGTCTGTCGACACATAAAGCAGGAAATTAAATAGGAAGTAATGCAGGGTGTGTGTGACAGGTACTGTCATACACCCCCTGCATTGTCAAAGTGCCATATGGCAGTTTCTAACTGCTTTCAGCGTCTGCGGATACTGAAAGAAGGAAATTAAATAGAAAGTAATGCAGGGGGTGTGTGATAGGTACTGTCACACACCCCCTGAACTGTCAAAGTGCTGTAAGGCACTTTCTAACTGCTTTCAGTGTCTGCAGACACTGAAAGCAGAAAATTAAATAAGAGGCAATGCATGGTACTGTCACACAGCCCCTGCATTGTCTGAGTGGCACATGGATAATTATATATTTTTTCTGTTATAAGGGATGTTTAAGCATAACTGAGCAGGCTAGCTTGTCATGGTGCTCTGTTCAGTATAGCTTAAACATCTCAAAGGAGATAAACAGAAATGTACAGCTAAAATCCACACTGATGAGATGGCGTAGTGATTAGAGCTACCGCTTTGCTTGCAGCAGTTCACGGCTCAAGTACCGAGGCAGTCCCTTCACTTTTACATGGGAAAGCATTAGTAAAATTATACTTATTTATTAAATGAGGTAGTAATTAATATTTGTTAACAAGGGTAGTGTAGCAGGTCCAAAAGTGAAGTGTCAGTGTATGAAACATATGAAACCCCATGTAAACACAAGTGTCCCATGCAGCAGATTCACGCCCCAAGGTAATGTAATGAAAGAACATAGGGGGACATCATGTAAACTACAGCACATACACTCGATAATATGTTAGTAATGAATAATGAAAATGCAATTCTGAAATATTGTGTAAAATGAAGACTGAGCAATGCTTAGCAGTACTTATCTCTTCTTACCTTGTGTAAGCATTGCTTAGCAACCACTTCTATGCAGCAGTCAGCTCAGCTAAGTGGAATTTCACATTGGTAAGCACTGCTCACCTTAGCTTAGTGGGTTTGCATGGTGCTCAGCTTAGCTCAGCATTTTCAAAATGGTCCAATGATGGCAAGGGGTAGGAATATGGCCTTATTTAAGCTTCACAGGTGGGAATACAGCCAGAACCTGTTGTAGTGTTATCCATGCAGGAGCAATGTCAGGTGTTGGAGAGGGATTGAGCTTTTGGGCACAGCACTGGGGCATTTTGGAGTCCATTGTCATGGCTGGGCTCCTTGTAGCTAACCATGATGACAGAATGCTGCAGGGCCAGTACCAGGGCTCACAGTATAAATCGGAGGTCTGGGACCATCTAGCATACAACCACACCAGTGGCACTGATATCCCCCAAACTGGTGAGCAGGTATGGTATCACTATGCTGACTTAAAGTGGAGGAAGTGGGCACTCTTGGTGCAATGGATCCAAGATACTCGGGACAACCGTGCTCCAGCAGTGTCTAAGCATCACAGATATAGCTGTACCAAATACTAGCCTGAGTATGTTATAGACAGGTATGCATAATGTTTGTTTCTCACTCCTACAGCTGTAGCAGAGAGGGCTAGCAGCATTGAGGCCCATGCTGTCAGACTGACAAGGATGTGCTGACAGGCTGGTGAGTACAGATCTATCTTGCAGCATATTGTGCCATAAAGTAGAAGGAGTACATTGTTTACTGCCAGTAAGTATAGTGTGCCCTGAGTCTAATGAATAAATGTCTGTCTGACAAATATTGATATACATGATCTCCATTAATAAAAGTGTCTTTCACTGTAATAAAGATTTATACCACAGACTGTTGTGTTTACTTTGGTATGTTGCAGAAATAGAATGTGTACATGTTCTGCACAGCAAATATGGCTTTGACAGCATCAATTAACTGAGGCTCTTCTGAGAAACAGCTATTATGCAAAACAGCAGATTGTGGAGGTGTAAAACAAGACATAAATGAAATATGAAATGTTTTATGCACCAAGATCTGAACCCTGAATATTAATATGCAAAGTATTATAGTGTATCCCCTACAGCATTGCCTTGTGTTAACCTTTGCTTTCCAGACTGTATTATTTCAAAGGATTAATACACAGTACAATAACTATCTACCATGCATGAATTTCAGTTTTACAAGGTCAGACTGTCCAACCCAGAAAGTATTAGGCAGAAATCAGTCAAGCAAGAGACAACAATTTCCCAGTAGCTCAGTGTGATGAAAAATAGCCTTGTTGTTCATTTTACCACACCCAGACATGGTTCGAATCCAGGGAGTGGTACTGAGATGTGTACATATATACACTATAGAAATCTTGAATTTTTGTCAAAATAGTCAGAGAGTGTTAACAGATATTTTCTCCACAAGTCTTATAGGTAAGGAAATGTGTGTAGTAGCTGTATGAAGGCTATACTAATACACTGTGTACAACTGTTCCACTGTTCAACCCCATATGCCTGCAAATGACAGCAGAATAGGTAAATACACCATGCACTCTCCCCAATACATGTCTCTCAAGTGTCATGCTATCAGGGCTAGTGGACATTGCTGCCAATCCCCTTGGACACAGGAAACCAGGGAAGTATGCCAGTAGCAGACTCACACAACAGCAGTGCAAGCTACCACTTCTTTGTCAGATATGTAAGTCTGACATGTACAAGCCCCCTCTAGTAATGTACCCATCGTTGTCACAGTCTGCCCCATACCAGTACTGGTTGACAGTTTAACACGTATCTATGTGCTAAAGAAGCTATGGGCCATAGGTAGATGTAAAGTGAGGGCAGACCTGTAGAGTAATGAGCAGTACTGTTGTGAAAAACAGAAGCCTATGCAGTTGTTAATGGACATTTTTCTCTCTTCCCACCCCTCATCTGCATCACTAGTTATTATTCATATACTATGGGTATGTTTTTTTCTTAAAATCTAATGTTGTGACATGTGTTCCATTACTGTTCATATATTTAATTGGTTGCATATTAACATACCTTATTCAAATACCATTGTTGGCGGCCTGTTGCTGTTAAAGTAACTGGCATACTGTTACAATGTTTACTGTTGTTCCATTTATGCATGTGTTCTGTTTGCTAAGCAACTGTTTCAATTCTGTTGTTTTGGGTTAATAGGAACACCCACACATGCTGTTAAAACTAATTTTGAAGTGTTTTGTTCATGAGTAAACCATATATTATGGAAAAACTCAACACCATAGCACATTTGGGAAGGTTGATCCCAGTGGATCTAACTGTCCCACCTCCTCTGGCCATGGCACCGGGTCCCAGCATGTCTGGGACCCAACCTGGAAGCTCCACTTCCGCAGGCCCTGCACCAACTTTGGGTGGAACTGCCTCAGGGGATGGGGCCATCCCCCCTGGATGTGGGTGAAGAGATGAGCCTATCACCCGCCGCAACTTTCATGATATTGTGCACAGTGTCATCCACTCTGAGTTGGATGGACAGCTAAGCCAGATGGAGGGCTACCTGGCACACCTGGAGGGGCAGTCTGCCCCTGTTGTCCAGCCTCCAGCACAGCCACCTTTGGGGCCATGAAGGTGCAGTGGTGACTGCCCTTTGATGGGTTTGTCAGTCCCACTGTATCCATTTGAGGGCTCATGGACCTCTGATTCCCAATGACCCTCCCCATCCAAGGTGTTTACTGCAATATCTGTCATATACTGCCCCTGTCTGCTGTCTTGTCTGCCTCCCTACTCAACCCACCTCCCCAGAAGAACCTATAATCCTTCTCCAACATCCCAATCTCACCTTAAAAAGAAAGGGCATCTGTCCCAAAAAAAATATCTCCCCATACATAGCTGTCCATTTCACACACATGTCCACTGGACACATGCAGTCTGGTCCAATTGGCTTGACAACAATTTTCTGTTGTCCTCACCACACTTTCAGGGGTTTGAGGGTCCAAATTCACCTCCAAATTTGGTACAAATGCACAGCTGTTGCTGTAGAAGAAATAGATAGTTATGGACCTTCCCTACATCCATCGTGCACATCCCTAGCTACCTTTCATATTGTATTTCCTTCTGCATACCACTATTTCACCACTTTCCTATCACCCCCATTTTTCTTTTCTTTTAAAGAAATTAGCGTGGGTATAAGTGGGAATAAATAGCATTAAGTGAAGCCAAAATGGACTAACCATTTCTTGGCATCGCTTAGCATTGTGCAGACCCATGCAAACCTGTTTAAAGTTGCTTTAAACTGCTTTAATCACTCTGTCTCCATCAGCCCCTGTTCTGCCCAGCTACAAAATAAATGGCCTTGGCATGTCTTGAACCCAGGACCTTGTACACTACAGTCAGAGCAATGTACCCATATGATCTGTAGGAAGTTCTGATGCCTTTTCAAACATATCATGCAGTACAATCATTCAACAGTAGGGAAGAATCTATGTGGAATCCCTCGTGCTGTGTGTGTGTGTGTGTGTGTGTGTGTGTGTGTGTATAGAGATACATATATATGAAATATATAACATATATATATATATATATATATATATATATATATATATATATATATATATATATATATATATATATATATAACATGCAGTGCAGTTGTACCTCAAAACCCCTTACTGCAAGGAATCTGGACCAAGCCTGATAAAGTGCGGGGACAAAGGCATGAAAATACGGACAGATCTGAAATACTTTAGTAGATAAGCTGAGAAAGTTGCTGTCTGTTCTAACATATATTGACTGAAATATTCTAAGTCTGAGGCTCAACTGCTTCTCATTATTTAGTGACTTCAATCCTCACATCATCCCACTGATTTGTCAGAAATACTCAACAGTTATGGAGACCAGACCAAAGACATGAGCCAAAGAACTGGACAGCTTATGAATATCTGGATAGTTGAGAGCTATGAGTACAGTCATGTAACATTAGGCAAACTACAATGAGCTGCCAAACATGTTACCAAGCACCTTCTGAACTACAGTCAGACTGACACAACACTACCCAAAATCAGCACTGGGGAATTACACATGCATTTCCAAATACATCAGGCACTACAGGGTTGTAACAGTAGTGAAAAGCAGACACCGGTGTGAAAGTGCATACCCACAACCAATTACACCAAAGTTACAGCAACATACCGGTAAGCCAATTGAACACTAGAGTATAACAACTGTGTGAACAAAAATATCCTAATTGCCAGTCACACACTACCCCTACATATACTACCTCAAGTCACAGTGTAGTAGGAATCATGTGGTGGTACAAGACATGTCTCAGTCTGCCCTTACAAACATATACATCTGATAGAACACCAGAAACTGGAGCAGCATGCACAGTTAGTTAGAAAAAGAACCCATGACACTCATATCTGTCCTCCCTACACAGCCCAACTAATATTTACACACTACACCGCTACACAATCCTGATAGTCTGTTAACAATGGCCAAACATACCACAGACCTCTAAAATCTACAGATTTCCACAGAATGTCCAGGCTTGGCCTCATATATATGGCCTCTTCCCCATAACTTGTCTGGGATTCTGCTACATCACTGGGACAATATCAGGAATGAAGGCACTAAATAATGATATACCATACCTATCAATCTCTTAGTGCATGACATCTGGATAAAGCCTGGCATAATTGGGGGACAGAGGCCCAACAATAGGGGCATATTTAAAATATTGCTGTTATAATCTGAAACAGTTGATGGTGTTACAAGGTTTATTGTAACATAACTTTACCGAGGGATATGAAGTCAGAAACACAAATGAATGTCAGAATTTACTGACTGCAATCCCCAGAGTATCCTACTGATTTGCCAAGGACAAAAACTGTCTGATTAACAGAGCAAACATAAGAGGCAAAACTCTAGGCGATATGGAGATCCGTACGGTTGATAGTTATATCAGCTACATAACACTGTCAGACTTAAAATCACACAGAAAATACATGTCCAGACAAACCCTGTTAAACTAGCATTATTTCACCTGTATAATAGCAATACTTACATTCTGTCCCTAATTCTGAAACCTCCTCCCTCATTTTGTTGGGCTGTCTCCACATTTCTTGTTATAAGAGGTATTTCCACTGACCCTCTGTGATGCTGTAGCTCACACACCTCCATGATATCCTCCTCACAGGCAAGGAAAAGGGGCAACACCAACATGAAGTACTCAATTATAGGAGTGTGTTGCCATGCTTTGGCTATTAGAAGAACAACACAGCTGTTTTGCATGCAATTAGCAAGTGGGGCACACCAAGTGGTGCACAGGCCATCACCTGCTCATGAGCATTGCCTAAAAAAGGCAAGCTGCTGTCTATGCAAAATAGGTCTTTGCCTGTATATGGTGAGACACAGAGGGACAGAGAGAGAGAGAGAGAGAGAGAGAGAGAGAGAGAAAAATCAAGAATATGTGGAAGAAAAACAGGTATGTCAAACAAGTAAGCATGTAATGGAATGCAGAACAGGGTATGCAATAATGGGAAACAGGAAGTTAAACAATATGTCTCAACAAGACTTGCAATACTGATATATTGCTGATCAGCACCTATGGCCATCACATCTAGCTCTGTCTGCTGTGACATAGATCACAGCTCCGTCCCCTGAGTCACCCCAGGAAAGGTCAACTCACACATGACTACTACTGGAGTGTCTGTTGAACAATACTGACTGTGACACTGCCAGGCCAGCTACTGGGATGTTGTAAATATCCATAAGTTACTTGTGAATACCACTATGATACATATGTTTGTCTTACAAAGCTAAGACACCTATATAGGGTATGTGCATAGTAAACAACTGTTGCAGATGTGTATGTTTAACTGCATGTGATATACTGAGCTCATACCATTCAACTGTCCATTGTTCTGCACACTGACCACATGTGTGCCTCATATTTGTAGTCATTTTCTCACAGAGTTGTGTTATGTCTGGCAAATCATTGGCAAATCTGTGAAGACTGACATCAGAACATAATAGCATACATATGAATGTCAGATGTCATATCCTCCAGGGTATTTCTGTGAATGCAAAGCCTACTGTGCTATCAACTGACTTAAGTGCATTATAGCAATATTAATAAAGTGTCACTAATTTGGGACATTGCCCCTCATTTATGTGTGCCATCATCCAGATGTCCTGCTCTAACAGGTTGAGAGGTATGACTGAGCAGCAAGAGTGTAAATACAGTGTGCCATACTGACATAGAACTGAACTTTATATCAGGTATTACCTGTACACATGTATGTATTAGTAGGTGTAGCTGGAAGCCTCAAAACAACAGACATGAGTTGCAAAATGTCAGATAAATAAGCTGTACATGTTGTACATGTGTGTAATCTTAGTTACAGTGCATCCAAAAGACACAAATGTCTACAGCTACTGGTTGTTGCATTGTCTTGACACAGAAATGAGTACTAGAATAACCATGATTATCAGATTGAAATTGGAGAAGTGTCCAACTGTGTTATGAGTTTGTGTCCATGACTACTACAAACATTTACTATTTGAACACCTACATAGCTGTATGGACTCAGCAATACCTGACTTGTAAAACCCGCCTTCACCAAGATAGAGTAATCCCCTTTGGTGGACAGCAGCAATACACAAACCACATAATAGGTCATTATATTGGCTGTACAGGGCCAAGTAGGAGCAGGCACCAAATTGGAAGCAAGTCCACCTTTGTCTGCACAAGCATATAAGGTCAGAAGTGAATCACTGTAAGGCTAACCATGAGTACAAATAGGACACATCCACCAAAGCCAGTCATAAGGCCTTCTTCACATATGTCATCAATCTCAGAGGCAACAACACAACCCACCCTGTACTAGTGGACAATCACACCACATACACATACATGCCATAGCTATAGCCAACCTGCTGCAGACAGGTTAAAAGGAAACATCACCCCCATCCCCCATCAGTATAAGAGGATATGGACAGCACCCACACTCCTCCCCTCATCATCAGGGTGCAGGTCCATAACGCCTTCTTAAAGGCAACAAAATAAGTCTCCATGGGACATGCTAACATCCCTGTCTGCATCCTACATGAACTTAGGCATGTGCTCACAGCCTGAGCACCAGCAACATCCCATCTGCATGAAAGATGGCTACTGTAATCCCTTTACACAAATGTGAATGATGAATAGAGGATTATGCAAATTACTGGCCCTCATTGGGGGGGAACATGACACATCAGGACCAGGAGTGCAATGCAAGCTCATACTGTGCTGATAGATGTCAGGGATATGATGTGGTCATAAGTGGTGGCTAGTGTTTGTCAATGTTGATGTGCAGATTCTGTAAATAATGTTGACCAATGTATGATGTCTTGTGATGTGTTTCCCTGTTTATGTCTTCCAGATGGAATGCAGAGTGGTCGTCAACCACCCTACAGTGATGCTAAGACTACAGAAATAATTGACACCATCATACAGCACCATAGGATCATGTTCCACAGCCAACAGCAACTGCAAGAGCAGACCGCCCTGTGGAACAACCTCATTACCATGGTGAACAACGTGAGTCAGCATGCATGTACCTATGAGCAGGTCAGGCACTGTGTGACTGACCTCATCTGCCATGCCTGGTGAAGGGCTGCTACCATGGCCAGGGACTGTTCAGCCACAGGTGGGGGTCCTGCTATGCAGGTCCCACTGACACCTACTGAGGATCTCCTTGCCAACCTTGGGGCAGTCATCGCACACCAGCCAAGGCAACACACCCACGTTGTGGAGGTGGGTGTAACCCAGACAACAGGTGAGGAGCATCCAGGTAAGGCCCCAGTGGACATCAATTGACTACTGTAGCAGCCATGCTGGCATCCATAGAGTATCTAGATGCATATGTCAGGTCAAACCACAGTTGTGGGTGGGGTTTTGTAATGCATAGAAGTGTACATCTATGGTGAATGACAACAAATTGTGTAGTATCAGAGCTTGTCCTGTACATGTGCAGAAATGCAGATTTCATCTTGTACCAATGCTACGTGAGTCTGCTGACAAAACCTCTCTTCCACAACTACATAGGTTGCTCTGGTCTGGATGTGGAACAGCAGCATGAAGTCAGTGAGTATGGAATTGTCCTGTTGTGCCTCACCAATACCCCAGGCATGTTAAGGGTATGCATGTTACCATGCACACAACTGTTACTCATAGCCACATTGTGATAGGTGCATGTTCACTTGTGGTGGGGTTAACTGCATTGTATCACAGTGATAATCACAGGGGCCAATTTGCAGGAGTTGTAACATTTCTGTAGCATACATCACAACCTGTCAGTGCAAGAAATCTGGACAAACACTGACAAAATGGGGGGACAAAGGCCCAAATATAGGGACATATTTTAAATATTACTCTTGTAAGTTTAGAACGTTGCTAGAGTAACAGGATGTGTTTTAACACACATTTACTGCAGGTCTGGAAGTCTGAAACTCAAATATATGTAATTATTTAGTGACTTCAACCCTCAGATCATCCCAGTACTGTGTCAGACAAACAAAGAATATGTGATGAACAGGCCAAATATATAAGCCAGAAATCTAAACATTCTGCAAAAATCTGTACAGTTGAGAGTTACGTTCTCTAAGAGTTGCCTCTGTGCTATACAGGTGAACAGCAATAATGTGTACATGGGTGCAGTGTGTGCTATGTGAAGGCCCTTCACCTACTAATACAATCCCAGAGGTGTATATTAGTAGTAACATTAAGTAAAAATGGCTGCACTGCATGATGTTGAGGGCTTGTATAGAGTGCATATGTTGTTGTCTGACTGTGACTCATGCATGTCACCATTCGGTTATTGTAAGGTCTGTGTAATGCCTTTCTGATACCTCACCTGTATGTGTCGGTGTGTGTGCGTGCATGTGGGTGTGTGCATGTGCATGCATGTATGCATATGTGCATGTGTGTGTGTGTGTGTGTGTGTGTGTGTGTGTGTGTGTGTGTGTAGTACCAGCAAACTTTATAGTGCAGTTATTAATTTACAAATGTTGTCTTCCCCTCACAGGTGGACATGGGGGTCATGGTCCCTCCCACTCAGAACCTGATGTCAATCTCTATCCGCACTCTGATGATGATGGTGGTCATAGTGAGGCACAGGTGGGGTTGTTAGTGGCTGAATCTGTGCCATTGGTTGGAATCTCACTGTCAACCACAATGTCCACACACACAGTCACAATGCTCACACATACCCAGATCCCAGCAGCCACATATAATGGACAGTTGGTGGGTGGTGGCATAGAACAGGCTAGTGTGGTGACTATGGCAAGTGTGAATATAGACACTAGCCATAGCCAGAGAGCAGGAAAGGTCCCACACAAGTGGATGGTTAGGGGTGCTCAAAGGAGGACTACTGCTCATCAAGCCCCTGTCGTAAGTGCCAAAGCAGGTGTCACCAGATGCATGATTCAGATCATCATGGAGGTACAGGCATGTACTGAATGCAACACTGGACAGATACTCAGGGCCTTGGATGCAACACTTCCTGCCATGCTTGATGACCTACATGCCCTTGCTGAGGCCACACGTTACAATAGTGAGGTCATGGTTAGATGGTGGGGTTCATAGGTTGGTACTAGGCTATCAGCCCTAAAGCCTATACAAGCCTAGCCAAACACTTCCCTGGATATTTCTTCCCACAATATTTACCTCCCTGGACCCCTGTCAAGCAGGGTGACTGATGTGATCCCCTGGGTGAATTTCCTATCTCCCATCCAACTGTCAAGGTTCCTCATGAAGAGGGCCAAGGAGGTGCTCTGCTTGACATGTATGGTCAGTCTATTTCAGACTATGGGGAGTCTCTGGGTCAGGCACCTACCTCTGCAGCATGTTTTGCTCATTGTGATGACAAGGATTAGATCCCTGGTGTGTGTGGCTCTGAGGGATTGGGATTTCTTTAAGTGGAGGATGTCCAACAGCTCAGGGTTTGCCATGGCCTTGTATGCCACAGAGTATAGCTGGACTTTTTTAGACGGTCAACATAGGGCATCTGCTTTAGGCCTGTGATTCTTTTAGTGAGGTATTTCTGCTGCCTTTCCAGCTGTTGCAGATGTCTTGTGAGGTACATACCAAACAGGACATTGTACTCTATAATGGGTCTAATGAGGGATGAGTACAGTAGGACAATGACCTCCTTTTTTTCTGGATGAAAAGCCCTTAGTGATAAGGTGTGCCACATAGAAGGATTTCCTGACTGTTGTGGTGATGTGGTTATCGAAGGTGAGACCACTGTCCACCTGTATCCCTAAGTCTCTCATCACACTTTTGGTGTTTAGAGTACTGCCACCTATGTGGTAATTCATGGGTATATGTTTTTTCCCAAAGGGGATAATTATATATTTCTTGGCATTAAGCTTGAGCTCATGGCTCTGGCATCAAACATCTGTTTCTATAAGGCACTTTTGTAGAATACCCACATCATTTGGTGATTCAATAATGGCTCCCAGTTTGCAGTCATCTGCAAACTTTGTTAGCCAGAGTCCCTTAGTGTTGGCCTGTATTTCACAGAGAAAGTACAAAATGTAGAGACCTTACCAAAGGGCTCAATGAGGCAGTCCCTATGAGAACTGCCTTAAAAAATAGGCAGGTACATTATTAGAGATGATTGGATACAAGATAGTTTAAATATTTTCCCCTGAGTAGAGTAGGATTAGCTGAAGTGTTAGTACCCGAAAGCGCTAAGGATTTGACAATTGTTTTTACTGAAGCTTCTTGGAATTTTATTAGTTGATTTTATCCATTGGTTCTGTGTTTTTATGGATGTCTGTTGTGTAAATTAAATTTTAAAACACAGTGGTGGTCTGCAACATTTTATTTATTTTACTTGTGTTTCAGAGAAGTAGATGCCAAACAAGAGCAGTCCCAGGACTGAACCCTGAGGTACTCTACTTGTCACTTGTCTGGAGCTGGATTTAGAGTCAGCTACTTTTACAGTCTGGGTTCTGTCAGTAAGCCAGTTGGTAACCCATCGTGTGATGTAGGGATTTATGCCCAGATTAGTAAGTTTATCTGTGATTCCAGAGTGGGGGATGGTGTCAAAGGCCTTGGTGAGGTCCAGATAGGCTGTGTGGACCACCTTACCCTTGTCCACAGCTCTGGAGACTGATTTGAAGTGAGACATTGGCACTCCTTGACCATGGAATGTCTGTGCTGGAGTGTGGGGTGGGAGATGGGATGTAGGTCAGCACCAAGATCAGCTGAGGGTCCACGGGGTCATGCATATTCACACTTCAATAGTGGCACTACCACCAGCACTACTGAAGAGAGGGTTCTGTCCACACCACAATGGAGTAGACCATGGGTATGTAGTCCTGGCCAATCCTGTCAGGGACATGGATCCAGCAGACAGCAGTCACCATCAGGGAGTAGTACTGCATCTGGCCTTGGGCCTGGTGATGCCAGTGAGACCCCTGGCAGGACCAGTTCCCATGTCTGTTGCTGGAGGAGGTGAGCTGTACACCCTGCCATGTACCGTCCACAGCTGTCCAACATACCACTGTGTAGGGCAGTCACATGGTGTAACTGTGTGCATACAAACACATACACATCTCTATCACAGGGAGGTCACCTCCAGACACACACAGCACCTCTGCTCAGCCCATTTAGAGAACTCCCCTCCAAACACACACACGTGATGTCAACTGTATGGCTCAGCCTAGGCCTCTAGCAAACCCATCCACACCCTGTGCATATGATGATACCTGTCCCACATCCCTGTCATCCATATCATCGATTCAGGGACATGCTAATATGGGTCTGATGCACAGGGTGAATATAGTATAGTGTAGCTATGTAATGTTGTGTAAGGTGCTGTCTGCTTGCATTTGCTATGGGTGCACATCAAAGTGTATGTACATGTTTAGCCATGATGCATTATTAATGTTAATATCACTGACTGAATGTAGTCTGACATGCTGTATTCTGTTTGTGTCCAGGTGTGTGTGTGTCTGCAGGCTGTGGCCCTACAGACATTACCAACAGGGAGTAGGGCAGAGAGGAAACACATCGACCATTTCATATCCAAGGTACATCTGTATATGTACATGTTTACAAGGTGTGTATCCATGCAACAGTGTGCGAGAGACACTGTTTGCAGACAGTGTGACCTTGCATACATACCCCTTGTCACAGCCAGCTAACCTTCATACATGTCACCTCGGTGTTCTGTAGTACCACAGGCTCATACATACAGAGGAGGTTACTGGAGTACTGGCACTAGGTCCCTCACAAGCCTAGCCATGACGTTTTTTGGAAGTTTTTTTTTGAAACTCAAATTTTTAAGGGGTAATTAATTTAAAAAAAAGGGTAAAAAATTTTTTTTTCCAAAACCCTCAAGTTTCTTTTTTTCCCCCAAAGTACTGTTTTCCGGGGGGGAAAAAACAAAGGGGGGGGGGGGGGGGGGGGAAAAATTTATGTGTTTTTTTGGAAACGGGGGGGGGGGGGGGGGGGGGGGGGGGGGGGGGGGGGGAGGGGGGGGGGGGGGGGGGGGGGGGGGGGGGGGGGGGGGGGGGGGGGGGGGGGGGGGGGGGGGGGGGGGGGGGGGGGGGGGGGGGGGGGGGGGGGGGGGGGGGGGGGGGGGGGGGGGGGGGGGGGGGGGGGGGGGGGGGGGGGGGGGGGGGGGGGGGGGGGGGGGGGGTGGGGGGGGGGGGGGGGGGGGGGGGGGGGGGGGGGGGGGGGTGGGGGGGGAGGGGGGGGGGGGGGGGGGGGGGGGGGGGGGGGGGGGGGGGGGGGGGGGGGGGGGGGGGGGAGGGGTGGGGGGGGGGGGGGGGGGGGGGGGGGGGGGGGGGGGCCCCCCCCCCCCCCCCCCCCCCCCCCCCCCCCCCCCCCCCCCCCCCCCCCCCCCCCCCCCCCCCCCCCCCCCCCCCCCCCCCCCCCCCCCCCCCCCCCCCCCCCCCCCCCCCCCCCCCCCCCCCCCCCCCCCCCCCCCCCCCCCCCCCCCCCCCCCCCCCCCCCCCCCACCCCCCCCCCCCCCCCCCCCTACCCCCCCCCCCCCCCCCCCCCCCCCCCCCCCCCCCCCCCCCCCCCCCCGGCCCCCTTCCCCCCCCCCCCCCCCCCCCCCCCCCCCCCCCCCCCCCCCCCCCCCCCAATATATAACCAGATCTAAAATTCTGCCAAAAATGGGAAACCATGGGAGTAGTCCTCCAATTGTCGGGCTATCCAGGAACAGCAATAAGTGTACTGCATTGGGCCCTTGGGCCTTACCATAACCCCGGAGGAATTATGTCTGTTGCGGGAGGAGGTGACTGTAATCCCATTTTTGGCCCACGTGCCAAACATCCCCTGGTAGGGAGCCCTGGTAACTTTTGGGATACCACCATTCTTCCAGGGGTCATCCAGCAAAAGCATTGTCCCCCATTTGGTTTGTGTTGTTGGGTGGTTAAAACCCATACCACACCCTGTGCATATGATACCTGTCCCACATCCCTGTCATCCATATCATCGATTCAGGGATATGCTAATATGGGTCTGATGCACAGGGTGAATATAGTATAGTGTAGCTATGTAATGCTGTGTAAGGTGCTGTCTGCTTGCATTTGTTATGGGTGCACATCAAAGTGTATGTACCTGTTTAGCCATGATGCATTATTGATGTTAGTACCACTGACTGAATGTAGTCTGACATGCTGTATTCTGTTTGTGTCCAGGTGTGTATGTGTGTCTGCAGGCTGTGGCTCTGCAGACATTACCAAGTAGGGCAGAGAGGAAACACATCGACCATTTCATATCCAAGGTACAGCTGTATATGTACATGTTTACAAGGTGTGTATCCACGCAACAGTGTGTGAGAGACACTGTTTGCAGACAGTGTGACCTTGCATACATACCCCTTGTCACAGCCAGCTAACCTTCATACATGTCACCTCAGTGTTCTGTAGTACCACAGGCTCATACATACAGAGGAGGTTACTGGAGTACTGGCACTAGGTCCCTCACAAGCCTAGCCATGACCTCAACCCCAACAAATTCACCTATTTTGCGGGCACCCAGTAGTCACAGGGCCTTCTCATGTCTTCATATTGCACACATAGGCGATATGCAACATGTGTGTGACATTATCAATTGTGGAGTGTGGAACACAAGTTGTAGTAATGTGACAGATGGCAGAACATAGCATGCCTAGGGCAAGTGCAACACATAGGATGTCCTCTGGTATGCTAGTATGACACCTTCTTTGTGTGACATTACAGTATTTCTCATGACATTAAGGTGCTTTTCATGTGCAATCACTTCTCTATGCAATCAGTACAGAACTTTATGACGTGTTTCTTGTCCCACAGTTCTGGGACCTCATTTAACTGTTTTAGTTGTCATCACAGGTTACACCTTGCCAAACATGGACAACAACCTACAGGGTGGTTCAGACATACCTCTCAACTGTACAGTTTACACAGACTGTCCTGATGTATGCCACATATCAGTAGTCCATTTTCCTATACACCTTTGTCTGTCTGGCAGATCGTTCCAAACCATTGCGGGCTGAAGTCATAACATAATGGCAGACATTATGAGTTGCACACTTCATACCATTCAAACCATCTATGCTAATGCAAACCCTGTTATGCTATCACCTTTATATGTTTGTAGGAGCAATATTTGACAGGTGTTCCTATTATGTGGCCTTTGTCACCCCATTATATATGGCTATGTAAACCTTCCTTGCTCCAACAACTTGGGAGGTATGGGTACAGATGGTGGTCATACCTCTGACCTCTGCATACTGTCTGCAGATTGTCCTGATCTCTGACACATGGTTTCTTTACAGTGGTCATGAATATGTGGCTTTCTGGCCAACATCTGGTAAAAATCACGATAGACTGACATTGTAGATTAATGACAGCTATTGTCATGTAACAACACATACCCTGTGGAAAGTGCATTCAGTTGCATGACCTGTTCCGCTATCCATTTACCATGTGTGTCACTGCAATATGGGACGTGTGTGCCCAATGTTTGCTGTTTGCCCCAGCTTGACATATGGCATTCATCTGATGTCTGTCTGTGAGTGGTTGGGAGGTATGTTGGTGGCTGTAACACAAGTAGACTGTTGCAAGGTGATGTGATACAGTGATAGAGTAACAGACTGTCTATCAGCATTATGTTTCAGACACATATGATGTCTGCTGCTGCCATGTCTGTCACTACAGTGACTGTGACAGTTTTGCAGTATGTCTCATAAATGCACATTGTTAGGTGTTACAGACAACATATTGATTACAAACATCTGGCTATTGCATATACATATGTATATGGATATTCTATATACATATGTACAGTTGGCTGGTATGGCCTGTACAGTTTAACATGTTGCATGTACAGCAGATGCCATTAACCGGCTCTGCAAAGTAATGCCATGGTGTCAACAGGCCTTAAAATGGTATAACCAATGCACACAACAGCCATAGGGGATATGCTTCCCAAACACACACACACACACACACACACACACACACACACACACACACACACACACACACACACACACACACACACAGACACACACACTTGCCAATAGTAGGTTTAGAACACCTACCTATCTAGTTATTGGTACTACAGTGTTATGCAGTTATTGCATGCACCACAGAGCTTATAGGATTGAAGATTGTCCCAAGATTCTTCTAAGGTGAATAACTTCACCAGCCCTTGTAAAGTATGGCAATGGGCACTGTACTAGGAGGGTAAGACCTCAAAATACTGTACCTTACAAATATATACACTTACAAGCATACACACTCACATTTGCCAGACTGAGATTAAAACCCCTACTTATCTAGGGGTCTACTTTTTAATCTTGGAATACTGAAATCTCAGATTTCAGTATTTCGAGACCATAATGTCGAAAGTGCAGTTTTCCAAAATGTCGAATCTTAGTATGCCAAATGTGCGATAGGTGTAGTGAAGGTATGTACGTCATTGTGTACTTTCTCTTTAAGGATATTGTGTTATGGTGGCCGATGTTCGTTTATGTACTGAGATTCAGGTAAGTGTTTAATTTTTAAGGGTTTTGGGTATAAATGCATTTGTTTTTAGTTTTTGTGGGGAGTTTTAGGGGTAAATTGGGGTATGCAGCTGAGACTGTATGTGTGTGAGTGCTGTATGTGGGGATTTTAGTTTGATTGCAGTGTGTGTGGGTGTTATTAGTGAGTGTAAATATGACTGCAATGGGAGTGTAGGGCAAATAAGAGTGTGTTTGTGTTTTTGTATTTTTTTGAGTTAGTGCAATCTCAGAGTTGGCATATATATATATATATATATATATATATATATATATATATATATATATATATATATATATATATATGTAAGTTAAGTAGGGGGTGTGGGGGTGCAGCCCCCCAAATAGGGGTTGCAGGGGGGCTTGCACCCTGCAGGAATATATGGTGGTGTTTCCGATTGTAGTTATGTGTTGTTTATGTTTTGTTTTAGGGGGAGGGTTGGATTTTTTTTGTTTTATTTGTTTTGATTTTGTGAGTGTTCATGATTATGTAGTTTCGTGTTTATGAGCTTTCAATGTTTTGGTCTCGAAATACTGAAATTCAGGATTTCAGTATTTCAAGATTAAAAAGTGGAACTCTTATCTTGTTATTAATACTAGAGTGTTATGCAGTTACCACACACACCACAGAGCTGAAGAGTGCGCCCAAAGTACCTGTAAAGTGAATAACCTCACCAGCCCTTTTAAAGTATGGCAATGGGAGGTGTACTGGGTGGGTAAGGCCGCAAAATACTTTAACCTATGAGTATACACATGTACAAACACAAATACACACATTTGCCAGAAATAAGATTAGAACCCCTACCTATCATGTTATTTATTCCATACTATTTCATAGTTATTGCATGCACTACAGAGCTTATGGGCCTAATGAGTATCTACAGGTACTTCTACAGTGGATGACATCAGCTGGCCTTGTAAAATGGCCAATGGGATGTGTACTCGGTGAAACATGCCTAAAACTTGTAAAACCCACCCACCAGTTCACACACACACACACACACACACACACACTTGGCAGTATTGAGTTTAGAACCTCCTACCTATCTAGTTATTGGTAGTACAGTGTTATGCAGTTAGCACATGTCATTGAGCTTATAAGGTGAAGAGTGCCCCAAAGGTACTTTTAAGGTGAACAACATCACCAGCTCTTCTAAAGTAAGGCAATGGGAGATTTACTGGGTGAGAAAGGCCTCAATATACTTTAATCTATGAATATATACACTTATAAACATGAATACACACACACACATTGATTAGAACTGAGATTAGAACCCCTGCCTCTTTAATTGTTTGTTTTATACTGTTGCACAGTGATTGCATGCGCCACAGAGCTTAGAGGGCTGAGAGTTGTCCAAAGGTATTTCTAAGGTGACTGACATCAGCAGGCCAGCTAAATAGGCCAATGGGAAGTGTACTTGGCCTCAAAATCTTAACCCTACAAACACACACACTTTTCTCAGGACTGAGATTAGAACCCCTACCTATTTAGTTATTGGTACTATAGTCCTCATCAGTTATCGCACGCACCACAGAGCTTATAGTGCTGACAAGTGTCCAAACGTACTTTTAAGGTGAATGACATCAGCAGGACAGCTAAAGTAGGCCAATAGGAAGTGTACTTGGTGTAAATGGCCTCAAAATGTTTAGCCTACAAAGACACATACACTGACATTTACCAGGACTGAGATTAGAATCCCCACTCATCTCCTTATTGCTACTATAGTGTTTTGTAGTTATCGCCCATGCCACAGAGACTATAGAGCTAACAAGTGTCCAAAGGTACTTCTAAGGTGAATGACATCAGCAGATCTTGTAAAGTGGGGAATGGGATGTGTACTGAATGGGAAAAGCCTCATAATAGTTCAACCTACAAACAGACACACACACAAAGGCAGGTGATGTGATATTACTACCCCTACCACAGTAATATTACAGGATGGAGTTCACTTTCATGCTGGAAAATGCATCTGTTTACAAATGGTATGCAATTGTCCACAGCAGGACATCACTATATGCCTTTCAGGGTATCCCTGTCTATACCTCACACTCTGTGTGCATCTCCCTGTGTTTCTCTCTCTATCACTGTCTGTCTGTCTCGTCTCCCATGTCTGTGTGTGTATACATGAAATTGTTATACATTGCCTATATATATATATATATATATATATATATATATATATATATGTCTGTGTATCACATGCAACAGATGCAGATATATCACATATGGATCACCTACAGCTAACTGAGGGTAATCCTGTTTGATGGGTATGTGTAGAGTCAGTTAAAGTGTACATAGCTTGTCTGTATGCAAGGACATTTTGCATTATAGTTATATAGCCTGATGGGGGTTTACACATGGGCTGTAATTCTCTAAGTGTAGCAGCATGCCCAGTATGACCTTCTGTAGTAACGGTTGGACTCCATTACAGAGATAATTGTACTCCGGTTCAGAATTTTGTGTGCTAGATCTGAAAATAGCCTGCCAAAATGGGGGGACAACAGCCCAAACATAGGGGAATACTGTACATATTGCTGTTATTAATGTGGATTATTTGCTAGTGTAACAGGATTTGTTTCAGCAGACCTTTTCTGACGTATATGACTCTGACACTGGAATGTATTGTGTTATTACATACTGATAGAAATACTCAGATCATCACAGTGATTTACCAGATGATTACAAGATGTATAATGCACAGACCACTATTATAAGCCAAACCATAGACATTCTTGCACAATACAGCCAGTTGAGAGGTGCAGCTTCAGAATGATGAAAATGTGTAAACAGTCCAGCACCTTGGTGATATAATGGCTGCGGATCTCCTACTTGGGTGGTATTCTTCTTACCTGGAAGGTCATATCCTGGTGTGGGCATACTTCTCAACTGTTCATTTATTGCAGATTGTCCAGATGTTTGTCTATTTTTTGTCCATTTGTCATACACTTGTGGTTTTCTGGCAAATTAGTGTCAAATAATTGAAGACTGATGTTGGTAAATAATGACAGACATTTGTGTTTTAGACTTCATAACCTTCTGCCACATCATGTTAATGCAACCTTGTTATTCTAGCGATTTTCTAGGTTTGTAAGAGCAATATTTAAAGTATGCCCCTATATTTGTGGCTTTATCCCCCCATTATTTATGGCTTTATCCAGCATTCTTGCTGTAAGAGGTATGCTACTAGCGTTTAGCGGCCTTGCCTTTGATTTGGGGTTTGTTGGTTGTTTTATGTTGGTAGTATGAACCTCATGACTTTCCCTACAAAGATACTAAGAGTGAGACAAGGGCCTTTGCCAGAGGTCTGTAAGCCATGTGAGACAGATGCAGGCCATCTGTAGCAAAGCAGCATGGCCTGTTGATCATATGTTCTCAGGCTGCCAGGCAGTGGATCTCCCTGTGATGACACTATTAAGTGTACAATGTGTTACTGACAATCACTTTCTGTTTGTTTTGAGCCATCATTCTGGGTGACAGCAGAATGCTGCTTAAGGCTAGGAACATACCTGCATGGGACACATATTCAGCAAGCTGAATTATGTCTGTCTTCTTATAGTCCAGGGAGGTACATCTGACATTGTTCACACATACCACCATGGACCCGGCCAGAGTGATAGCTGTACCTGTTGTGGGGTGACTTGTGTGCATGTGTGATATGGCAGATTATGGCACCTGGCAAACAAGTAGCCGTGACTTTTTCATTTTCCTGCCTGGTGAGTGGCACATCTGTGTGTCTCACAGTGGAGTCTTCTATGAGTGATATATTGGGTGTATGGTAAGGTCTTAGTGTTTGCAAGACCACAGTGTATGGACTATGCATGGTCTGTGGTGTGTAGGTTTGTAGAGTTCTCATGTTTTTGCCTCTGAGGAGTCCTTTGTTTGGGTTTTTGTTGGTTGTGGACCTCCACATATGTGGGTGTGTATTGTGTATTTGCAGATGATGTTTACGGAGTCCATACACTGCAGGGCACCTATGTCACTGCACAATTTGTTCTGGTGTGCACATTCCCCATTTGTCTGGCCAGTCATTCCCCTTACCCTCATGTGTGTCTCTTTGTCCTTCTGTAGTCCAGTCACAGGCTTGGCCCACAGTGGCTGCTGTTATGCATTTGTAATTCTGGTGTGAGCAGGATAAATGCAGTAGCATCGCACACTAGGTTATGGGCTTCACACCTTGGAGTGCACCTATTTAGCAGCTTGTCCATCAATGCACCACTACATCTGCTGTGGTCCTCAGGTAGTTTGTGTTCCTCTGTTATTATGAGACTACCATGTTGGTCTAGCTGTCAAACCATCACAGACTGACATCTGGCCAGGCCCATATCTAACAGTCAGACAAAGGCCCACACATGGGGACAGGGTGTTAATACATTTCTGCCAAACATAGACAGTTGGGAAACCAGTTTAGTATTTGCCTGGTTTCTCTTATGTGTATGATGTCTGCTTCTCCATTGTCTGCTATTGTTGTTTTGACATGACCCTTTCTTGTTTTGTAAATAGTTGGCAGGGAAATGCAATGTTAGAACAAGCAGGACAGATATACAAGGCATACTTGTGCTCCTTCTGTGACAACCTGTCATTCCAAGGGTATGTATGTTGGCCAGTGACATGTTGTCAGTCCTGACACAGTAAGGGGGCAGCCTTTTATGACCTGTCAGTACACTGAACTACAGGTACCTGCTGTCCTAACAGGCACCATACCTCTCAACTTCTTAGAGCCAGACATCTGGACAAGGCCATAAGTCATTGGGGGACAAAGGCATAAATATAGGGAACATTTGTAACTATTGGCCTTACTAATGTAGAAAGGTGATACAATAACAGGATTTGCATTAACATGCAGTTTTCTACAGGGTATGAAGTCTGACACTACAATCTGTCATTATTTTCTGACTTTAGTCTTTGGTGATTTGCCACTGGTTTGCCAGAGAACCACTATTTCATGATAAGCAGACCACAAATGTGATGCTTACCTTTGGACATTCTACAAAAGGTATGTACAGTTGAGAGGTATGTTATGCACTGTGTAGGTTACTCCAAGCTGTGTTCTGTTCATATGTGTGGCCCCCTGTCCATGACCTGTCCAGCTTTCGGGCAGTAACAGATATTGACATCTGGACAGTGTGTAAAACTCCTACCACAGGTGTAGCTGACATGCAAAATAGTTGGCACTACAGTTCCTGGAACATGGCCCTGTCAACCACAGTACTGTACCTAGGCCACTAACATCCTGATAGTATCAACCACACATATACATAGCTCATTGACCGCTGCATATTTTGAACATGCAACACGTTATCATGTTGATTGGGACAGCCCTGGCAATATGTGCTCTGCTGCTATTACCCTACAAACATAGATGTTACTGCATTTCTAGGGGAACATGGGTGTGTTGTGGGGGGGCACACCTGTCAAATGTATGCATTTGCACAAACTGTGCTGATATTTGCTTTACATTTTGGTTCCATTTAGCACAGTATTGTGCCCTGTCTTGGAGAATAGAAGCATATCACTTAAGACCACAGGTCAGACTATAATGGCATACATTTGGGTTTCAGACCTCTTACCCTTCAGAGCCTAATTGCAACTGCAAGACCTGCTGTGACATCACTGTGTAAGTCTGTAGGGGGTATTTCATCATTGTCACAATTTGTGAGCCTTTGCCAGACATTTCTTTATGGTTTTCTATAGATGACTTGTTGGATTAGGCTGAGGGGTGAGTAAGGGTCCCCCACATTGACATCCATGCTTGTGACCTATAACCCCCAATTAGTAGGCCCCCCACATTTACTGCAGTGGGATTTGTCACCTTGGGTACTACTGCATAGTGTGGGGAAGCCAGTACTGGGCAAACATTTCCTGGTGTCCCACATAGCTGTCAGTTGTCTGCTGCTATCCCAGTAGGCCACCCCATTCCCTTGCATACATGCAGCGATACCACAGATATGCTACCAGAACATACTACTACATGCATTTATTGTTAAGAAGACTGACTTACCTTCTGCCTGCAGCAGTTGTTAGGATGGTGCTTGAGGGCTGCCTATGTTGAATGAACGCAGTACACAGCCTATACATGGTAAGTTATAGGTAATGTGATGTGTGTGTGGCATCCATTTTACTGTGTGTGCGAGTCAGAGAGAGGTGTCAGTCCCTGGGTAGCTACAGTGCCAGTGTGTGTGCTATGTGTTGCCTCTTTGCCAAGGCCTGGGAATACTGGGCATGCCTCTGTCTGCCTGCAGGAGCAGGTTGAGGGGGTTCTTCCTCTGAGTCCCTCTGTGCCTGTGGGGACCTTGGCAATGGTGGAGGGTGTGGCCCTTCCCTATGCAGTTTCTGCTGCAGCTGTTTCCACAGGATCATATTGTGTAGCATGGCACATACTATGAACACGTGTGCACATGTGGGTGGAGAGTTCTGCAAGGCTCCACCAGATATGTCAAGGCAACAGAACTATGACTTGAGCATCCCAAACACACACTCTATAATGATCCTGGTTTGTGCATGTGCTTCATTATGGCATTCTTCATTGTGAGTGTGTGCATTTCTGAAGGGTGTCATCATCCATGCTTCTTGTGCATAGCCAGCACCCCCCACAAGATGACCATATGGGATGTCAACCCTAACAAATCACTGGTACAGCTGTAAGGCATGCCAGATGTGGGAGTTGTGATAGCTTCCAGGGTTGCCAGCACACACATTGATGATTATGCCCTGGGCATTGCACATGACATGGTAGTTGATGGAGTGAAAGCCCTTGCAGTTGTCATATACTCTACCCTCTTCACTGGGTGGTGCTTTGATGTGTGTGGAGTCTATGGCACCCAGTACCTCAAGGTAGTCTGCTACATGGTGGATGAGGTGCATATTGGATGAGGTGCATATTGCTGGTCCTCTCATTAGGGGTGCTGGGGAAGTACATGTGCTCACTGGCATGTGGTAGCATGGCATCCAGGAACTGGTGGAGTACCCTGGATGCAGATGCCTGTGAGACCCCCATGATGTCCCCAGTAGGTCTTTGGAAAGTACCTGTAGCTAGTATCCTTAAGGCTACACATACCTTGGTATCCACTGGGATGAGTTCCCCTCTGTTGGCTCTGGGTCTGAGGTGAGGCCGGCACAGCTTGATGAGTTGCTGAAGTATGTCCCTGTCCACCCTGTAGCACTTTAGTATCAACAGATCATGTAGCACGCTGGTAGGTTACCCTGGGTCTGAACACTCTTCTCCTCCTCCTCGGTCTGGGGCGGTTGTCATCAATATCCTCTTCAGCACCCTCAGCCTCAGCCTCTAGCACATACTGATGTATGAAAATGACAGCAGCCCCTAACATTTTGTCAATTACAATTCTCAAATATGTACACCAATGGTGCAGGTTTTGTGGGACAAAACAGAGTGAAAGGTGTTTGCATAGTGTATACTGGTGTGCTGCAGATGCTGCCTGTGTGATTAGCTGATTATGATACATTTCACCTGCCAGCTATATTATTTGTACTTGAGTGCCTTTATTCTGCGATTTCCCGTTTGTTTGTTTTTTCCCCTTCCCATTTCCACCCCTTTTAAGCCCCACTGCATGCTGTGCAAATCCACTGCTCAAATGAAAACACTTCTGCTATTTCCTGTTCTTTTTTCATTGTGTTTAAGACCCACGGCATGCTGCGCAAACCTGTTTAGCTAAAGTAAACAGTAATGAGCAGAAAGGGCTCTCCCCTGGATGAAAACATGCTTCTCATTTCTTGGAAGAGCTAAATACAGCTAAGCAGCCTCATACATACCCCCTTGCTTAGCCTGTGCTTAGCTGAGCACAAATAGAAGCTGCAGAGCTCCAATATACTTACCCCAAGCATGACACCCCTCCCTTTTTATGTTAGCTGCTTCTCCGGCTTATACCATCACATTATAGCTCCTACATGGTTAGGTGCATCCAGACAAGTATCTCCCTTTTTGCAATTCAATAAATTTAGCTCATTTACATACCCCACTGCCTTAGTCCCTTGTTACACCACTACACCAGAACCAATGTCCTTATCAACCAGTGCTACCTGGAATTGTTTTGGTTCTGCATGCTACCCACTATAATGGCATTCACACAAAATTGTGTTTTTGCATTTTTTTTTAATTTTTCTCATTTGTGTGTTGCTGTGCTATGCTTAAATGGTTGACATCGACAAAAAAATATAAACTCTGATTTTCATAATTTTGAAATGGTTTTGCATGCCAATGACCATATGTTTAGCCATTGGCATGCCTAATGTTCATAATACATGCTTTACTTTGAGCTGTCATGCCCCCGTTTTGATTTTTGCAGAAATGTGCACAGTTAGTAAGTGAATACATTTCTGCAGCGGGCACTGCTCTGAAACTGATCCTGTCTGTTTACCAAATTGCTAATTCTCCTCATTTGCATTGTGTTCACCAGAAAATGATGTAATTAGCATTATTTAGTGGTGTCCATGTTAGAATAGTGCTGGGAGGCTCATGAACACCCCCAGCCTTGTTTACTGGTTTGCTAAGCAGCCATATTCTATGCAATAGCTGCATACACTATTCTGACACACATAATCAATCTGTGTAGGCTTTATTGAATCCTGGGGACCCTGTCAAGCATTATTGCTTGCTTGCACTGCTAGAGCAATGTGCGGGTCCTCATAAGATGTTTACTTGCCCAGCATTTCAAGCAGATTGTGTTATTCAAGAATGATAGTGAATTGAAAACTGATTTACACAGTCACAGTATCCAGAGGTGTTAATCTGCATGATATAAGAGCAAGCTGGTGGTAATGCATTTGTATCATAGTTTAGGAGACTAATCAGATTGACTGACTTCAGATAATACTTTTTGACTGCTGCAACTGCATTCATTTTCTGACTTTCATACTAATCTTTTGTAGATATATGAACTGTCTTTACCACTTAACAATTGTGTTGGCTTATCTTTCAGATAACATTGTCTGATGGCTGTAGTTTATCCATTTGTTTTGGTATAGAGAAGGTATGGATATTGTTATTTGAAGAATCCTTATCTGATGTTCCATGCCGTTATACCAAAATTTCTCTGAGAAAGTGAAACATGGGAGACAAACAATCATGTATGACTATAGCAATGTCAAAGGTTATATTTTATAACAACAATTGTGTTAAGCCTGTTATATATGCCTGACATCAACAAAGGTAATCCTAAATGATAACATTTTAAATTCCCTATACTTTGATTAATTGTTAATGATGCTATCTGTTCAGGTGTTAGAACTTTGTTTTCATCCTTAACAGGCTTCTCACTGTTTTTTTTCCTATAAAGTATTAAGTTAATTTCTGGTCACTTAAGGTTAATTATTTGTGAACTGAGGGGGTAGAGCAAGGAACTAAACCTTCTATTTAAGGGGTAAAATAAAATATTTCAGAGCTTTACTAGAAAGGCTCACCCAGACTCAGCTACACTTTGCTGTGAAGGAAAGGTTAGTTTGATTTTTCTTTGCTGTATTTTGTATTACTTTATTGCCTTTTTAAATTTTGAATATTGTGATTTGTTTTCTTTACCTTGTGTTTTACTTGTATTCTGCTTTTAACTGCATATTAAAACTTCACGAGACTACAGCTCTGTCTCTTGTGAGTCAGGCACAAATTGTTTCCCCACCTTCCCACTCATTTACTGTCATGTTCTTAAATGCCACTGTCTTTCTAGTTGCCTGCCTCTTAAGTTAATTTGACCACATATCTCCTTTCCTCTCTGCTTTCACTGGCTTGTGTGAGTAAGCACAAAATTATCATTTTGTGAAATCACTCCCCTTCAACTATTTACATTTATTGGGCATCCTACTGTATTCCATAGTACCAGAATACAAAACTGACCACCCCCTTTCAATCTGTCTTGCTGTTTTAAAAATAGTGACTCTCCACTAAAACTTAACTTTTTAGAAAGGTAAAACTTTAGTTACCTACATTCACATCTAACTTATCTAGTACACACTGCAGTGTTTAGGATAAACCATTTTTAATCTTAACTTTAAGCATCCCTGTGACTAGCACTTGCTTTAATACCTGCTGGAACGCACTAGGAAACCTTAAACTGACACAAGCACTCAACTATCCTTGTTAATAAGGAGAAATTAATTGTAGGCTCTAAACAGCCTATAATTGCAAAGTACCTTGCTAAGGCAAGGGAAAACAGCTCCTGTACATTACAAAAAAAGCATCAAACCAAGCATGCCCAAGGGTCAGCTTCCAGTGATTTCTCCTGTCCACCTTGTGAATCTGGGCATACTGGAGCAATGCAGCAATTTCCTCATGTACACAGACAACCCTCTCCTCCTACCACCCAACACTACAACCTGTGAGAGATGCACTTACATAGCCAAACTAGAAGCAAAGCTCTCTCCACCCAAGATTGTGCTAGACAGTCAAGAGGAGAAGGTTAACACCCACACTACACCTCACGCAATACATAGCCCTTCTAAACCCACACCACCAACACCCACACATAGCAAAATTAAATCCACATATATGGAGGCCCTTAACTGTAACCTGCCCAAGCAACAAGAACCTCCGAAGCTGAAACGGAAACAAACACCAATCACAACCAAAGTGTCACATAGCTCACAACACCAGTGTGCCACCCAGCAACAGCCCCTAAGGCAAGACAACATACCTAACACTTTAGTCATAGGTGACTCTATAGTCAGGCACACTGATGTCCCACTCACCAGGCTAAACAAGGAGAAAATTACAGTCAGCTGCCTGTCGGGTGCCAGGATCTGCCACATAATGCATGCACTCAAGTCACGCCACAACAAGTACAAATATGACTTTGTCATTGTCCATGCTGGAGTGAATGACTTGAGACGTACTTCCCTGGACTACATGAAAAGAGACATGGAAGAGCTCTTGGATCATGTGGCCCAGGCAGGTATGACTCTAGCCCTGAGTAGCATCTTGCCTTCATCCAAAATGATACCGCAATATAAGGACAAAACGATTTACTTCAACAATTGGCTAAGCTTCTGGTGTCATTCAAAGGGGATCCAGTATCTGTCTGACTGGGAGACTGGGATGACATGATCAACAGACCACAATGCTTTGCTAGAGATGGTCTGCACCTGTCGACCATGGGATTCAGTTACTGGCTAAGGCTCTTGCCACCCATATAGTGCATTTTATTAGGCAAAGTTCAAAGGACAGAACCACCACCATAACAGGTACAAGCATGCAAATTCTGAAGGTAATGCTACTCAATGCTAGAAGTCTAAACCTCAAAATGCACTCTCTCGAGGCACTCCTAAAAATGGAGAACATTGATATCTGTGCAGTGACTGAGACCTGGTTCAAGGCTCCAGAGAGCATCCCTGCAATACCAGGCTACAACTCTTACCACACTTTCCGGCCACCAAACCAGGATCGAAACACTAAAGGTGGAGGAGTGTCCGTATTCACCAAGGATATTCACACTACCACTTTAGTTGCCCAACACAGTGCATCTGAAATTCTCCAGGTGCAACTAACACTAGGAAAGACTGCAATCCAAATTGTAGCTTGCTACAGATCCCCCACCATGCCCCAAGATTCTCACTACACCTTTCTAAACATACTGGAAAATATTAAGATACAACCAATCACCCTAATACTGGGTGATTTCAACTACTCTTGAATCATAGATAGACTTCCTAAGCTGGGCATTAATCCCTACGTCACTCAATGGGTTGCCAACTGGCTTACTGACAGAACCCACACTGTAAAAGTAGCTGACTCCAAATTCAGCTACAGAGAAGTGACAAGTGGAGTACCTCAGAGTTCAGTCCTGGGACTGCTCTTGCTTGGCATCTACTTCTCTGAAGTACAGGTCAACACTAAGGGACTCTGGCTAACAAAGTTCGCAGATGACTGCAAACGGGGAGCCATTATTGAATCCCCAAATTATGTGTATACTCTACAAAAGGGCCTTACAGAAACACATGCTTGGTGCCAGAGCCATGGGCTCAAGCTCAATGCTAAGAAATGTATAGTTATCCCCTTTGGGAAAAAACATGTACCCGTGAATTACCACATAGGTGGCAGTACACTAAACACCGAAAGTGTGATAAGAGACTTAGGGACACAGGTGGACAGTGGTCTCACCTTCGATAACCACATTGCCACAACAGTCAGGAAATCCTTCTATGTGGCACACCTCATCACTAAGGGCTTTTCATCCAGAATAAAAGAGGTCATTGTCCCACTGTACTCATCCCTCATTAGACCCATTATAGAATACAACTCCCCGTTTGGTATGTGCCTCTCAAGACATCTGCAACAACTGGAAAGGCCGCAGAAATACCTCACTAAAAGAATCACAGGCCTAAAGCAGATGCCCTACACTGACCACCTTAAAAACCTCAAGCTATACTGTGTCGCATATTGTCTACAAAGAGGCAATCGCTGCTTAACATACAAGGCCATGTGAAACCCAGAGCTGTTGGACATGCTCCACTTAAAGAAATTCCAATCCCTCAGAGCCACATGCTACAGGGATCTAATCCTTGTCATCACAATAAAGAAAGCATGCTGGAGGGATAGGTAACTGACCCAGAGACTCATTATAGTCTGGAATAGACTGCCCATACATGTCAAGCAGAGCACCTCTTTGGCCCTCTTCAAAAGGAACCTTGACAATTGGATGGGAGAAAGGAAATTCACCCTGGGGATCAGGTTAGTTGCCCTGCTAGACAGAGGTCCAGGGAAGTAAATAGTGTGGGAAGAAATAGCCAGGGAATTGTTATGGCTGGGCTTGTTTAGGCCCTAGGGCTGATACAGTGATATGACTCCAAAGAAATTTGGGCCACATAATCGTGTATTCACAACTGCTGACAATCAAGGTCAACATGAACATGGATAACACCTGTTATAAAAGGTACTAGCTGATAAGACCATAACTGGCAGCAGGTGATTGATGATGTCAGTGCTGTGTGTGGCCAGTGATATGATCAACAAAGCAAAATAAAGATCAAGTGCTATAGCACAGGACTGGAGGGCTAGTAGTGAAGGTCTTGCTAATGAACCACCACTCATTGAGATGGAGGAGTTCCTGTCCAATGTAAGGGGTCTGCACAGCTCATCAGCGGTTCCAAGTGAAGTACTTGACATAGGTGCAGAGGTAGAGGATGGCTAAAGGGTATCTTCTGCTGAAGCTCCAGTTATGGCATCAATTATCTTTTATGAAATTATAGAGATACATATACATATACATAGAGAGACAGGAAGTCAGAGAAAGTGAGATAGACAGTAATAAAGAAAGATAAGGAATGATTTACATGTGTTGATACTGGACATGACAAAGGATACTCGCTGTTAATCTAATTTGTCAATCTACTCACTCACTCACTCACTCACTCACTCACTCACTCACTCACTCACTTCTTTAGTGGCAGGCTTGTCCTCCTGTAATCCCACCCTGTGTCATTGGTGATTATTGTACCCTGTCTTTGCACATTTCTTTGTGACTTAGGGTTCCTTAAGCCCTGCTCAGAATGGGTATCTAATGCTTGCTTAAGCAGATGCTTGCTTAGTACTTGTAATTTTTTTCCATGATGATCAATTTCAAAAATGATTTTGTTACATATTTCTAAATCCTCATATTTGTATGATATTCTTAGTAATGCAACCATGCAACTTAGCAATTATTGTTTACTCATAAGCTTGTGCAAATGATGCTAAATTGCCATGGTCACTATTGGAGTGTATGCATTATGTAATTTTAAAGTGAGCAGATTAATATTTATGTTGCAAATATCATTTGTGAATTACTGCTGACATTGCTGTAGAGCTGAGCAATATTTTAGCTTAGTAAAGGACATTACTTGTGTATCAGAATAATCAGTTATTTCTTCTTTAAAGGTTCATCACTTATCTTGATGAGTGCTGCTGATACACATTGTCTCTTCTGGGGTTGACTGATTATTCAGAGAACACAGCCATTACATGGTAAGTAAAGGTTGTTGATTTTGCATGCATCACTGTTACTATTTGTATGTGATTAGCTTCTTAGGATTTCACTTAGTTATTATGTGTGTTTGCTGTCCTCTGCTTCTTTGCCAAAACCATAGGATATTGTGTATGACTATGTCTGCCTGAATCATCTACACCTGCTGACCCTCCCTCAGACTCCTCATCTGTGTCTGCTTACCCTGCTGGCCTTGGCTGTGGTGATGGGAAACTGCAGTCTTTGAGTTTGTTGTCTATTTTGCAGCTGTTTCCTGACAATTATTTTGTGCAACATGGCACAGACTATGAGCATTTTTGCAGGGGTGGCTGGGTTGCACTGCAGGCACCACCAGAAATGTCTAGACACTGGAACTTTGATTTGAGCAAGCCAAACATGTAGTCCACAATATTCATGTTTTGAACATGGGAATTGACATATCCTTGCTCATTAGAGTTGCGTGGGTTTCTTATGGATGTTGCAAGTCAATCTTCCAGTGCATAACTTGCATCCCCCACTATAAACCCTTATGGAAAGTTACCCCTAGAAAACCTTGCATACAATTCACAGGTGTACCATATGTGTGAGTCATGAAAACTGCCAGGGTTATCTGCACACACAATGCAGAAGATGATCCCTTTGACATTGCACACTAACTGACAGATGATAGACTCCACATGCTCCAGTTTCCTCCTGCATTTCAAAGGCATGCAATAGGTGGATTGGCCACTCTAAAATTGGCCTTAGGTATGAGTTTGTGCATGCAAATATGTGTGGTGCGCCCTCCAAGGAGAGTTGGGCCTTGAGCTAGCAACCAGAGCTCATAAAACCCATAACTGCTACAGAAACAATGAGCACGGAAAGCTACTCAATGTCCAATATACCATAAATGGGAAAGAGAGAGAGTGAGAACATATTCATTGCTGTCATATCACTACTGATATGATTCACATATACTATGCATTAATGGATATTATCTGAAGGAATCTGAAGGAACAAAGACCATATGCAGAATTCAGTGAAACCAACATGATTTTTTTTATGTACGTATCACACTGTGATGTAGACATGAGCACAGGCAATTTTAGATTCTGTAAACATTACTCAGTGGCATGCAAGCACACACAAACAGGGAAACTTCTGTGCAATGCAAATTTCTCATTAAGCAGGTGAATAATGTGCAAATGAGGCAGCTGGAGTGATCCAACAAGGTGAAAGGCATCCACATACACTTACATGTACTTGGTCATAGTGTACATGGAAAACATGGACAGAAGGGGATGTAAAAGTCCACATATATGGACATAACTGCCCTGAAAATAGTAGATCATATACATACATGTATGTGAAGTTTGTAAAAGGAAAGGGATATTTAAAATTAATAATAGTTTTTATTTTATACCGTTGGCAAGTTTGCACTATGTGCTGTATTGTGCATACATGCTTAACAGAAAAAAAATTAAAATAACATATATAATGTACTTTACACATATGTATTGTAGGACCCTGCATCGGGTCTGTACAATGGTGCAGCTGTGCTATTACCCAGCTTACATGGCTAAGAACCATGCACTTTCCAGGCTGTCAGCATGAATATGTATGCTAATGAGGTTCCTTTGTTAAATCACTGAAAGGAGCAAGTATGTCCTCATATCCCATTCGTGTAGGCTCCTACATGGTTTTGATATTCCCACTATGTCTTTTTTTAGGATTTTTTAGTGTTCAGCGTGCCTGTTTGTGCAGTGCGCTGCATAGCTTATTGGGTTTTCACGGGCTTACTACTCACGTGACAGTGATGACATGAGCAATTGTCAAGGAAGACCGGCTATATTCAATTAAAAATATATACTTTTGTATAAGCTATGCTGTGCTGTGCTGGACTCAGTGCTGCACTGCATGCTAAAGTAGGGCCTTTAAATCAGATCAATTATACCCTAGGCAGGTGAACTGCATCATGATTAGCCAATCCCATATGGTGGACCTAGAGCAAAACTGTATAAAGAATGCATACACCCCATATTCTGATTTTCCATCAGTACTCTGAACCATTGGTGTAGAGGCTTGGAAATTTTAACTGAGATAATGCTAGAGGCTGCTGCAGCTGTATGTGCTAGATGCCGAAGACAGTGCTGCTGGGGCTGCTGACAATAAGTCTATGCTGAAAAGGAGAAGAGTGTTCAGGCCCAGGGTAACCTTCCAGGAGCTACATAAGCTGGAGATTGTAGACCACTACAGGATGGACAGGGACATATTACAAGAGCTCAGTGAGCTCTGCCGCCATCAACTTAGAGCCAAAGCTAACAGAGGAGAACCCATCCTGGTGGAAACTAAGGTAAGTGTAGCCCTTAGGATACTAGCTACAGGTACCTTTCAAAGACCAACTGGGGACATGATGGAGGTGTCACAGGCATCTGCATCCAGGATACCCCACCAATTTCTGGATGCTATGCTCTAACATGCCAGTGAGCACTTATATTTTCCTCTAGATACTGAGGTGAGGGCCACCAATATTCAACACTTCTACCATGTAACACACTACCCTGAAGTACTGGATGCTATAGATTACACTCATGTACACATCAAAGCACCAACTGGTGAGGAGAGTATAATCTATGTTAACCGCAAAGGATACCACTCCATCAACTGCCAAGTCATGTGCAATGCCCAGGGGATTATCTTTAATGTGTGTGCTGGCAACCCTAGCAGTTATCACAACTCCCTTATCTGGCACATATCACAGCTGTACCAGATGTTTGCTAGGGGGGACATTCCACAGGGACATTTATTGGGAGATGCTGGCTATGCCCTGGAACCTTGGATGATGACACCCATCAGATATGCACACACCCAATGAAGAACACCATAATGAGGCACATGCACAAACTAGGAACATCATAGAGCATTTTTTGGGCTTCTGAAAGTCATGGTTCTGGTGCCTTGATATATCTGGTGGACCCCTGCAGTATAGTCCAGCCACATGTGCACACAGTATGTGCTATGCTACACAATCTGATCCTGCCAAAACAGCTGCAGCAGGAGAAGCAAAGGGAAGGGATACACAGCCCCCCAAAAAGCGCCTAGATGACCACAGCCACAGTCACAGGAGGACTCAGAGGAGGAACCCCCTACTCATGTCCCAGCAGACAGACGTAGGTGTGCTCAGTACTCCCTGGCTTTGGCTAAGAGACAATGAGTAGCACATTCACTGACAACCTTGGGACCTAGGGACTAACACCTTACTCCTACTCACATACAGATGTGAAAATTGATGCCAGCCAAATCACATACCCTCTAACTATCCATGTATTAGCTGTGTTCTGCTTGCATCAGTCAGAGTCAAACCTGAACTACAGGTGAGTCAACTGCTCACTCACTTGCAATGTAAGTCTATAACCTGCACACTAGTATAGTGGATTATTATGTTATGTCATTGTAGCTATGGACCTGATAAATTATACAGGCAACGGTACTGGCTATTTGGACAGAATTTACATCCACTGACATATCACCATTTGTAGTCAGTAGGCCTCATGCCTGGAATACTTATGCAGTCCTACTGCAACAGGGTACTTGTACTTTATTCAAAGGACATGTTAAAAAGTGAGGTCAAATGTTAGACAGACTAGTGTGTGCCCTATCAAAACATGGGCTTTTGTTACCGTGTACCTCAAAACAGCAGTATCCCTTGTAACAGCCATAACAATAAATCATCTATGCTGTATGAGCATTTCACACAGTTAGTATGTCACACAGCATCAGAACAGTAATGTACAATGTGAACTTACATATTATGTGCCAGATAACTGAGATGAGCAAAGTGCATCTTTATCCGGGTGATGGTGTGATGAATGATCCCCTGGCTATCCTGCAGTCTCTGTGGTTCAAAGGACTAAGGCAGGTAGCTTGTGTGATGGTGTTCAGGGCTCTAATCCATAGATATCAAGATATTTGGCATGTTAAGGAGTAATGTATATCATTTTACAAACTGTAACTGTGTGTGTGTTATACTAGTAGTAATCTATTCCACATATCACTGACACAATTGTATCTGCACCACAAGAATAACAGCACTGAATGAAACATTGTGCTGTGATGTCATTTATAAAGGTTTGTCAGAGCCATACACAAAACACTAATCAATAAACTAGAACAACTAGGTATTGATGCACTCTTGATAAGATGGATAGCTGCATGGCTTACATATAGGACATGACAAGTATCACACAGCAATTGGACAAGTGGAATAATTGGTTACAGCTAGAGTGTCCCACAGGGCTCTGTCCTTGGCCCAAACATGTTCAGATTTCTTTTTAGACCTAATCATTTCATTTGGGTTGTTCTACACTCTATATGTAGATGACATGAAACTGGGTATACTGACTACATGTATTACAGGTGGGGCATGTCTGCTAAATAACTTGACTAAATTAACCTTTTGGTCAAAGGAGTATAATATGCTGTTAAATGTATCACAAATTAAACATATGAAATTTGGAAGACATAAATAGAAAGGAGAATATTACTTACAACACACAGTGATTGAAACTATATATTCAGTTACGGACCTGAGTATATGGGTAGATCCAACTTTAAGTTTTGTAATCATATTATAATCCCAGCATGGAGTACAGCTAGTTAGCTAGCTGTGGACTAGAGTCAGTTTAGGGACCATTAAGTCTCTGATGTAAGCAATATGCCTCCCATTTGCTAGCTCCTAAGCAGCAGGCAAACACACCGAAAATGAAACTGCACATGCTCATACACTTAGTTAAGGAGAGCGCAAATCTGTTGCAATTATGTTTAAAAATGTATCTATATCTATATCTATCTATCTATATATATATATATATATATATATATATATGGTAGATTATATATATATATATATATATATATATATATATATATATATATATGTGTGTGTGTATGTGTGTGTATGTCTGGATTGTCCTACATACCTAGATCAGGGAGATTAAAGCTGCAATATGACACCTATAATATTGGACAACGGACCAAAAGAAAGGGCTCAACATTAGATAATGCACTTAAAAATATGTGGAAGTGTGTAGAATAACATGTGTTGCACTTGGAGGACTATTGGGATATCTGAAGTTCAGAGTTCTGCCATTCTTCTCTTACGTCATCTGTAAATGATGCCACATTTGACAGCAAACCACAATATTGTGTGAAACACACATAAGTATGAGTCAAACCTGTGTACTTGCTGTAACATCTGGACAGTAGTGAGTCATACCCATATCTCCCTATTACAGAATGTGGAAACCTTGAAAATGTATGGTATCATATATGAATATGTAGATATATTGTCAAGTCATATGCTTGTATTTATGGCAGCAGCAACACCCACATTCACTACAGCCCCCTGTATCTATTGGATTTCAACACACATACATCAACAACTGAACAAGGTATGTACTGTATTATGTTGTGTGCACACTCATTGACAGGGCAAAAGTAGCTTTTCCACAGGCTTGCCCATTAAAATGCAAACTGACACATATGCCCATTACTGGTGCTGTTGTCACATAGCAAGGTTACAAAACAGTTTTCTGACTGTTAGGCTACTAGCTGCAGATGACAGTAGGAAGCAATGTGACTCTGCAGGCCTTCCAAGCTGTTCAGCACATGGCTTGTTTATGTTCTTTAGGATTACTTCACCTGCAGTCATTTACAAAGCAGACCTGTGCTGTGGTACATATGTTAAGTACTGTTATCTGTAATGTAAAAGAATAGGTAGGTAGGGGTTCTAATCTCACTCTGTCATACTTGCTGGATTTGTGCGTGTGTGTGTGTGTGTGTGTGTGTGTGTGTGTGTGTGTGTGTGTGTGTGTGTGTGTGTGTGTGTGTGTGTGTGTGTGTGTGTGTGTGTAGATATATCCTCCAAAGAACATGCGTGCATACCACACTAACTTCAAAGATGACATTGTTTTGCACTTTTTGGCTCATGCAGTTGATGTGGACCTCTAAGAGCTCATCCTCCACAATGCCTGCTGATGTCATCTACCATAAGATTACCTCAAGCCACATTAATTACAGACTTACGCCGTTGCATTTGTGATGAGTACTGTGATCTGTAGTGTGCAAGACTAGATAGGTAGAGGTTCTAATCTCACTCCAGCCCACTTGCTGTGCTTGGGTGTGTATGTGTAACTTCCTCCAAACAAATATGAATCCACTACTGATGGTTTTGCACTGTTTGTTGCCTAGCAGGTGACGCAGGCCCTCAAACTGTTGCCCCCACCAGGCCTGCTGATGAGATCTACCATAAGACTACCTAAAACCATGCTACATTCAGACTTAATCTGTGGCACATTTGTTATGTACTGTAATCTGTAGTATGTAAAACTAGATAGGTACAGGCTCAAATCTCATGGCAGCAAAATGTGTGTGCGTGTGTGTGTGTGTGTGTGTGTGTGTGTGTGTGTGTGTGTGTGTGTGTGTGTGTGTGTGCTGTGCAGTGTTCTGCATGAATGGATAGGTATTGGCACAAATCTCATTACACACAAGTTTGTGTTTAGGTTAGATCATTTTCATCTGTCTTTGAGAATGTACTTGGCAAATGGCCCTAGGGCCCTTAGAATCAAAGTCAAGTTGTTGCCCTTTTGCATACGATCAACACCTATTGCCCCTATCCAAGGGGGACCCAGTTGGAACTGCCATGGTGAAATTATGTTCAACTATCCAATTGTACTGATTGCATCTACAGAGGGCCAATGAAGTGTTCTTTTTGACATGATGTGGGAGACTGTTCCAAAGGTGTGTTAAATTGTGGTAGACAATTACCTTCCTCCAGCAGGTTGTATTAATGTCACATGCCAGGTTAAGGTCTATACAGCAAGTAACCCATATACCATTTGACTTATGGATATGCAGCATTTCCAATACAACAGGGTCAAAGATTGCCTCATATGCAAGCCAGAGATCACATTTGAGTACTGTGTTTATCACATACTAAAGTGACAGTGATATCAGATGATCACCATGGACTGATGTTGAAGACCTGGCTTCCCCTTATCAGGAAACTTTGTGGCCTTTCCAATTGCTGCAGGTGCTTGGAAAGGTACATGCCAAAGGATCTTTGCACTAAATTATTGGTTTGGAGAGGGAAGAGGACATGGAGGTTATCATGTCTACTATTTCGGGACATAATTCCTTCACTTATTACATGAGCATGTTAGAATGCCCTTCTTACCACTGCAGATGCATGGTGATCTAAGGAAAGTTAGCTGTCAACCTGTGTACCCAGGTCTCCCACCCCTGAGTATGTATGTCAGGTTTTGCTACTGATGTGGTACTTGGCAGGAACATCATTGTTACCAAAAGCAATGACAATACATATATTTGCATTGCTTCTAAGACCATTACTTTGGCAACAATCATTTGTTCAAGTAAGACCCTGTGTAGTATGTTAATATACTTTGGAGATTCTATGACAGCTCCCAGTTTGCAGGCATCAGCAAATCTTGTTAGCCACAGACATATACTTTGCACCTGTACTTTGGGGAAAAGGATTACAAACATTACAGGACCCATGACTAAACCCTGTGGGACACCACTGGTTAGATCTTGAATACTGGAGGTGGATTCCCCTATTTTGACTATATGACCTCTATCACTGAGGCAGTGAATGACCCCTTTAATGATATAAGGGTCAATGACTACTGGGTGAATATGTCAATGATGGCTGAGTAGGGGATAATGTCAAATGTTTTGGCTGAGTCCAGGTAGGCTGTATGCACAGTATTCCCCTCATCCAGGACCTAGGTGACTGTCTCAAAGATGTTCACCAGGTTTAACAGGCATGATCTCCCTTTGATAAATCCAAACTGTGTAGGGTCAACTGAGTGGAGATTACCTATATCTTTGCTGATAAGGTCTGAGATGATTTGTCCCATGACCTTGCAGATATGGTTAGTCAGGATAATAGGTATATAGATTCCAGGGGTCTATATCAAAATCACAAAAGACGGAAAATGTGAATACAAATACATCAACATGTAAAGAGTGAACTACCAGAAGAGCGATCCACCAAGTGAGCGAAAGCCAAAACATCGAATGGATTTCTGTAACCAACAGCACCATGCAGGTATACCTAAACTAAGTACAGAAAAGTAACATAACACACTTTTGCAGGGAAGCAAGCCACCCTGCACCCCCTATGTGGGGGGCTGTGGCCACCACACCTTCCCTACTAAAATATACAAACTCCAAGATTGCACTACAGTGGGGGAAAAGGTATATTCCCTTATCCCCAGAATCACACTGCTGGTCAAACAAATCCGTTCGATGTTTTGCCTTTCACTCAATAGGTGGTTAGCTCTTATGGTAGTTCACACTTTACATGTCGATGTATTTGTATTTGCGGTTTCCATCTTTCATGATTTTGATATAGACCCAGTTTCCAGGGTCAGTGGATGCACCACCTCTATGCAAGCAGATAATGGTGGCTGTTTCCATTCAGCTGGGACAAGACCGGTGGTCACACTATGATTGTAAAGAGTTCCCAGTGGTGTTAGTACTCCATGTTGGAGCCCATGTAGGACTCAGCCTGTGATGTTATCATGTCCCATAGATGCTGTGCTTTTGTCCACAAAGAAGCCATTTATGACCTGCTTTTTACTGATACAAGTAGGGGTTAGGTGGTAGGGATGTCATGGGGTACGTGTAGTGGGGACAGGGGATTGATGGTTTCACAGAACCTGTTGGCCAACAGGTTAGCTATGTTGACAGGCTCTGTATATGAGGTATCATTAACCATGAGTTCAGCAAACATGTCGACCATTCCTTTTGAGTTACAAATGTAACTATCAAAGCCTTGTGGTTGCCCTTTGTGGAGGAGGCTAATTTGGACCCATAGTTTGTTTTGGAGGACTTCACAACAACACTAATTTGCTAGTTTAAGCTGAGGAGGGAGTGTTTCCAGTTTAGTGGTGCTCCCTCCTTCCCATTATCTTCCTATTATTGTAAAGCCTTTTACTGGCAGCTGTCCATCAGGCAGGCTTGCTTCAACATGAGGAGCTTGTTGTGTTCATGTCAGGTATGGCCAAGTCAGTGCAGTAATACAGGTGTTTGTATAACGCATTGGTGTAGATGTCAGCATAGTTGCCAGTTACAACTGAGAGAGGTGGTGCAGTGAAGCTATTTATACCAATCCATAGGGGATTTTAAGCATGATTGGTGAATGTCTTCAGTGATTTGCTAAAAGGGGGGTGTCAGGTGTGATACCTACTTTGAGCAAGACCGATTTGAGGTCAAATCTCACTAGGGAAGACCTCACAGTGGGGATGCTACAGTGGTCACCCATATTAGTAAGCACCCAATCAAGTATTGCGGGGGTGTCAACCAGCTGGTCCAGGCCACTGGAGATAATGATGTTGAGAAACCTATGGGAAAGTGTGTTTGAGCATGAGTAATCTACCCAGTTGGTGGGTAGCAAAAGCCACCCCAAACCATGATGTCCAGATGTATCTTGACAGAGTCATGTATATACAAATAAGCAGAGTGGGTGTCCTGATTCATGGATGGAGCTCCTGTAGCTGGCAATGACTTGAATAGGTGCCCCACAAATAGTCACTAGTACCTGAAGTGTATCCATGGAATCATACTGTGTAACCAATGTGGGTGTGTGTGTGTATGCTTAATGAATATTTCTATACCACCAACATTAGCCTGCATGCCTTCAGTTTGAGGTCTGTACGTGTGGAAGGAGGTGTAGGCTGGTATGCCTGTGGCACTCATCATAGCCTTGAACTAGGTGTCTGTGACTGCATAAAGGTTTGTGTGTTCCAAGATGAGGATATCTTTCAGCGAGTGCAGTTTCCTCTTGATACTCTTAGCGTTTAGCAGCATAACCTTGAGGATGTTTGTACATGAGGTGTTTACACTGGAAGATTTGTCCTTGAAACACCACCTAAAAGGGCACTATGGTGGTGGCAATAGCCTTGGCCAGTCTGAAATCTCAGGGGTGACAGATGAACAACAACTGTGGTAAACCAAAGTCTGTGGAACATGTCATCCCAGGCTGACAGATAGTGGATCCCCTTAGACTGACATCAGATGGTAAACCTGTTATTGAAGTCTGTCATGTTCTGTTTGTACTGAGGCATCATCCTAGCTGAATATAAAATGCAGCTGATGGCTAGGGGCATACCTGCCTGAGACACACAGTGCAAGAGCTCAGTCATGTCTGTGGTCACACAGTCTGGAGCGGTACTTGTCAAGTCTTACACAACAGCATGAACTATGATGTAGTCATAACAGAACCTGTTGTTGACAGATTTGATTGTATGTGAAATATGCTGTATCCAAGCACCTCACAGAAAGTTGACCATGACCCTTACCTTGTCTAGCCTGGTGAGGGGACATCAGTGTGACTCAAGATGTAATCAGCTATGATTAGTATGTTTGCATTTGTGTTTTGCAGTAAGGGTTTGACCAGTGAGACAGTGGTCCATTTGCTATTATGTGTACTGTGTTCTGCAGAGAAACTGTTAAGTGTAGCATGCTTGTGTTGCTGTTTGTGAGGTGTCTGGTGATTAGGTATGTTTCTGGTACAGACCTCTGCATATGTAGGCATGTGTGATGTGGGTTTGGGGGAGGAGTAGGAGGTGAGATGGGCATGCTGGCACCCCATTCATTGTCACATGTATTGTCAGGTGTGTGAGAGAGCATGGATACAAGTTTTTTAATGTAGATGCATCTCACACTCGTGTTTGTGTGGAGTAGCAGTAAAAGTTTGGGGACACTGTCCACATCTCTGCAAGAGTCAGGGAGAATGCCATTAGCAATAGATTATTGCTTGTCCATACTGCACAGCAGGTATGTCTAGGCAGTGGCCTGCCACATGCTTATGTGTAACATTTTATTACATTTATGGTGCCATCCTAAGGGAAAATAGTATCTGACAGTGTAGGATGGCATGGTAGGTTGAGTATACTGTTTTGCCAGCCTTGTTGCACTTGAATGCACCATAATCATGTTATTATGCATGGTCACAAAAGCATATCTACAAATGTGATAATGTCCAACCCCAGCAAAGTAAAGGTCATGCTGCTACACCCTTGGGGTTCACAACCTCAAACACTCTCTCTGTAGGCACTGTCTGCATTGAAGATGTGTATGGCCGTGCAGGCACAAAACACTTGTCCACCTTTGCTGTCATTACATTCGCCTTGGAAGTCTGCAATGTCTGTCAAACTACCAGACAGCAAATGTATGTTATATGAAATGATGTGGGAACACAGTTTAGTGTTTTGGGAACATAGATGTACAGTATGGCATTCCTAGGACATGTGGGAGCGATAGAGATATTGCCCAAAGGTGGCCATCCATCTGCAGTAGGCCTCACATCCATGTCACGGAGATCATCACCATTACACTGTTGAAGGCCAGGCTGCATGAATTGGTGTGAAATTGTCACCTAACATGGAGCAAGTCAGGTGACTCCCTTCTTTTCAGCATCCTTCATAAGGAAAATGTAATTTCCTAGTATGCACTGCTTGATTAATGTGTAACTTCAGAATAACTGCCTAAATACGCCAGCCTTAACTTTACAGGGTGTATGTATTATTTTACCCTCCAGTGTTTGGCAGTGTTCTGTGCAAGACCAGATACATTGCATTTTTCTCAGAAACCATGATGGCATTAACTTCAATACCGACTTGCACACAGGACAACCAGCATGGTCTGTCAACCATTATCCCCATAGTTGCAGAACAGATACTTGTGACATTGAGTGATATACTCAATACAACTGTGTGATCAATAATAAAGGATCTGTTGCCATGGATATGAGGATTCTCACTGTGACCTTTACATGCTGTTGGATATGGGCATCAAGAGGCACTGTAGAAATTTCAACATGTTTACCAACAGCCACTTCATTAACAAACAAAATGATATGGTGTGTGAGAAATAAATTATATATATATATATATATATATATTAATGTCATTAAGGTAGTCAGTGGTACACACTCAGCCGTCACACAAAATCCAAAGCAGACATGAGCTGAGGCACTGACATGTAGTTGACATAAATCACATAAACCATATAGAAAAAATCCAAATAACAAATACCTTCAGCAGCCCCATATGCACACTGTGAAAACAACACACATATCAACACATAGAGCAACATGTCATGGGGGGACAACCTGTAAGCCCATATGTCACGCTGACACACAAGCCAACATTCCAGTTATTGCTGACTTCATGCAAATAAGGAGCTGTCATTGAATCCCAGGGTCTATATTACCTGATTGAAAAGGCTAAACATTGAAAGCCTTTTCATTGACCCCTAAACACTGAACTGCCATTTATGCGAATAGCCAGTTCAGTGATTTTTTTTTTCCTAGGGAAAGAAATTGCTTGGCCAACCACAAATGACACACTACTTCAAATAATTCAGAGTGGGGGGGATTCAACCCCCACATCCCGAGTGTGGGGGGCTGTAGTAACCACCCCACCCTAACCAAATATACCAACTCGGAGATTGCACTACAGTTGGGAAATGGGCAAATTCATGATGATGGCCAAGCGATAGGTATGGACACAGGAAAACTGTGTATGGTTCACCCCCACAACTCAGCTTGTCGATGTTTCAGCTCCCAAAACCCTGCTTACAGTTATCAAGTGTATCATACATTGACAGTGTATAGGGATGCATGGCTAGGCTTAAAGGAGCCCTTGTGTTCATTACATATAAAACACATGAACCTATAATCCCCAGAATATATGTGTTACCTTTCTGATGACATTTGTCTTGTGTGCTGACATTTAATTCTGTGTTCTCATATTGATGGGTTGATTGTAGATGTGTACTCAAATGCATGTCCTACACAATCACGAAAATGAGATATACTCATTGCCATGTGACACCTGTCATTGTGTGACTACGCAGCCATTACGGCATGATTCTATCATTATGTCCACACGCTATTATGGTATAGTCATTATAAATGGCAACATACAAATTCGGAAAGTGAACAATACATTTAGCATGTCAAAAGCAAGATTGGGTGAAACAGTTTCATATTAATGTAGATAGTTACCCTGTGCATCAGACAAATAGCTTTCTTTCCCTGCATCCATGACAGAGATGAGAGGGATATGGTACAGGAATTAATACTTGAATAGGGTGTTGTGTGGGGGTGAAGGAGGCCTAAGATGACCCAATAGTTTGACAAGCTTGTGTGTCAGGAAGGGATGCAGGCAGAATGGACCAGCGTAATGTGGCATGTGTATATGTAGGTGACCTAAAGGTGACATTGGTGTGTGAGTGTCTGAATGTACACAACCAAACTCAGTGCTAGCTCTACATGTCTGTATGTTGGACAGCTGTGAGCCATGCATGGTAGAACTGACAGTTCATCGTCTCTGCCCCTGAACATGTGAATTGGCTCTGCCAGGAGTTGCACTAGCACCTCCACGCCCAGGGTCAGATGCTGTGTTACTACCTGAGGGTGACTGCTGTCTGTTGAGAACATGTCCTTCATGTGACCACCCAGAACCATGAGCACATGGCCTGCCACATCTTGGCGTGGACAGCACACTCCCTTCTGGAGTGTTGGATGTACTTCCACTATGGGAGTGTGATTGTGCACAGCCACATTGACTCTCAGCAGATGTAGTTGCTGACCTATGTTCATGAAGCCGACCCTCAACTCCAACCAGACATTCCATCACAGACAACATATATTCTAAGACAGATAGTGTGCAATCTCTCTAAGACCATCATCTCTCCACTGCATCAGTGAACTGATCCAGGCTATCAGCAATCCAGTTGAGACAGTCACAGATGTCAGACTGCGCTGTATCCATAACCCTGAGCATTCATCTGAAGTTCCTTTCTGAACATGCCTGTGCCTCCATGATGGCCCTAAACATACACAGAGTGACACAAGATAAGACACCTGCAACAGGTGATGGATGGACAGTAGGCCTCCTTTCAAGCATCCCTATCAATCTGCCTGTATGGAACCTTGCCAACTGTTCAACTATGGCCAGTGTCAACAGTCACTGATGCCACAGTAGCCACACTACCCTGTTCAATGTCCCCACCCTCCAACTGTCCAATATCTTCGGCCACAGGGGACTGGGTTTGCATAGACCTACTGGCTGTGTATGGTGATAATAAGGGTGGATGATGGATGCAACCTTTGTGTCAAATTCAGCCCCTCTAACCCCTAACGCTGCCTCACTTTGCCCACCATCATCATCAGAGTCTGAGGAGACACTGACATCAGGTTGTGAAGTGGACAAAGACCAACCTCCCTGATCACCTGTGATGAAAAGGAAAAAGCATTACATTAATACCTGCACTACTATGCTCTGCAGTAATACACTGCAATATGTTAAGCTGCATACTAATGATGTCACTATTACACATGTGCATAACCCACAATCTCATACAGTAGGACATGAGGACATTATTTTTTAACTCACGTGTAATCATTTGGAAATAAATGTTCTTTAAACAGGAATCTCATGAGCAAAACATAAATGATGTACTTTGTTGACATTTTGCAAAACTCTGCACAGTTGACAGTTACGGCAATCTGTAATGGTATGAAAACACTGTCAAATCTATCACTGTGGTCACACCTAAAATGCATAGGTATGAGTGAAAATATCTGTACAGTTGGCATTCATGCAGACAGTACATTAATCCAGTCAGCAGGCCTGTGATGACACTTGAGCAAATATAGTGAACTAAATCTACATTTCTGACAAAACTGTTTTGTTCTTACCAGCAGCAGTAGTATGGCCTCTTCCTATTCCTGTTGGTCCTGGAAAAATGTGAGGGAGTGGTAATGTACACAGCAGTCCATGTGACAGTATAACAGAGTTAAAACTTCATGAGCTTAAAACTGCAGCTAACCTCCCCCCCAAAACACCTGACACCCGTGTAACACTATGTGCACCATGACATGCTGACTGCTACAGTATTCCAATGATGATCCAACTAAGCATGCCCGGATGCTCCTCTTAAGGGGACGCATTTGCACCTACATCCATGACATATGGGGTGATGGATGCCTGGGAGCTGTCCTGTGTTGCAAGGTTCACCAGGAATTTCTCAGTGGCTGACAGTGGTCATTCTGCTGAAGGCCCACCACCAGTGACCTGACAGTCCCTGACTATGTCTGTTGCACATCTGAGCACCACATTGATCATATCTGTTGCATGGTATCATACCTGCTCATGAGTGCAAATCTAGTGACCTACAGCATTAATGTTGTGTGCCAGTTCATCACACAAGGCTGTATGCTCTTGCCTATTTGCCCTCATTCTGGACAGCAGGACTTGGTGGTGTTGTCTCAAGGCCTCAATAATGAGGTCATTTTCTGCAACAGTGAAAAGTGGACATCATCTATCATGAATGATATTGCCTGAAATACAAATAAATGAGAACACATGTCAGGATCACATACATGGGAGTACAGTATGTAGAGATACAGCAATAAAGGAAGCCTATTGATATGCCCTACTTGACTACACTTCTCTTAATCAACAGTGTGCAAACATACAAAAGTTGTGGAAGCAAGTAGGATAGTAGCAATACTGACCCACTGCTGTTTATGACATAACAGATACTCACGTATGATTACACAACAAACACAGGAGTCCACTGCAGTGTGATCCATTGCAGGGAAACCTCCACCGATAACATATGTATATAAATAGTGCCAACCAAATAACAGGGTGATGCTATATCTAGGAGACTTGTGTACCTAGTTAATACAGAGCATTAAACCCTTGCTGTATTCTACTTCCTCTGTAGGTGTAACACAGTTGGAGATCACCGGCATATCATCATTACAATTGTAAGAAAGGCTTACTAATGTAAACCCCATTCCCCCCTAAGTAAATTCAAACATATGCATCATGTTGAAACCAAAATGTTTACAAACTTGATGGAGTACAAAACTCCTCTGTTGAAAGATAAAGCTATATGAGTACTTTTCAAACAAGTTAAGCATACAAAATAACTCTCCTACACAATGGTTCCCTTAGCTAGGTGTTTGCCTTTTTTAAGATGGGTCTCATTAGCAGCCGAATGCCTGTGAACCAAACTTTGGTCCAGGAATGCTACATGTGGCATACACAGCTGATTTGCTGTATAATCAACTAATCCCATGCAAATACTCAACGATATATAAGGCCTCAGTGTAGATTTCATCCCCTTTCTCACATTTGTGTTGATAATTGCCGGGGTAGGGATTATGTGAGCACAGAGTGAATGTTTGTAGCAGCTACTTTTTACATACAGATTTGTGTGCAACAGGCTGAAGGTGATGCTGCTGCAGGCAATAGGCATAATTAGAGAGGCTGCAGAATGGGCAGGGCAACAACACTTAAGAGTAATTGTATGACCTGTGGCAGCCTTGGTGTACAGCCAGAATTTGATTGAAGAAACCCATCCTACTGGAATGTAAGATACGTGTTTAAGGTAAGTATGTTAGCCAAAGGTATCATTAACAGAGTGAAGGGAAACAAGCTTGTTGTATCCTAGAACAAGGTAGGGGGTACATTAATCATTATGTCAACTAGTCAGATAACTGCCAAGTCATGTGTAATGTCATGGTAGTAATCGGGAACGTGTGTGCTGGCAACCATTGCTTGCAGCATGAGCTCTATATATGTATGTAACTTGTGCTTTTGTGGTTCTCTGTAATTCATTAGCAAATCATTGTGGGTTGAAGTCTGCTATGACTGGGCCTCATTTGAACCACATACTTCAAAATCCTCTGGGAATTCGTACTGTTGCATGACCTAACATTCAATGCACATTCTAGTATTGTAGTAGGAATAATTTAAATGTGGTCCTATATTTAGGCCTTTGACTGCCATTATTTGAAACAGACATTCCATCTATACTGCCTTGGGTGGATAAATAGGTGAGGAGACAATTATATGTACAGAATTTGTACTAGTGATGTACACAAACATGCATTTTAAATGCTGCACATAGCTGTATTTGAACCCAGGACCCTGTGGGCCAACAATTGTTTTCATAGCATTTAACAGATTGAGCTACTGAGTCACTTTTAGAGCAGCTGTATTTTTACATGTTATACATATAATTCATTAGCAAATCATTGTGGGTTGAAGTCTGCTATGACTGGGCCTCATTTGAACCACATACTTCAAAATCCTCTGGGAATTCATACTGTTGCATGGCCTAACATTCAATGCACATTCTAGTATTGTAGTAGGAATAATTTAAATGTGGTCCTATATTTAGGCCTTTGACTGCCATTATTTGAAACAGACATTCCATCTATACTGCCTTGGGTGGATAAATAGGTGAGGAGACAATTATATGTACAGAATTTGTACTAGTGATGTACACAAACATGCATTATAAATGCTGCACATAGCTGTATTTGAACCCAGGACCCTGTGGGCCAACAATTGTTTTCACAGCATTTAACAGATTGAGCTACTGAGTCACTTTTAGAGCAGCTGTATTTTTACATGTTATACATATAATTGCACACTTGCCTGCTGTTACATACCACACTAGCACTATTTTTATGTAAATGGCTTTATAGTAATGTATTTCTCTACCAGTGACACAGTTACATTTTTATTTTTCCATTACTCATGTAGCAAGTGTATTTTTACATGTTGTAGATATAATTGCACAGTTACCTTCTGTTAGATACCTCACATCTATTCTTATGTGTATGGCTTTATAATGATCTATTTATCTACCAGAGTCCCACTTACTCTCCTATTTTTCCATTAATCTTATAGCTGATTTGTGTGATGTAGTGTGAAGTGCAGCATCACTTAAACATGCTTAATGATGGAAATGTGACAATTACTTTGTTTTGCTTAAAACACATGTGCTAATTAGCAGCTGTGTGGCTTGGCGGGTTAATGCACTGTTCTGCAGGTGTAATGGTCTTGGGCCCAAAATAGGGCACGGGTGTACTTTTTGAACATGATTAATACTTTTGACACACATATATCAATATAGCGCCACTTAGCATAGCTTAGCAATGCTGCATTTTGTGCAGTGTCACACAAAAAATATTTAAAGAAATGAAAAATGGGGAGATAGGACAGTGGTGAAATGGAGTGCAAGCAGGGAGAAAGACATAGTGTAGGTAAGAGAAGGAAAGGTGTAGGAAAGAACCATAGCTATCCATTTCTTGTACCGCAACAACTATGCACTTTAACAGATTTATTTAGCTGAATTTGGACTGTCAGCCCCAGAAAGAGGGGTGAGGACAACATAAGTGCATTGTTAAGCCAAATGGACCAAATTAATTGTGTCCAGTGGACATGTGTGAAATGGAGAGCTATATATGGGACAAATTTTTGGGGGGAACAGTTACCCATTTTATTAAGCTGAAATTGGAATGTTGGGGAAGGTACCTAGGTATGTGTAGGAGAGGTAAGTTGGGAAGGTGAGGCAGCTTTTGCAGACAGACAAGACAGCAGACAGGGTTGGCATGTGACACAAGAGGGTGATGAACACCTTATTGGGAAGGGTGTTCTGGTATCCCAGTCCCATGGATGTCAGACACATTAGCAGTGTGACTTAAGTCCTCACCCATGGGACTGTTAGCACTGCACCTTCGCTGCTCCTTTGGAGGCAGTGCTTGACGCTGGTGCCTGGGACAAGGCTGCCCCACTAGGATGGACAGCATGCTCTCCATCTGTTGTAGTCATGCACAGTTTGACGCAGCAGCTGACGCACCATGCCTGGCAGTTCACCATGGTTGACATAAGCATCCCCTCTACTTCCACTTCCAGAGGGAGTACTACCCCCAGCCTGTGGTGCTGAACTACTCAAAGGAGCAGGTAGTGCAGGTGCAGCAAAGGGTGAGCCATCAGATTCAGGTGCAGACTTGCTGGGCCCCGTGCCCCGGCCAGGGGAGCCAAGGTATGTGGATCACCTGGAACCGGCTTACCTTCTTATGCTGTAGGAAATTAAATATAAACATACAGTAAAAATAAACATAACCAAACAAATGTAATTAATAACACAATACAAAATAATAATGAGTACTGAAAGAAATAGAAAGGAATATAATGAGGAACACAACAATAAATGAGGTAAATGAAAGTATTTTAACAGCAAAGCAATATTAAATAGTACATAAGGTCGACGTAGCAGGTAATTACAAATAATATATTAATATCAACTCGTAATAATAAATATAATTAATACAGAAGAGAAGGGGAGGCGTGAGAGAGAAAAAAAGAACATTAGTAACTTTACAGATAATATAACTACACAGACTACTACTACATATGTCTACATATGTAAATTTCAGTTGTGAGAACAGTGACTGCTAATATTGTATAGATGATGTTGCATGTACATTGCTCTCAGACTGTTAGCATGGGACATTACTGGCCAAGCCCTACCGAATGGTGGCAGAAAGGCACAACTACAGGGAATATTTTTACATTGCATGCTCATACATTAGTAGCAAGGTGTTCTAATAACAGATTTGCCATTAAATTGCATTCTGAGTAATTTCACATATCTGCAAATCAAGGACCAGACATATGGGGCAGTAGTCGTTACATTCTGCAAAAATCATGACAGTTGAGAGGTATGTTTTTGTACACTAATTACACTAGACAGCTGGACATTTCTCAGTTGGCTGCCACTGCCATGGGATTAGAACCCACAAGCATTGCCTACAGCTTTATTTGAATATAATGAATTATCAAAGCACTGTCTCCTTTAAAACTTTTATTGTGACGTGTGAAATCGCACATTTACACACATGCATAGCTGTGTCTGGTATCAGATTAGCACTCACATGCAGTGACCAGAAGAATAATGAGCACATTATTTGAAAATATTACTTATTAAAGTACCATCTCCTTTTACACTTTATTGCTTAATATCACTTTAAATATGGCATTTACACACATGTATTGTCTGTCTAGGACTTATGTTAACTTATCCATACCCATATACCCTGCTCATTTACTGAGTGCTAGCTACAGCATATTTCAGAAAAAATTATCAGAACTCAAGCTTGACACTTAATCTGGGTATTGCACTACATTTATTTCTTACATTTGTTGGTGCAGTATTTATTTATTCACAGGTAATTGACTGGTGTTGGATTAGAACATGGAAGCAGTGAATACAGGAATAGTGAACAGTTTATTTGAAACCATTACTTATCAAAGAATCATCTCCTTTTATACTTTATTTTTTAATGTTGCTTGAAATCTGGCATTTATACACAAGCTTGACCCTTAATCTGGGTATTGCACTACATTTATTTCTGACATTTGTTGGTGTATTGTTTATTAATTCATATGCAGCAATTGAATGGTGTTGGATTAGAATGCATATACAGGGAATACAGGAATAATTAGCACTTTTTTGAAAACATTGCTTATCAAAGCACCATCTCCTTTTACATTTTATTGATAATGTTACTTTTAGTCTGGCATTTATTCACATGGATAGCTGTCCAGGACTTTTGTTAACTTATCCATATACCATGTTCAGGACTTCTGTTAACTTACTCATATACCAAGTTCATTTACTGAGTGCAATATGCAGCCATATTTTAGACATAATGAGCAGAACACAGGCTTGAACCTTAATCTGAGTGTTGCACTACATTTTTTTCTGACATTTGTTAGGACATTCTTTACTCATTCACATGAAAAAGTTGACTGGTGTCAGATTAGAACACACATGCAGTGAATATAGGTATAGTGAGCACTTCATTTGAAAACATTACTTATCAAAGCACCATCATCTTTTACAATGTATTGATTAATTTTGCTTCAGCTCTGGCATTTAGACCATGGATCGCTGTCTAGGACTTCTGTTAAGTTACCCATATACCCTGTTCATTTATTGAGTGCAACCCACATCATATTCCTGACAATGAGCAGACTAGAATAGTGACTCTTAATCTGGGTAGACCACAACATTGACTGATGGTATGAAGCTATGCTACACAGTACTGCATGCTTACTTGCTTTACCATTTCAGATATATACTGCCACATTAATAAAGATGTATTTCATGCCTGACTGTTAGGACTGCAACATCTGTATTTACTGCACTGTACTATTAAGTTATGCATTAAGTTATTACTTTGATGGTTTTCTTACTTACCATATGCTTGCCTCATCCTGGTCAGACACCCAGCATGGTACTGCACATTGCGAGCCCTCTCTTCTGCAGCTGTGGTAAGAGAAGCAAGCCATTATGCATACCAGTTTTGCATACATTCAGCTTGTATATTTATAAATTACTGGAAACCATACTTACATACCTGTGGAGTGCACCCACCTCTAGCATCTTGTACCCAGGTGTCCAAGGTTCCTCTCTTCCTACACTTCAGGTCATCATAGTGGTGATGACACTACTCACCAGTGTGGGGGATACTAGTAGCACTGGTTAGGTCCTTGGTCAAATAATCCCAGGCCTCAGACTTGCACTCTGAGCCCTCATACTCACCCTGCAGCAGCTGGGGTCCATATCTCTCTACCAGGAGTCCAATAAAAACTTTGGACTCCTGCACACCCTACTTTTGCACCCAAAAGCACACTCCCTCACCAGCTGCAGCAGCCATACCCACAGTCAAGGTCAGGCTCCAAGGAATGATGTGAAATTCCTGCCTATTGGCCTTTATATAGGCTGCATTCCCACCCTTGCATGTCATACTGTAACTTTCAAAAAATCGCCATATCGCTTAGCATCGTGCAGACTCACAAATCCATGTTTAAGTGAAGCTTAGCAACATGCTGCTTTTCTAACCATTTCTAAATATAACAATTATTTCATTTAAAGTCAACAGATGTTTTAGTCACCTGACGCAGTTTCACAGCACTATATCTAAAAAGTATTACTACCCAGGACCTACTACACTATAGGTCATGATTCAACCTATCTAGTCACTGTGATAGGGAAAGGAACTTGAATATCTTCAGATAAACTGGGAAGGTGCCTGTAAGCATAGCACAGCTTTGCGGGGTGGGTTTGCACTTTGCTAAGCATAGCAGACTTACAACAACTGAATTCATCTGGTTTCTATTTTTAGCTGTCTAGTCAATGTGTCCTGATTAAGTATGCCTCACTACACCTATCTAAGCAACACACTGCATTGTGCAAACAAGTACACATAAAAAATAATAATAATATTGAATGCATCCAATTTCTATTTTTAGATTTCTAAAGGATGTCTACCGGTTAAGTATGCAGTTCTGTTGTGCAAACAGGCACATAAAATTAAAAATTATTAACACTGAATGCATCTGGTTTCTATTTTTAGATGTCTAGCAGATGTCAGATGCATATTTGCACAAACCTAAGCATAGCTAAGCAACGCACCACACAGTACAAACAAGCACATAAATATAAAAATAAATAAATAATTAAATAGATAAATAAAATTGCAATTTAATTAAATAAAATGTCTTCTTGTACACCTTTCTGTCCAGGTTAATGGGCCGAAAGGTATTGCACCATGCTTATCAACTGTCTAGAATGTTTCTGGATAGTTCAGAATTAAGGGACAGCCTGTAAAGTCACTCTTACATAAATTCAATATCCATGTTGCTGTGATTTCCCTTGGCAGCACGCCATAATTAATATGTATGACACGCTGCTGAGGAGTAACCATGGCATGTTATATGGATACATTCTGTGGAGGCTCTGTATGGATCCTACATGGATTTTATTGAATCTTGGGGTGTATCTTAAAAATACATGATGATAGTCAAATATATGAAACTAACCTTTATGTCTCCTATGCCCTCTATTTATTATGTAGGTAAGGAAGGAGTCATACAAATATCAGGAAAACAAAAAAGATAAATTCCTACCTGGTTCAGTCCCATTAATGACTGTTTTCTTCGTAACATTCATTGTAGTATTTCCTGCTTTTAGTGTAAGCCTTTCTTCAACATCACTGCTATTATGTGGTACAGAATGGGCAACAATAACTGAAAAAGGAACCATATAAACATATGTATTTAAACATGTGTTTTTTCTTCAAAATCTTTCCTAAAATAATATTTGTTGTTTGATTTTGTTAATGGCTATACTCATTTATGAAAGCAAATAAGCACAGAGTTCAGAGGAAGAAAAGAATGCATAATGAAATGTTCTTGAGAGAAAAAAATAATTTCAAACATGCTACATTTTCTATCTGTCATATCTCTGTCTTTGTATCATTTTCTCTATTTAATTTGTTTTATGGTATTAGCCTGAATTGTGGCTGAAAATCTCTTGTTCTACTCCACCTACCTATTTAACAAATAACAAAGTATGTTGAAATACATAAGAAGTTTTTAAACAGTTTTTAGGGCTAGTACTTCACTAACTATAATGAAAAAGTTCAAACTTGAATAACAAAAAAACAGTGTAGCAGGACTAGGGGTCAGAGTCAACAGGTTCTACCTACAGTGTGCGCAGAAGCTACACAAATGATCTATAGCAACTGAACAGCTCTGCTAATGAAATTCAAAGACAGTAACCTAACGCAACACTGTAACACAATTACATCTTTCTGCCCAAACATATTATGCTCCTAGTCAGGATACAGTTGGGCACATGCTGACATCCATTATACGTATAAAGCTAGACAAGCAAAAATAGCAATGGATTCATCTCATGGTGCTCTTCCACAATGAGGTATTAAACACAGCAACCTGTGACACTGCATTGGTTAAATTGGCAAATTTGTTAAAAAAAAAAGAAAAAATAACAAAGACACACAAGTAGTTAATTGGTTTTATCATATTACTGTGGTATCTTTGGACTGTAGGCAGCAACAACAAATAATCAAATATATTCACCAATGACATAAGTCAGAAATACTAACCTGACATTACAGCACACATTTACTGTTTTAAAGCTGTGATTTTTAAATATATTATCCATAGGCATGTTCATAATGAAAAGCTTTCTGCTTATTGTCTTGGCTTTCAGCCTTATGATGCCAATGTATTGTGTTGAATCTGGTACCTTTTTAATATATTGTCTAAACAATATTATTTTACCACTTATTATAGTTCTTTCTGATGAAAATAACGCTGCTGTAACTGCAAGTTGGTCTCCAAAAGCACACAACTTAAAGAAATGATAAACCATAGCTATTACATATACTGCTATATATATTTTGAAGCCAGGCATATGAGTATGCAGGTGTACACCTATACATTTCACATGCAAAGTGGGTGCATACAAAATTTAAACCTTTTATTTGTCCAACTTGCTATTATCGCATGTGGAGTGCAGTTGTGATGTACTTGCTCCCAAAATGCAAGGATGGTCTGTTTTCTCTACAGGAAATAGCATCATGGTCTTGAACACAGTTAGACAGTGATACCACACATAAATACTTAAGTCCATAATAGCATTCAAATGGCATGTGTTCTACATGAAGAGGTCATGACCTTTATGCAGTGTAAAATTGCTATAAACGTAGTAGCTCTTTTCTCTTCGGTAGGTTACTTTCAGTTCAGTAGTACTCACTCAGTATATCAGTAAAAACAGAGCCTGGGGTTCCTCACATATTTATTTATTTACTTATTTGTTGTCTGGGACAGTCTAGCATGGAAGTTTCATTTGCAGTAGAATCCAGGGAAGACAATCTCCAGATGTAAACAGAAACATAGTTATAATACAGTTAAAAAAAAAATTATAGTTGAACGTCATAAGTAGGGTGATCTAGATAACACGTAAGAAGTATCACATAGTATGATGTATATCATGCAACATGTATAAAATATAGTGCAGGAAGAAGAAACAGCTCTAACATTACAAAGTTAAGAGTGAAAAAACTCATGTAGTAAGCTGACAGAGGAAATCAAAATGGAACTAAAACAGATTACATTAAGCTACTAAGAATTTCCGATTAACTGGGAAATTTTTTGTATACATTTTCACCCTTCTACCTGCCATCTAGTCCTTGTACCAGATGCCCATTCATTACCCAGTGGTGGGAAATCCCCAGATCCACTAGGGCAATAACCACTGGGGAGTGTGCCATACAAACGACAAACATTAGGGTCTCCTAGTTCTTATAAACATCCCAGGTATGAGGGTGTTTCTACTGTGAATGACAACCCCTTCTCCTGTGGTGATATGAATGCTTGTATCAGTATAAAGATGGTTGTGTCAACTGATACCCTTTTGTTTGTACATGTGTCTCTCACTCCACATGCACTGACAAGGACTACTGTCACTGACTTGAGTGGTCACATCCATGTTCTTCCTGCACCAGTTCCCTACATTCTGACACAGCCCCACACTCCAGTAGAGGTTGTATCTGTACAGAAGCAGATTGAGTCAGCCAAGACCACCATCCAACCCCAGCAGAGCTTTCATGCACCTGAGCTACTGATCAAACTTAGGTCACCTGAGCTGTAGTCAGAAGAATTTATTTTTTTTATTTCATTCTTGAATTATGTTTTCTTCTGGCATATTCCTCAAGCTGAATGGGAGTTTGTCAAAGCACGTACTGTAAAAGAAAGTGAACATGGAGTTAATTCACTTTTGTAATAGGTATCTGCAGACATATACTGGTGGATGTGCCGTGATCTTGTTGAGTTTGCCCTCAGTTCATTATTTGAGAGAGGAAGGGGGTTATCATTTGAAAGGAGAAGTTGTGTGTGATGCAAATATGTACAGATGTAAGATAATGATAGAACTCAAGCTAGTCCAGCTGACTTAGGACAAGCAAATGGACCCCCCCCCCAAAAAAAAGAGTCTTGCTGTGGTGACCAACTGAAAAATGTATTTTTCACAAGCATGTTCTGTTTTATATAGGGATGGTGATAAATCTGTTCATAGGTGAGTTGAGTGTAATAAGAATGAGAGGAGAAAAAAAGATGGCAGCTGTTACTTTAGCAAAGTCATACAAAAATATGTCATTCCTAGAAAAAAGCTTCATAGCTTTTGATTCATATAACTCACTATGCTAGTTAAATGTGACATAAACCTGATCTGGTTGCCAGTGATACTACCAAGTAGCTTAGATGAACTAAATTCACCTGGGAGTAACAAATATACATGAAAATAGACATAGAAGAGCTCTCCGATCTTGTAGCCCAGGCAGGTATGACTCTAGCCCTGAGTAGCATCCTGCCATCACCCAAAATGATACCACAGTACAAGGACAAAATGATTGACTTCAACAATTGGCTAAGCTTCTGGTCTCATTCTAAGGGGATCCAGTATCTGTCTGCCTGGGTCGACATGGTCGACAGACCACGATGCTTTACCAGAGATGGCCTGCACCTGTCACCCCGGCTTTCCGGATACTGGCTAAGTTTCTTGTTGCCCCTATAGTGCCTTTTTTAGGCAAGGTTCAAATGACAAATTCACCACCATAACAGAAACAGGTAAGCAAAAACCGAGGGTAATGCTATTCAATGCTTGAAGTCTAAATCTCAAAATGCAGTCCTTATAGGCACTCCTTAAAATAGAGAACATCAATAGCTGTGCAGTGACTGAGACCTGGTTCAAGGCTGCAGAGAGCACCCCTGCATTACCAGGCTATAACACATACCACACATTTTGGCCATCTAACCTGGACTGGAACAACAAAAGCCGGAGGTGTGTCCATATTCATAGGTTCATATGTTCATAGATAGGTACTAGGCTATCTGCCCGAGGGCATTTATAAGCCTAGCCAGAGTGTGTCGGCTTTCACCGCCCCATTGATTAATTAACTGAGCCTCTGTCAAGCAGAGCCAATGAAGTGATCCCAGGGGTGTATTTTCTGTTACCCATCCACTCATCAAGGTTTCTCTTGAAGAGTGTTAGTGAGGGGCTCTGCCTAATGTATTTAGGAATTTTGTTCCAAAGCATGGGGAGTCTCTGTGACAGGAATCTATCCTTCCAGCATGTTCTATTTATTGTTGTGGTGAGGTTTAGCTCACTAGAGCGCGTGACTCGAAGTGACTTGGATTTCTTTAGGTGGAGCATGTCCATCAATTCTGAGTTGGACATGGCTTTGTAAGTCAGGCAGAGATCACCTCTGAGTAAGCGATATGCCACTGAGTACAACCAGAGTTTTTTCAGTCGGGCTGCATACGACATATGTTTGAGGCCAGTAATCCTCTTGGTGAGGTGGTTTTGTGGTCCTTCAAGCTGTTGGAAGTGTCTTGTGAGGTACATCCCAAATGGGACATTGTACTCTATGATGGGTCTGATGAGTGATGAGTAGAGGGGCACTATAACCTTTTTATTTCTAGATGTGAACCCCTTAGTAATTAGATGGGTAACATAGAAGGATTTCCTAACTACTTTGGAAATATGATTGTCAAAGGAGAGATTACTATCTACCTGGGTCCCCAGATCTCTTTTTACCTCTTCTGTGTTAAGGGGGCTGCCGCCTATGTGGTAATTTGTGGGTGTTTTGCTTTTCCCAAACGGGATGACTATGCATTTTTTGGCATTTAGCTTGAGGCCATGACTTTGACACCAGGTGTCTGTCTCAGTAAGGCCTTTTTGGAGGCTGTCTGTGTCAGCCAGAGAGTCAATTATGGCTCCCAGTTTGCAGTCATCGGCGAACTTGGTTAGCCATAGTCCTCCTGTGTTTGCCTGTACTTCTGAGAAATATAAGCTGAACAGTAGGGGTCCCAGAACTGAGCCTTGTGGGACACCACTTGTGACTGGTTTAGAGTCAGACCTGGAGCCCGCTATTCTTACCGTGTGAGTTCTGTCTGTAAGCCAGTTGGCAACCCATCTTGTGACGTAGGGGTTTATGTTCAGGCTGGTGAGTTTCTGAGTGAAGAATGGTGTCGAACGCCTTGGCGAGATCAAGGTAGGCTGTGTGTACCACCTTTCCCACATCTATGGCCTTGGTAACTGTCTCGAAGAAGTCAACCAGGTTTTGTAGGCATGATCTGCTCTTAACAAAGCTGAACTGGGTCAGGTCAAGTGTTTGGAGGTTCCCAATGTCTTTGTTAATGAGTTCCATGATGATGCGCTCCATAGCCTTGCAGACCAGGCTAGTCAGGCTTATGGGGCGATAGTTACCAGGGTCAGTTGTGGCCCCTCCTTTGTGGAGCGGAATTACCATTGCTGTGCACCAGTCTATGGGCACGTAGCCTGTGGAGAGGCTGAGGTTGAACAGCGTGTTTAGGTGGGGGGTTAGTTCGTTCTGTAGTTCGTGCAAGACGCAGCCTGGGACACCATCTGGCCCCATTGATGCTGTGTTTTTGGCTTTTGAAAGGGCTGTTTTCACCTGTGCTTCTGTCATTTCTGGGACACTACACTTTTCCGGTATTGTTGTGGGCCCTTTTGAAGGTGAGAGGGAGGTGAAGTTTGCACTGAATCTATCTGCCAGTATGTTGGTAATATCAGTAGGTTCAGTATATTTTGTGCTATTTTGCACTATCTCAGAGCATATCTGCGAGTTGCCACTTAGATTCTTGACATAGCTAAAGAAGGCTTTGTGGTTATCTTTTGAATCCTTGGCTATTTTTCTTTCGACGTTAGCCTTGGATGATTTTACGAGGGACCTTAGTTTCTTACTGATACAGATTAAGGCTGTCTTTCCTTCTTGGGATTTGCTTTTTTTCTGAACTAGCTACCTCCTTTTGTTGTATAACCTGTTTATGGCAGGGGTCCACCAGACTGGTTTCCTTCTCATAGGGGAGTGAGTCTTGGTTTTGCTAGGGATGGCACGATCCATGCAACCTTGTAGGTGCTCATAGAGTGCAATTGTAAAGGATTCTGCATCTTGGGCAGTGTTATCCTTTAGTGTGAGGGCTGTGAAACTTACCACCTCTACCTTAAGTAAGGTGAAGTTTGCTTTAGAAAAGTTTTTCACTGTGGTTTCCTTGGTTGGGGGTGGTGGTGGGCTGTGGACATCCAGTGTGATTAGTTTATGGTCTGATCTGACCAGTGATGGTTTGACCTCTGGTACGGAGCACCTGTCGCCCATGTTGGTGAAGACCAGGTCCAATATGTTGCAGCCTCTGGTAGGAGAGTTTACCAGCTGATCCAAGGCAATTGATAAATTCCAGGAAGCGCTGAGCCTGGGAGTTTGTACTCAAGTAGTTTTCCCAGTGAATGGTAGGGTAATTGAAATCTCCCAAGATCAGGGTGTTCGGTAGGACCTGCATGTTTTCCAGTGTCTCCAGAAAGGCGGAGTGGTGGTCCTGGGTCATGGATGGTGATCTGTAGCAGGCCACGATTTGCATTGCAGATTTGCCCAATGTTCATTGCACATGGATGATCTCAGAGGTATCATGCTGCGCCACTAACCTGGAGGTGTGGGTATCCTTGATGAATATGGATACACCCCCTCCTTTTGTGTTTCGGTCTGTGTTCTGTGGCCGAAATGTGTGGTATGAGTTGTAGCCCAGTAGTGCTGGAGTGCTCTCTGGAGCCTTGAACCAGGTTTCAGTTACTGCACAGATGTCAACATTCTCCATGCTTAGGAGTGTTTTGAACGCATGCATTTTGAGATTTTAAACTCCTGGCGTTGAGTGGCATAACCCTCAAGTTTTTACTTGTGCTGTTTACGGAGGTGGGTTTGAATTTTTAGCCTTGCCTAAAAAAGGCACTATGGGGACAGTAAGAGCCTTGGCCAGTATTCGAAAGCCAAGGGGTGACAGGTGCAAGCCGTCTCTTGCGAAGCAACGTGGCTTGTCGAGCATGTCATCCCAGGCTGACAGACACTGGATCCCCTTTGAATGACACCAGAAGCTTAGCCAATTGTTGAAATTAATCATTTTTTTCTTTATACTGAGGTATCATTCTTGGTGAGGGCAGGATGTTACTCAGGGTCAGGGTCATACCTGCCTGGGCTACATGATCAGAGAGCTCTTCCATGTCTCTTTTCATGTAGTCCAGGGAGGTACGGCTCAGGTCATTCACACCAACATGAACAATGACAGAGTCATATTTGTACTTGTTCTGGAGTGACCTGAGTGCTTGTGTTATGTGACGGATTCTGGTTCCCGACAGGCAGTTAACAGTAACCTATCCTTGTCCAGCCTAGTGAGTGGGGCATCAGTGTGCCTGACTAGTGAGTCACCTATTACTAGTGTGTTAGGTATGTTATTTCGCCTTAAGGGCTGTGATTGTGCAGCACATTGATTTTGTGTTTTATGTGTTGTCTGGTTTGTGACAGTAGGTGCAAGTTTTGTGAGTGTCTGCTTTGGAGATCTCTGATGCTTTTGCAGGTTTTTATTTAGAGCCTCTGAGTATGATTTTGTGTATTTATGTGTATTTTTTCCAGTGCTGGTTTAGTAGGTCTATGTGAGGCTGGAAGTGTGGTGCAAGTGTTAACCATCTCCTCATGACTGTCTGTTCCAGTCTTGGGTGGAGATACCTTAGCCTCCAGTCTGGCTATATAATTGTGTCTCTCACATATGTTAGTGTTTTGTGGTAGGAGGAGAGGGCTGTCTGTGTACATGAGACAGTTGTAACATTGCCTCAGGATACCCAGATTCACCAGCTGGACTGGAGAGTACACCTGAAGTTGCCCTTTGGTCATGCCTGAATAGTAGGGTGAGCTGCTTAGTCGCTTGGTTGGTGAGGGGTGGATAAAGAGCCTTGCCCTGCTGGGCAGTCAAGTGTCAGGGTATATTAGTGCTTGTTATTAGGTCTGAGCAAGTGCTGGACTGTAGGATGCTTTTTGAGTGCTTAGGTTGAGAGTTAGACTAGTTTATTCATTAAGGATATCCACACCTCCAGGCTAGTTGCTCAGCATAATGCATCCAAAGTTATCCAAGTGCAACTAACTCTGGGCAAAATTGCAATCCAAATTGTAGCTTGCTACAGATCCCCCACCATGCCTCAGGATTTCCACTCTTCTTTTCTTGATGTACTGGAAATTATTAGGGTTCAACTAAGCACCCTAATAATGGCTGATTTCAACTACCCCACCATTAACTGGGAAAACTACTCATGTACCAACTCCTTCGCTCAATGCTTCCTGGAATTCATAAATTCCAATACCCTGGATCAACATATCCACACCACCACCAAGGGCAACAATATCCCAGACCTAGTCATTATCAACATGAGTGACCGGTGTTCCACACCTGAAGTCAACTCCTCGTTGGTCAGACCCGACCATAAGCTAATCACCCTAGATATCCACATCCCACCCCCACCCCCCCCCATTAAGGAAACCACAGTAAAAAATTTCTCCAAAGCCAACTTCATACTTCTTAAGACAGAAGTGGCAAACTTCATGACACCCATGCAGATGGACAATACAGTTACAACTGCTGAATCCTACACAACTACACTCTATAAGCACTTACATGAGTGCATGGATCATGCTATCCCAAACAGAACCAAGACTCTATCTTCCAAAAAAAGGAAGCTAATCTGGTGGTCTCCTGCCATAAACAAACTCTACAACAGAAGGAAGAAACTGTTGCAAAAGAGAGTAAAATCCCACGAGTAGAGGAGCTCCCTGGTCAGCCTCAGTAAGAAGCTGAGATCCCTTATAAGATCCTTCAAAGCTAGCTATGAAAACAAAATCGCCACTGATTCTAGAGACAACCACAAAGCATTCTATAGTTATGTCAAGAATCTCAATGGCAACACCCAGATCTGCTCTGAGTTACAGCACAGTGGCATGAAAATTACAAAACCAACTGATGCTGCCAACATCTGGGCAGATAGATTCAGTGCTAACTTTACCCCCTCACTCCCTAAAGGGCTCATATCCATACAGGAAGAATGCAGAGTCCCTGTAATCACAACTACGCAGGTAAAAGCTGCACCCCCTAAAGCCAAAAACACAGCATCAATGGGACCGGACAACATCCCAGGCTTCATTTTACATGAATTTCAGAATGAACTGGCTCCCCACCTAAGCACCATGTTCAATCATAGCCTCACATCAGGCTTTGTGCTCACTAAATGGTGCACAGAAACTGTTATCCCACTCCACAAAGGGGGGAGCCACCACTGAACCTGGGAACTATCACCCTATTAGCCTGATGAGCCTGGTCTGTAAGGCCATGGAACGTATCATCATGAAACTCATAAACAAAGACATTGGAAACTTTCAAACTCTGAACCCCACCCAGTTCGGGTTTGTGAAAAGCAGGTCATGACTCCTGAACCTGATCAACTTCTTTGAGGCAAAGTCATAGACTAGGGTAAGGTGGTTCACACAGCCTATCTTGACCTCGCCAAAGCTTTTGACACCATTCCCCATTCTGGAATTATAGCTAAACTCACTAAACTAGGTATAAATCCCTATGTTACAAGATGGGTTGCCAACTGGCTCACTGACAGAACCCACACTGTAAAAGTTGCAAACTCCAAATCTGACTTCAAACCAGTGACAAGTGGAGTACCACAGGGTTCAGTCCTGGGACCTCTCCTGTTTGGTATCTACTCCTCTGAAGTACAGGCTAACACAGAAGGCCTTTGGCTAATGAAGTTTGCAGATGACTGCAAACTAGGAGCCATAGCAAGTCCCCAAATGATGTGGACATCCTACAGAAGGGCCTCACTGAGACAGATGCTTGGTGTCAGAGCCATGGCCTCAAGCTCAATGCCAAAAAGTGCATTGGCACCCCCTTTGGTAAAAACTTTGTTGGCGGCAGTCTATTTAATGCCAAATGTATAATAAGAGACCTTGGGACACAGGTGGGCAGTAGTCTCTCCTTTGATAATCACATCGCCACAGTAGTCAGGAAATCTTTCTATGTGGCACACCTCATCACAAAAGGGTTCTCATCCAGGAAAAAGGAAGTCATTGTTCCCCTCTACTCACCACTCATTAGACCCATTATAAAGTACAAAGCCCTTTTTGGAATGTACCTCACAAGACATCTGCAGCAGTTGGGAAGGCCACAGAAGTACCTCACAAAGAGGCTTACTGGCCTCAAACAGATGCCCTACACTGACCGTCTCAAAAAACTCCAGCTTTACTCCATAGCATATCGCCTACTCTGAGGTGATCTCTGCCTAGCATATAAAGCTATGTCAACCCAGAGCTGTTGGACATGCTACACTTAAAGAAATCCCAATCTCTCTGAGCTACACGCTCTAGGGACTTAATCCTTGTCACCACAATAAACAGGACATGCTGGAGGGAAAGATTCCTATCCCAGAGACTTCCCATACTCTGGAACAAGCTACCCATCTATGTCAAGCAAAGTTCCTCATTAGCACTCTTCAAGAAAAGTCTTGATGAGTGGATGGGAAATAGGAAATACACCCCGGGGATCACTTCTGTGGCTCTGCTTGACAGTGGCACAGGAAAATAATGTTCTTGGGTGGCGTAAGCCAGGGAACATTGTTGGCTAGGCTTACTTAGGCCCATGGGCCGATAACCTAGTACCTACCTATGAAAGTTAACAGTGACTCTCAGTTCTCATGTACTACTAGTAATTAATAGTATGTTTGTTTTTGGAGGGAATATCCAGTGTCTGCTTACTATCAGCTCTCATGCTACTTAATTGGCTCATTCATTTCTTACAAAGTAAATCCTGATTTTAGCTTTAGTCATTCCTCTGTAAGCTATGTGCAGTGCCTATCATTCAAGTATGTATCAGACTTTTCTGGTAAGTGACCCTAAGCCCACCACACAGTTGCTGATATAAGTGCCTGCATCACTGCTATGGCATACCATCCTCTCCTGTGTGTTTGCAATTCTGCCCCACACACATACACACACATTCACACTGAGCATTACTGCTAATGGTATTGTCCATTCCTTTTGGGTACTAGGCAGGCAGCAGGGATAGCTACCCAGAGATGAGAACACTGGCTATAGGTGAAACTCACTGGTAATGTAACACACCAGCTATATGTACAAAATGGTAAAAAGGGGGTTGATTCTGATGCTCAGACAATACTTCATTTGCTTGGTGGCAATAGATGGAGAGGAATCACTAATCCCCAACCCCCTTGAATGAGTAGGCTGACATCCACCCAGTCAATTCTACTTTGTTACACTACCAGATTTTCCATTGTCTGAGTTACTAACTTAACTCTGGTCATTTGGTAATCTGGGGCACAGTTTGGGCTTCATATCTTGACATAATTATCATAGAACATGAGAAGCACTGGAAGGAATAGCAGAGGCTGAGTTGGTTTTATCAACACTAAGGTGTAGTCCTAGACTGATGAGCTGGTTTGGAACGTATGAGAATCAGCATGCAGTTTATCTTTGATAACTGTAATGTAGTTGGAAGAGCAATAGCAGATTTATCGACATACTAAACAACTCTGATGTTACCACAGTGACTCACCCTATCATTCATGACATTTGTGAACATGAAAGGAGCTAGGACAGAACCCTGCAGTATACCTGTATCACATGGAATGAGGAAGTAGATAACGACCATTATGCTTTATGTGTTAGAGATAAACACAGTATGGTCTGTAAAAGGTTTGAGTGACTGGCCAAGTGAAAAGCCATAGAAAGGTCATTAAATATTTGGCCTACTCAGCTGGCCTTGTCCCTTGCCCTGTATGATCAAATGAATTCAGCTATAGACAGGAGTCGGAGTACAGTATTGGTACCAATATTATGCTGATACTCACTATGACTACTGGATAAGAAATTAGAATCAGTGAGGCATTTCACAGCTTTTGATGGAGACAGTTCCCAAGGACTGTAAGTATACAAAATGGTTCTAGTAGCAAATTTTATAAATTCAGAAAGTCATTTATCCCCTGATGGTGATCATGCTTAAGTTCTCTTAGTTACTCACTGTCAGTGCTGACTGAAGCTATGTTAATAATAAATATAACTGAAGTACTGATCGATAGGAGTTTAAAGCTTTCAGTATATCTGAAATTAATTCTTTGATGGGATTGTACAAGGGTTTCAAGCATATTAGCAATATCAGAGTCACGGAGATGATGGTACCATGATTTCATAGTGCGGTGGCCCAGATGGTAGGAAGGTGCTATTAACTTGGAAAGAACAGCTTTTTTGTCAACAATGATAGTTTTTTTCTGACTTGATTATGGACTCATCTGAACTTGCCATGAAACAAATTATAATTTGTTGACATGAAAATATATCAAAGGTGATCTCTTGTTTTCATCATGGTTTTCATTTTTTGAAGTAACCCTTGGCAGATTTGCAGAATGGGCCAACCTGCCAAGCTTCAAATGAAAAACACAGTTGGAAGCTGCTTCACAGAGGAGTACAGAAGAGTTGCCAAAACGTTATCTCACGATATCTATCAGAAAATATTGGGGGGGGGGGCTAGATGGCCAACTGATAGCAGCATCTTTTTTGAACTCCACAAAATTATACTAGAAGACAGGAAAAAATCAACTTTGTCAAATAGAAATAGAATAACATTATAAAGGAACTTCCAATCTACAATCTCACCAAATTTGAAGAAACTCTTAAGAGATTTTCCTATCAAAACAATCTGGAGATTATTTTAACTATTTGGAAATGGCTAGTTCAAAGAATTCTCACTCTGAAACTACACTGAAGAAGGAATTCCAGCTGATGTCATCCACACTACAAGAACTATCTTTGAGAATGGATAGGTTTACAGACAATTTAGAAAACCTCAAAGAAAACTTTCAAAAACAAACTGATGTTCTCAGGGAAAGTTTGCAGCAACAGCAAACTAAAATACTGGACATGGAAACTGCATTGAATGATATTGATGGGAGACTCAAGGAAAAAGAAAATCAGACTGAATTTCTACTACATCAAAATAACTGGTTAATCAACAAAATGGATGATCTGGAGAACAGGGAAAGGAGAACAAATATAAGAATGTTTGGTTTCCAAGAAAAATCTGAAGGTGAGGATGTTATATCTTTCTTAAATTCCTGGTTACCTGAACTACTAGACCTAAAGGAGGGAATATCAAATGGTATAGAGAGAGTGCACAGAGCTATTAGAAAACCTATACCTTCTTCACCCAAAACTCCTCCAAGATCAATTGTGGTAAAATGTTTGTCATATATGGACAAAGAACTTATTCTAAAATCAGTTGGAGAAAAAGTCCCTTATCATATAAACAAAATCAAATAAGATTTGACAATGACTACTCTGCAAGAGTATTAGAATTAAGGAAAAAATCTGGCCATTAGTGAAACTTCTCAAACAAAACAAAACAAAAGCCCAACTTGTCTATCCTGTAAAAATCAGAATTTTTTACTCAAATGACATGAGGACCTTCAACAACTATGAGGAAGCATCTTCATTCATTAAAAACAATATAATTACAATTACAGAAGCAATGGACTGGTCAACAACCACCACTTTGAAAAGATCTTCTGAAAAAAATACTTGGACTGATTTGAGGAAAAAGAAACTAAGAACTGAACTTAAAACCACAGAAACCTTCAAAACTCTCAAAGATTCAACTAAGATATAATCTTCATATCTAGGCAAACAAAAAGTATGTATTTTTTAATTTATTTTTATTGTCTATAACATACCACAGAATTCTTTATTTTTTTCTTTCCACTGGTTCTTTTAAATGAATATTTAATATAAGACAATTCTATTTATGCTAAATGAAATAAGGTCATGCTACTTTAAGCAAAATGTCAGTTAATTGACATAACATTAAACTAATGACAAGCAGCATACAGAAAGCATTATCTGCTATAATACAAAGCATCTAATAATATGTATAAAACATAAATGAGAAAGAGCATTCATTTATATAATAACCATGGTTGATCAGTATGCCTGACCAAACAGAATATTATAATGTAGTAAGAATTACCTTGAATGTGGCTTTACTTGGAATATTGGCATACTAAATGCATTTGAATTGGTTAAAACTAATGGCTTCTCTGTTTAAAAAAAAGTGTGTTCAGTTAAACGTTGAAAGATTCGGAGAAGCCGTACATTGACAACTTTTCTACTATGAATATTCGCGAGCTTGCAAGAATGTTACTTTCTCAGCAGTTAAAAAGAAAAGAGCACTTCACACAAATTCATTCAAAATATTCTACTGCTGATTAAATAGCATTTCAGGAAGTGCAGTGCTCATATTGGGACAAGAGGCGAAAGTCACGAATAACCTATGTAACACTTGAACTATCTTATTAAGTAGAAAACTGTTTAACTCACGATACTACTGAAACTGAAACATATTCTGTTATAAAACTCTACCTGTTTATGTCTTTCTAATCAAGACAAGACAACAAATAAAACACCAGCTGGTAGAGGAAATAAAAGTTAATGCAGATAAACATAAGAAATATGTATTAATGCACTCATGTACTTCTCCCTTCCTTTTTCTCACTTCCTCACTATTTGAAGGGGTTTTTAAGATGGTACACGCCACCTCCAAATACAATTATATGAACAGATAGTAAAAGTAACAACAAATCATTATTAGTCATATTATAGAAAGTTAGTGGCTACTGTAAAGTTCTCTTTCTCAAAATGTGTGAGAGACGCTTCTGCGTGCCTGCATTCCCTTGGTGACTGTGTATGTTTAAAGTTTATACTATACAGTGAAAACAGCATTACAGAAAGGTTCCCCTATAGAAACTGTTTTACTTGGTAACAGTGGATTCTTATTTAGACTCCTGAGTCAATAGGGACCCATGGCTTATCTGCTCAAAAAAATGTTTAAATGGTAGATATTGTGAGGCTTGTTAAATCCGTGCTTTGATGACTTTTGAATGGGAGTGTACACATGTTTATGCTGACAGTAACTCACTTGTAGCTGGGAAGGAAGGGACACTCCCACTGATATTATCACAGGTTAGCATGGTACGGAGTGCATAGCTTGCCAGAAGGAGTAAAGTGAGTCAGGAGATGGAAGAGCAAGCTATGAATATCCTGCACTTTGATATCAGTTGTTCTGGCATATGCGAGACTACTAACAAACAGCATAATGGGGACATGAGTGAAAATAGCACTGTGCTTATATTGAAAACTTCATAAAAGAAGAGCAAGCAAATGTGAAATCACTGTAAGGAAAGTAAAGACCATTACACTCAAGCGCAAGAAACATGTACTTACGCACGCATGCAATCCCTTCTTTGCCTCACTTTTTCAATACAGTAGGGTTTTTTAAGGTGGTATATATCACTATTAAATAAAATCAGATGTACAGGAAGCCTACTAATTCATGAACCCCTATACGTAAAAGTAATTAAACACATAAGTTAACAAACCAGATGAGAAAATAATAATTACTTGCATTAAACATGAATTGATTGTAAGCAAAAAGCAACAACAAATACTGGATGTCACAAAATGAAAATTAAAGAAATCATATAACAGAAACATGCATTGTGAAGAACATACAGAGACACGTTGCTTACATCAATAATCAAGTGAATTGGGAAATAAGGATGATATAAGAAGGAAGTTGCATAGTACAAGGCCATAAAATATCTAATTTTAATATAGAAACAATAGTAATGAGCCTTTCATGACTCGCAAAACACACAAATCTTAATGGACATTTAATTAAGGGGGGAAGTTGGAAACTACTTCTGTAAACAAGAAATATGTACCGAACATGTTAACACTCAGTAGTCTGAATCCAGAACAGCAGCCAAACATTATGAATGACCCAGGAATAGCACTCATATGATATTAATGAAAACACAATACATGCTTTGTCAAAGCACTCTAATATAAAACTGATGTTATAATAATAATTTTTTAACAACACACATAGCCCATAGGAGGAAAAGGTCTTAGACAAAAGAACTGCAGTAAGAACAGTATTCCCCAGATGGATGTAAGCACTGTAAAATTATAAAATATTTAAGTTGGTGAAGTTTGTCACTGAAGAAATATTTCTAGACAATGGTACTACTCAAATAAATGTTTTAATAATACGAATTCATATTGAGTAAAAAATATACTCAAAAATGAACAACAGTTGCTATGATCTCACACTTGGTAAGAGAAGAAAAGGGGAAAAGCAGACAAAAAACCCATATCTTAAAGTATACTTCATTGAAAGCTGTACTGAAAAAACTTGGTTTATTACTGTATTAAAAACAGAAATAAGTGGAATGTATTATACTTGTATATAAATATCAATTGTTAGTAAGATTGATGATGTTTCAAGCATAAGGTATATAAGAAACATTAGTACAAAAAATTAATTTCAAATAAATTCATAGAGCTGTTACACTGTTACACAATTTTGTTTATCAAATATGCATTTTAGTAATTGTATCTTCAGGAATTATCATCTGTTTACAGAATGATTGCATGCATGATAAAACTTGCTTTTAACCATGTTTAAGATATATAACAAAAATGTACATCACTTGTAAAGAGTTAATAACTACATTTGAGAAGATGTACAAACTCCATACTTTGGTTATATTTAACATTAGATAATTTGTGACTTTACTCTAAACTAAACATTGCTACTTTCACTTGAAGCCAACATATCTCCAGAAAATTTAAATTAGAGCTCAGAGAATGGCAAATTCTCTTTTTTCTTGTTGGTAGATATGAGAGATAATCTGGTCTTCAGTGACTATGGTTGAAAGCGCTTAACTCTGTTTGCTACATATTTCGTCTGTCTGTTTTCTTTGCTTGTCGTTTTAGTTCGTGTTCGTGCTTTGTGACAATAAACTGTGGATTATTTTTGGCAGTCGTTGGCACTTATTGGTGTTTTCCAAAGGCATTAAAATAAACAGGAAAATTATTTTTTTCAAAAAAATATCAAAAATATATAGATAAACAACTAAACTACATAAATAGTAATTTTATTGGATTTCTATAAACATTTTCCTGACAGAAAACTTGGGAGATTTTTTCAGCTTTTGGAAATGAGCAACTCAAGGAATTCTCACCCTGATACAGCTTTAAAGAAAGAACTACAATTGATGACAACTACCTTACAAAAACTGTCTTTGAAGATGGATGGCATTAAAGAAAACTTGGGAAATCTTAAAAAGAACTGTCAAAAGCAGACTGATGCTTTTAAGGAACAGCTACAACAACAGCAGACAAAAATAAACACAGAAACCTCTCTAAATGACATTGAAGAGAGGCTTAAAGAAATAATTTCTTAAACAAAATACTTGTCTGCTTAACAAGGTGGATGATCTAGAAAACAGAGAAAGGAGAACTAACATTAGGATCTTTGGAGTACCTGAAAATACTGAAGGTGAGGACATTATTTCATTTTTGACATCTCAGATTCCTGATCTCTTAGACCTAAAAGAAGGTTTCTCTTATGGTATTAAAAGGGTACATAGAGCTCTAGGGAAACCTGCTTCTACATCAACAAATACTCCTCCCAGATCAATAGTCATAATTTTTTTAGCATATCTGGACAAAGAATTAGTTTTAAAAACTGCATGCAGGAAATCACCTCTACAATAGAATCAGAATCTAATAAGGTTTGACAATGAGGCTGTAGTGGTGGTGCTGCAGTATCGTTGTCGCCTCACAGTTAGAAGTTGCCCGTTCGATTCTCAGTTAGAGCGTATTCTGTGTGGCGACATGCATGAATGGGCATTCCTTCATTGAAGGTTGTGCTTTAGGCCCGGCAAGCCAGCACGTAAAAATCTACTGCCAATCATTAACGGACTGGAGTTCCGCTGTGGCGACCCCTAACTGGGAAAAGCTGAAAGACACAACATTCTAACAGAGTAATAGAGAAAAGGAAAAAGGGCTGGCCAATAATGAAGCTGTTTAAACAAAATAATATTAAGGCACAACTTCTCTTTCCTGCCCAGATACAAATCTTTTATGCTAATGAAATGAGAACTTTTAATGACTTAAAAGAAGCTTCTTCATTTATTAAGAACATCAACGTGATTTCTATCCCAGAAGATATGGATTGGCTATCTTCTTCCCGGAAAAGAACAAAAGAAACAAATTCCTGGACTGATGTTAAAAATAAAATACAAAAGACAGATTCTAAAATAGCTGTTTCAGCTAAACCTCTCAAAGTTTCTACTATGATATGAATTGTTACTAGTAACTGTTCAAAATGGGAATGTATATTTTTATGTGACTTCTTAAACAAAAGAGTTATTTTAATTTAATTATCAGACCATCTATTATCTGACTTTTGAAATACTGAAGACTCATGTGAATAGTCTACATTAATACAGGTAGGACAACAAGCTGGGATAATATAAATTTCTGGTAGTAGATAAAGACCTTGTACCATTAATATGTTACACGTCTATGGTATAAAAACATATATGGTCTCACTTTCAAACAAAAATTTTTAAATATACTGATTGGTTTATTTATATGGTTTATTTGAATGTTTTATTTAATTAATATGGTTACATTTTGGTCTTATTAAGTTGTTGGATGTTTCTGGTTTCTCCATCATGTTTAATGCCTTGTTGGACAGGATTTGAGTTAGCTGTCTGTGCCTTATTAGTGACTGCTTTTGTTAATTTTTCTCTAGCTTTTCCTTTCTTTAACTATTGCCCACATCATTCAAAAGGAGGTAAAGATGGCATTGGTAGGTGTATGATGTGAAGCTTTTAGTAACTGCAATGTCTCATGAGGAAGCTAGATTGTTTTATCTCACTTATTTTTCTGCAGGTCTTGAATATCGCCTGGGTTGCCATGGTAATGAGAAACAATGCTGACACACTTAACGGCTTTGCGAGACTGCCTGAAGTGAGTTCAAGTGGTTAAAGGTTCACATTAAATGAAAGAAAGACTGTTTCTAATAGCCCAATTTTTTGTATATATAAATGGTGCATGAGTTAATTGCTTGAGATTACATTCACTGCCAAGTAGAGTCTTCTCATCATTGAAGTTAAATTAGCATGTTATCAGTGTTAAAGAATAACAGCTCTGGCAGAGAGTGGGACGGGGGAGAGGAAGAAAATAAGAAAAAAAGAAATTTTACTACGACAAATGTTTTAAAGATGGGAGGATTGCAAAATGTTGGTACACAGAATGCAAGTTTGGTAAGAGGCACTAAGAAATGCTTAGATTTGCTAGTCAGTGAGTCACTGACTTATATTATTGGAAAGCTTAAGAGATAATGAGACAATTAGTCTTTTTTTAGGTTTACATAACTTAGATCCATATAATGTTAATATATAGAGACATGCTTCTCAGCTGACTGAATTTCTGCTTTGTGTTTTTAAACTGTTTTATGAGGAATGTGTTTTTTTGGCTAATTACTAAGAATTGAAGTTGGTAGGTGGTGATGGTCAATTCAGTTTCAGACTTTACGTTCTGCACAAAATACATGCTTGCACAAGATCTATTGTCCCAGTAAATTTCTGAGTTTTGGGAGTGATGTTTGGAATTTTATCTGTGTTTGTAGCTGTTTGCATCTCATTATTTTAAACTGTATAGACTGGTTATTACCTTCCAGACAATTGAACCTCCTTCTCGTTGAACACTTTGCACTGTATAGACTGGTTATTACCTTCCAGACAACTGAACCTCCTTCTCGTTAAACACTTTGCATCCAGAACACCTATTCATATAATCTAACATAGAAGCTTGGAAATAACAGTGGGAAAAGATGCAGAATAAACAGCCTTTCAATAAGGCTATATCACCAACAGGTTAGTAATTTAACTAATCTGTTTAAATTACTATAAAACTTAAATAGTTACTTTACACAGTAATATAACAGGTAGTGAAAACAGTGAATAACAGAGCAGAATTTACCCACAATATCTATTTCCTGCTATGCTAGACTTTATTAAGTATGTTTACTTTACAATAAATGAAATAATCTTTATTAATATACAATAAAACTGAAGATGCCAGAATTGTATTACTAAATGGAAGAGAAAAGGAGAAAGGGAAGAAGGAACACATCTATTGTATGTTGTCTCAAAGAGCTCAAATATCCAGTCTAATTTCTCAGTATGTTATTTGGATGTTTTTTTTTTTCTCTAGGGTGAGAGAGGAAGAAGGGAAAGGAAAGGATTTTTTTCTCTTCTTGTCTAATCTCATACTTTAAAGTGAAATGCTGGCAGACAATTATACACACTCAACACTAGAGGACTAGTATATTTCTTAACTGTTTCTAATCCTGAGTCATAAAATCTGCCTTGTATTTCATAAGTTACTGATTTTGGGCAAATTGCTGAGGATTACAGACAGACAGTAAAGACAGATATTATGGATTCCTAATTCTTGATCCAAATAACTTTAGGTACAAATATGTAGTTAAAAAGCAGAATTGTTACACTTTGGAGAAATTGGCAGGAAGCTCTGTAATTCAGTGTAACACTGCAAGGTAAATGTGACTTAAATTACATGGTTTTGGGAATAAAAACTAGCAAATACTTTTACATTTTGGTTCCCTTGCAATCATTACATTATGATCTCAGCAGTACTATATGAACACTTTTAGATGTATGTTAGCATATTGCTTTAAATAATTTGTTGCCACTCTTAGATGTATTGGTTAAGCATAGAAATTGTTTACACTAGTTTCATAAAATGATTGGTACCAAAGAGGATTAAAGAGATCAATCCCTATGGGCAGGGAATAAATAATTTCACATTTAAGGCATGATACATACAGACCCTTAAAAAATGACAAATAAAATGCATGCTTATGTTTTGTCTGATGCTTAGTCAAAACCATCTCTTTGCAAGTAAAAGGTGTTACCAGAAAGTATGACACTATACCACATAGATGGTCAATGACTAGTTCTTATTATAATGAAGACAATGAAATATAATGGAAGAGAGTCAGTTAATATGTTTTGGAAGAAACTGAAGTTTTAATTAGTAACTAAGGTTATCTTAAAGAATTTGTGGTATCTGGAAAAAAGAGAAGACACATTGTTTTTAAAAAGATATATACATGAGATATTGATAAACCACATATTACATATTTACAGATATGATGAGGCAATAAAGAACTTTGTTTAGTTAAAGTGATTATTATTTTAATGCAATTTATTAAAGTCCTTCATCTATACTAAATTTAGAATCTGCACACAATCTTAATAATATTAAAACAGTGAGGGAAAGTTAGTTTATTCAACCTTTCAGTTAAGTGGAATATTGATACTATCTTTCTGAACATTGTCTATTACTGTATTGTTTTATTTTTTTTATATCTAAAAAATAGAAGTGAGAGGGAAGAGGGAGAAGGAGAAGGGAAAATGTTTATTTTATTGTGATGTATTACATACATGTTGGGTTTACTAGGTATTAGATTTGCTGTGCAGTCTTCTGAAACTTCTATGTTTAGTTACATGCTATATTGATAATTGATGTACTACATTTGAACTATTGCAGTTGCTATATCAAGAAAATTAATATAAAACTGACATGCAAAGGCTAGAAAGGAAGAGAGGAGAGGAGGCAAGGGGAGGGAGAGGAAGGAGAAAGGAAAAAATGAAAAGAAAGAAAGAGATGGAAAAGAGATGGGAAGGATAAGAACAAGAAGTGAAGAAGACTGTTAAGCATCTAAACCACATACTTAAGAAACTGTTGTACTGTGTAGTAATATAAATTATACATTTTTTGTAATAATGTGTTAATATGATTTTACTTATCTACATCAGTTTTTGAATACTATCACGACTATAATGAGTCTCACTTGTCTGCAATATTTGAACATTAATTGTTAATTAGATGTGATCATATTTAAAAGTCTATTAATAAGGCCATCATAGGAAGTTAGTCATCATACAACTATGAAAATTACCTAAAAAAGCTAGAATTGATAGATACATTCTTTAGCACAATTTAGTTATTATTAATAATAAATTAAATATAATGATAATTTAATCTGACTCAATTTAAAATATAATCTATATCTAAACTTATTTCTTACAAACCGAGAATTCCACTTAGGTATTTACATATCAGACATTAATATAACTAAATAAGATTATTGATTATATTCTACAAGATATTATTTCCTGGTATGTTATATTCTTTAGAATGTTATATTTCTTTCTTATAAATTACTGTCCATAAAACAGTTTATCTTATGGAGCTCAATGTTTCTAATTGCTAAAGCTATGAGGGATAATCTAGCAGATCTATGTGTATCTGTTAGATTAGGAATGCTTTGCATTCCATGTTTAGAGTTGGATATTGTTCAATTTATACTTATTTTAATTGTATTATTATTTAAATTGTCTTCTTCTAAGCCTGACTCAATTTATATCTTATCTATATTCATAAAAGAAATAAGCATGACGTTACTATTTAAAGAATTACATATCAACATATTTTTTACTGTTATCAGAGGAAATTGTTTAATAGCAACAATCATAAAAAAGTAATTTTCTAAGAACAATTTGATATGGATTTAATGCTATCTTTAAATATTAATGGCTTAAATAATCCAAGAAAAAGATCTAATTTACTGAAATATCTAAAATTTAACAAAGCACAAGTAGTTTTCTTCCAGGAAACACTTCTCAAAACAAATAATCGATATACATGGAATCCTAATGAATATATGATTTTAGCTCAATCTTTTTATAAGTCAAAGACAAGAGGAGTAACAATTCTAAGGAAAAAGCATATTATTATTCCTGAAGTTATTCATAAATATGAAGATAACATGGGTCTTATATATTTTGTTATAGTTAAATTTAACAACAGAATATGGACCTTGGTAAATCTATATTGGTTCCCTGGTATTGAAGTAGGAACTGTCAAAAAGCACTTAGACTTCATTACTAATAATTATAAGGGAAATTTAATAATAGGAAGGGGATTTCAACTGCATTTTAGACACTTCTGAAACTACTAACAAGAGACCTTTAGGTTCATCCTCTACAGCAAAATATTTAAAAAAAATGGGCTGAATCATTTCATTTAACAGATTTAAATTGAAAGAAAATAAATCTTTATTGTTCTCACACCAAAATTATAAATTTGGTACACAAACTAGAATAGATAAAATATCTGTTGTTCAGGATCTACACAGAAAACTCACTTATGTCTCAATAATTCCCTGCCCCTTTTCAGATCATAACTCTCTATTTTTGAAATTTCAAAGTAAGTTTAAACCATTAACTTTTTCTTCTAGAATTCCATCACACATTATAAAAAATAAAGAATTTAAACATTGGTTGTTGTCAGAACTTCATTTTTTCCCCTAGATATCAATTATACACAATAAGTCAACATAGTCATGATATGGGATTCATTAAAAGCCTATATATTTGGAAAAACACTCAGCTGGTTCAAAAACAAAGTTAGAGAATGGGATTCTAAATTACAACACTTACAATCTAGACTTTTGTCAGCAAAAACTGAAAAAAACATCAAAACTCTCCAGAAATTAATAGGAAAGGAGGAATTAAATAAGAAATATAATGATATTTTTAACACATAGAACTAATTTAGCACTAGAAAAACTAAAAGTAAATTCTTTGGCTACTTCCCCTAAACATTTACATAATTTATCTACAGGAGTTAAAATACATTCCAAAGCTAATAATATTAAAAAATATTTATCATGAAAAGGTGGGGAAGAAAGTGTCAGAGATAGGAGATATTCCTAAAGCATTCAGACATCATTATATAGAATATTTAAAAAAATGGGAAATTACATATTGATCAATTAAATTTGGATACAATTTCTACCTATATAAAAAAATTCTTGAAGAACTAAAATTAGACTTACAAAGGCCCGTTTCTTAATAAAGAAATTACTAATAAGATGAAAGTAAAACTAACAAAGCTCCAGGAATAGATGGCATAATTACAGACATATATAAACTCTTTCCCTCAACTATAATCTCTCTTCTTCATAAAACATCATTAGTAATCCAATCACAAGCAATAATACCCCCTTCCTGGAAATATTCATTAATTACACCAATTCTAAAAGAAAATAAATCTTTGGATCCATGTACTTTATATAGGCCTATATCATTATTAAATAATGATTATAAGATATTCATGTCAATATTTATCAAAGAGAATGAAAATACTAGTATTTGAAATAATAGATAATGATCAAACTGGGTTTATACACAACAGACATACTCACAACAATATCAAAAGGATACTCACTCTTATTGGTTATTTAAACAGGGAAACTCAAAAAGCACTGATATTCAGATTAGACATTGAAAAAGCCTTTGATTCCTTAAGTTGAGAATATCTATTTAAAATTCTAATGTTATTTGAATTTCCCCCTTCCTTTGTCCACCTCTTAAAGAATATATATAAAAATAATTTAGCTTATGTCAAATTAGGACCTTTCACTTCAGAATCTCTTTCTATAACAAAAGGTATTAAACAAGGTTGTCCCCTCTCATCTATTTTATTTGCATTGGCTATTGAAATTCTTACAGTTTCAATCCATAATAATTCAAAAATAAGAGGGGTGGATATTTATGGCCAATATAACTCCAACATAATGCTATTTGCCGATGATATATTACTAATATTATCTAATTCCAAAGAAACTTTAGAGGAACTAGATATATTAACTGAGAAATGTTATATAACTTCAGGTCTTCACTTCAATAGATCAAAATCTAAATTTTTATTTCTAAACAATAAGAGAGAAATACAAGTGAAATGGAATCGTATTATAGGGAAAGAAGTATATACTCTAAATTATTTAGGAATCATCTTGTACAAGGATTTGAATGAGTTAATATTAACAAATTATAACAACATCATTAACACAATCAAAACCTCTGTTGAAAAATGGAATAAGATATTATTGACCTTTGAAAATAGATTACAGTTAATAAAAATGGTTTTACTAAGATTTTGTATGCAGCATTAGCAGTTCAGTTGTTTCCTGAAAGGCATATTATTAAAGAGATAAACACAAGATTATTAAACTTTCTCTAGTTTCCTAAAAGAAACAGATTGGCCTTAATTCATCTCATTAGACCATGGGAAAAGGCAAGACTAAACTTCCTGGATATTGAATCATATATAAAGGCATCCATATTTAAATCTGTTATGGAATGGATAAATCCTAATTATTCTGCCAATTGGAAAGAATTACATACTGTTATATTAACAAATTAATCTCCTTCATTAAAAAAATTCAATATTGAATAAAGTCAGTAAACCTCGGTAATTACTAAACAGTAATATACACTACAATATAACAAAGCCTGCCAGATCATATTTGATTAATTACTACTTTAACTCATTTAGGAAATTCATCAACACAAATATGAACTTAAAACTTTGGTTTGATCTTTTAATCCCATTTATCATAACAAAACATCATCCTCACAAAAATATATGGAGAAATAATTACTTCTTGGGAACAAAAGAAATTCCTTTGTTGGCAGCAATGCATTAAAGAACTACAATTTCTAGACATGCAAATGATAATGGCAACTTATGAAATCCCATCTCAGCACTGGTTAACTTTACAAAGCATCTTAATGTACTCCCAGGATTTATGCAGATTAATTAATAATTCTTCCTTTAACGATACACCAAAATTTATAAATTACTTATATGAAACTATATACAAAGATGATAACATGAAAAATAGTATTTCAAATCTATATAAGGAACTAATAACTTACAAAACAATACTTAAACTATCTTATTGGCAGAGTATATATATATATATATATATATATATATATATATATATATATATATATATATATATATATATATATATATATATAAAGGTCATTCATTACATCTAACTGAAGAATTCAAATCAAAACATTTTACTATCAGTAAAACATACATTTAGTACATAGTATTGGAAAATCTTTAATTGGAGATATTTACATAGTGCATTTTTAACCTCAGATAAAATCACTAAAATCAGTCCTTCTAGAAATGGAATATGTTGGAGATGTGAACAGGAATCTAGAGTTGACTGGAATCATATTTTTTATGATTGTATTAAAATTAAATCATACTGGACTGGAATCAATAATTTTTTACAGGCCTTATTCAGTGAATCTTTTATTTTATCTAAAGCTTTGATCTTGTTGAATGTAAATGAAGTTCCTTATTTGAACAAAACAGATATGTATTTATTATGGACAATACTTGCACTCTCAAGGAAATGCATAACTAGAAGATGGAACTCAAACACATCACCAACTATGGAATATGTTTTTGATCTACTGAGGAGTTCAATTTTGATAGAAATCAAAATTAAAGAACTAAGGATTTATCCTAGGCCATTGGTAAACAACTCATGGAAAAAGTTGTATCATTAATGGACACTGCAGCTAACAACAGATATACTCCGGTAACTATATATTGTTACATCTGTACAGAAATGGGAATATCGGATATTATCATTGATGTCAGGCTGACTGTAAATAGTGTATATAGTTGTTTAAAATATTATACACAATATACTATGAAAATTTGAAAATAAAAACAATATGACTAAAAAAAGAAAACTCATACTAATGCAAAATATGATATTCTATCGACTTTCTAAGTTTGTAAGAGCAATATTAAAAAAGTGCCCCTATTTTTGTGCCTTTGTCCCTCCATTATTTATGGCTTTGTCTAGATTTCTTGCTTTTAGAGTTTGGGAGGTATGGATCTATTGTTTATGCTTTTCTGCATTAATGGAAGCAATTATGATACATGAGGCTTTCGATAATTTAATGTTTATAGGTCCACTGGATACACATTTATTTTGAGGTCTAGGATTTTGTTGAATGCCACTAGACAGTAGGGGATTATGAGCTGTTAGAGATGCAATTAATAAGTTTGTATTTTTGCCTTATAATTTTTCTTATGTTTTAAATGGAGAAAAATGTGTTATATTACATTATATGGACTGTAATGGTTTGTAATGAAAAGGTAACAGTACAATGGAAAAAAAAATCTCAATTTGTATATTGATAAGTAGTTGCACACATTGTGGAACCAAAGCTCACCAAGCAAGTAATAATTCAATAAGATAGCTAGAGGTGTAACCTTTGGTTGACATGGTAGTACTGTACTGGGTGTTTTTACATGTAATCTGATGGGATGGTATTGCAGGGATGCAGCCATCATAGATTTGTGACATGGATCTATAACTCTACATAGTTAAGATAGAAAAGGGAGCTGCAGCATTTGGTTTTGAAGAAGGCTTGGGTGGATAGGTCTCACTTGGGCTATGAATTCCAGGCATCCTCACTGCAGTGGGTATGTTCCAAAAATGGGGATGACCTAGAAGTTTTCCTCCTAAGTTCATACAAGGGCCCAAAGAAAATGTGAAATGTCCAAGGTGGACTATCCAGTGGAATTCACTGCTATCTATATACTGCTTGATATTGAGACAATAAGACTACTGCACCAATGGTGACCACAGAAAAATGAGGTAAGATTTCTTACACCATCCACTCCAGATTATAAGGTCTACTCCCCTCTGCTCTATAGCTATCATCCTTTCATATTCTAAAACTCACCCCTATTGCTTTTTTTGTCTTCTCTCTTTCCCTCCTCTTTGTAGTTTTCCTTTCTAAAGTGCATCCTATTTCTGTTTAAATCTTGTGACTCAGCAATTAATCAATTCCTACCACCTGCTTTGTTATCAGTTTTAAGGTCCCCTGACTTCCATGCCTTAACAATTTCCTTTTTCAACGAAGTCACCATTAATAACAGTTCTCTCCCGCCTTCTTTCCTCATATAAGCATTATATCTGCCCTCCTTTCATTTGCTGGTTTCCTACTGTCCTGAGACTTTTTAAGTCCTTCACTATATCCCAAGCTTCATTCCATTTCTCATCACTCATACATCACACCTTCGTTGTCCACCTTTTCTTCATATTTACAAAAACAAATATTTTCTTTCTCTACCCCAAAATCTTTCGCTATTCACCCCATGCTTCCTTTCATTACTCTGCCTCATTGAAATGGCTTTCTCCCTACCTTTTTTGAACTCTCCTTCCTACTCCCCTTTTCTTTTGTCCCACTATCCTTCTAACCACTCCACTGTACATCAGCCAGTCCTCCTTCTTCAGATGAAAAGCCTCTCCCATTTGTTCAAAAATCAAAAAAATGTCCTTTATTTCAGTCATCCTACAACTAATCCAAATATTTTAGTCGTTTTCCTTCCCACTCTCTTACCACCTACCAATATACGGGTTCCTATAACTTATCGAAGATAATGTAATCGAACTCTCAAAACTTCAAAATGGCCGCATTTCAAAGATCGCATTGTGATATTGCAGTACAGTATAGATTTGGATCTTTGCCCTTTCCTTACTGTAGTGCAATCTCGGAGTTGGAATATATATTTAGCAGGGGGAGTAGGGGGGTGCAGCCTCCCACAATAAAAGCTTTGATATGTGGCCGTTTCGGCGTTTTGAGCATTCGGTTATGTTATCTTTCGATAACGTAATATGAACCACAATATACTTATTGCCATCTGTCACAAGTCCCATGTGGTGTTCTTAGCTATGAATATCTTCAAATCTACATGTTACTGTCTTTATCTACCTAAATGTATTCTTTCCCCTCTTCTTGTCATTCTTTTCCTACACTTTTCATCTAACCTTCTTATTGTCTAAACCACTTATTCCTTGCACTGCATTTATCACTACTGCATACCTTTTGAATGTGGCTATGCACCATTCCCCCACAACCTTCCTCACTAGCCTTCTTATTTTCTAAACAACTGACTCCTCACACTGTATTTATCACTACTGCATACCTCTTGAATGTGGGATCTATAAGGCTAAACATAGAACACCTTATCATCGATCTGTAAACATCAAAATGCCATTTATGCGAATAGCCAGTTCAGCAATTCTTTTCCTAGGAAAAAAACTGCTTGGCCATCATCATGAATTTACCCTTTTCCCCACTGTGGTGTGATGTCAGAGTTGGTATATTTAATTAGGGGGTGTGGGTGTGAAGCCTCTCCCCACTTTGAAATGTTTGAAGTGGTGTGTTGATTCTAGTTGGCCAAGTGACTTTTCCCCTAGGAAAAAAATTGCTGAAGTGGCCATTCGCATAAATGGCATTTCGATGTTTACAGGTCAATTAAAAGGGGTTCAATGTTTAGCCTTTCTGATGATGTAATATAGACCCTTAAATGTGATTGTACACCATTCTCTCACAACCTTCCTTGCTAACCCTATTCTCTAAACCTCTCAGTCCTCGCACTGTATTTATTACTACTGCATACCTCTTGAATGTGATTGTACACCATCCCCCACAACCTTCCTCACTAACCTTCTTATTCTCTAAACGACTCAGTCCTTGCACTGTATTTATCACTACTGCATACCTCTTGAATGTGGTTGTACACCATCCCCCACAACCTTCCTCACTAACCTTCTTATTCTCTAAACGACTCAGTCCTTGCACTGTATTTATCACTACTGCATACCTCTTGAATGTGGTTGTACACCATTCCCCCACAACCTTCCTCACTAACCTTCTTATTCTCTAAATGACTCAGTCCTTGCACTGTATTTATCACTACTGCATACCTCTTGAATGTGGTTGTACACCATCCCCTACAACCTTCCTTGCTAACCTTATTCTCTAAACCTCTCAGTCCTCGCACTGTATTTATCACTACTGCATACCTCTTGAATGTGATTGTACACCATCCCCCACAACCTTCCTCACTAACCTTCTTATTCTCTAAACGACTCAGTCCTTGCACTGTATTTATCACTACTGCATACCTCTTGAATGTGGTTGTACACCATCCCCCACAACCTTCCTCACTAACCTTCTTATTCTCTAAATGACTCAGTCCTTGCACTGTATTTATCACAACTGCATACCTCTTGAATGTGGCTGTACACTGTCCCCTACAACCTTCCTCACTAACCTTCTTATTCCCTAAACCACTCAGTGCTCACACTGTATTTATCACAACTGCATACCTCTTGAATGTGGCTGTACACCATCCCCCACAACCTTCCTCACTAACCTTCTTATTCTCTAAACGACTCAGTCCTTGCACTGTATTTATCACTACTGCATACCTCTTGAATGTGATTGTACACCATCCCCCACAACCTTCCTCACTAACCTTCTTATTCTCTAAATGACTCAGTCCTTGTACTGTATTTATCACTACTGCATACCTCTTGAATGTGGTTTTACACCATCCCCCACAACCTTCCTCACTAACCTTCTTATTCTCTAAACGACTCAGTCCTTGCACTGTATTTATCACTACTGCATACCTCTTGAATGTGATTGTACACCATCCCCCACAACCTTCCTCACTAACCTTCGTATTCTCTAAACGACTCAGTCCTTGCACTGTATTTATCACTACTGCATACCTCCTGAATGTGGCTGTACACTGTCCCCACAACCTTCCTCACTAACCTTCTTATTCTCTAAATGACTCAGTCCTTGCACTGTATTTATCACTACTGCATACCTCTTGAATGTGATTGTACACCATCCCCCACAACCTTCCTCACTAACCTTCTTATTCTCTAAACGACTCAGTCCTTGCACTGTATTTATCACTACTGCATACCTCTTGAATGTGATTGTACACCATCCCCCACAACCTTCCTCACTAACCTTCTTATTCTCTAAACGACTCAGTCCTTGCACTGTATTTATCACTACTGCATACCTCTTGAATGTGGTTGTGCACCCCCCCCCCCACAACCTTCCTCACTCCCATTCTTTCCATTCCAGGTCTACTTCTCTTACTGTCTTGGCACAAATCTACTGCAGTCATTCTGCATCCTGTCTAACCACACAGCTGATTATTGTTTCTCTATCCATCCATCCATGCACATCTTGTTCTTATTTTTTTGGTCTACAGACTTGGGCAAGACATGTGTCCTTGGACTTGCAAGACCTAGATAGGGAGTACCATAACATTACTGTCCTTAATGTTGGATAATTGTTTGGATGATAAAGTATACTTTGGGCAAGTTCAAGATGAGTGAATTTTTGAAAGTTGGGGAATTCCAACCAGTTTAGTTGGTTGAGTGCTAAGCAATGATGGATTTTAACTGGAAGGTGGGTTGCAAATGTTGCAGTTTATTATAGCATTGTTCCATTTTTCTAAAGGGAGGCCTAAAAATGTGTTAGATGGGAAAGGTATAGGACAGTGTTGGTAATGAACTGAGAAGCCAGTAGTCTTTCTTGCAAGGTGAGATATGGAGATGCTTTGTACAGGAGACATTGTTTTTATGTTTTTATACTCTTTCAGATGTGTAGGTCAAATTTTAGATTATCATCTATGGTGACCACAAATAATTTAGTATGTATGACAACTTTAAGTCTAGTGTATTTCTTTCCAGATGATATAGTAAAGGTATTTTCTGTGATCAGAGTATTGTTTTGGGATGAAAGGTAGAATTTTTGTTTTAAGAATGCCACAAGCGATGCCTTCCAAATAACACCGTTTAATTAAAACTTTAAACGCAAAAATACACCACGTTTTTCGTTCCGCTAAATTGCAGAACTTCTTCAGAAACAGTTCAACACACACAACATGCTAATAATTTAACTATTGGCAACATGCTAATAATTTAACTATTGGCTCAACTCTAGAAGTTGACTTACCGGAGCAGATGGAAAACCAAAATGAGAATATTCAATTAAGGCGAAGTGAACGTATAAGAGATGGTCACAATAATAACAACAATAATCCTGGAATTGCAGGAAATAACACACAAATGAATAAAAGGAACAACAATCAGGGTTTTCAGAATGCACCGAAAAGGAGACAATGGAACAACAAGAAAAGATATCAGAACAGAAGAAGATAACAGAGGAGATCAGTTCATGTGAAGGACTAAAGATGATTAGTAATAGTCAAAATGACTTTATTGTATGTACTTTTTCCTCCTTTCAGGTATCACAAGCTCTGGTCGATACCCTGTCTAAGGGTTTAACATTTGTACCCTCATGTAGGATGAATTTGGCAAATACCATCTGCGACCTTAAACTTTTTGTTAGAAAATTGAATTTTAAAACAATTTTTGGAAGTCAAGATGGAACTAATAATGAATTTAGGGTCGCAAGTTGTTATAACCCACCCCTTCATAATATACTTTCTAGTTTCGAAAGAATGTGTGAAATAGACCTTAGAGAACTAGAAAAGAAAAAAAGTCCATTTATAGATAATTTAAATAGAGATGAAAGACAAAATCTTGATTGTTTGTTAAAAGCCAATATACGCATAATGAATCCAGATAAGGGAGGGGGATTGGTTTTTATGGATATGCCAGATTATTTTAAACATATAAGGGATATTTTGTCAACAGACATATATGAATTAGCATCATGTAATGAATATAATAAAGCTAATCAATTTATTAAACGTTTAATTAATGAATTATTCATTGAGGCCAGAATTGATGCCCATTTGTTCAATTATTTGATGATAATAGCACCCAAGGCACCCTGTATTTTTGGAGTGCCCAAGATCCATAAGAATCTACAAAACCCTCCATTTAGACCAATAGTAGATGGAAGAAATTCTTCCACATATGCATGCGCTAAATTTGTGGATTCCATATTGAAGAAATATGTACAATTGGAAAAATGGATTGTAAAAGACTCCTGGACATTTTTAGGAAGATTGAATACAGTCACATTTAAAGAAAATTATAATTTTTTGACTGTAGACGTACAAGAGTTATATTCTAGTATTCCGCACACTCAAGGTATTGAATGGGTTACAGAAAGAATGCGGCAACATCATGCCCCTGAATCAGAAATATCTCTAATTCGAGAACTATTAGATATAATTCTATCATACAATTTCATAGTTTTTGAAAAACAATTTTATATTCAAATGAAAGGGGTGGCAATGGGATCACCATGTGGTGCTAGTTATGCAAATTTAGTAATGTCATTTTGGGAAAACACATTTTTGTTTCCCAATAATATGTTTCAAAATGTTGAGAAATTTTATGTTAGGTTTATTGATGATATGTTTTTAATAATAGAAGGATGTTCAGAAATGGCATCAGTTTTGGTCGATAAAATGAATGATACGACCGAATTTTTAAATTTTACATCTAATTTTGATATGACATCTATTTCTTATTTAGATGTACTGTCGACAAAAAAATTATATAAAACAACAGTATGAAGCTAGTATTTATAGAAAACCAACATATTCTAATAAGTTTTTGCATTTTTCTAGCGCGCACCCTTTACACCAAAAACGTTCAGTGTTAAAAGGTCAATTTGTTAGAACAGCGAGAATGGTAACAACAGACCAAAAATTTCAAACTGAATGTATTGTTTTAAAACATATGTTCCTGAACAGAGCATACCCGGAAGATTTAATAGAAAAAATAATAACAGAAGTGTCATCAAAAAGAATGAATGGGTTTTATACTGCAATTTTAAAAGATAAAACAGAAATATTCACTAGTGGATTAAATGAATATGATCCTGTGCCTTTTTATCAAACACCAAATAATATGCAGAATGTTTTAAGTAATGAATTTGGTTTGGCATGCATTTTTAATTTTTGCTCTGATTATATGCAGCTAAAAGAGATTATTTTTAAAAATTGGGTTTTGTTAAATGGAGATAATATTATGGGCCCCGATTTCTTAACAAAGCCAAAAATAGTGTGGAGAAGGGCTATCAGTTTTAAACAAATGTTTTAAACAAATGTTTCAGAAACAAAAATATCCCTATACAAAAAATGTAGGAATGACACAATGTGGTAATTGTTCAATTTGCCATATAATAGATATAGGTAAAAGCCTAGAGGTAAATGGATATAAAATTAATATTATAAGAAAATTTAATTGTTTAACAAAAGGGGTTGTATATTTGGCCCAATGTCAGACCTGTCCATGTTTTTATGTCGGGAAGACAGATAGGAAATTCAGAGAGAGAGTTTTGGAGCATGTAAGATGCATTAATCAATCTAAAGAAGAAAATGCATTAGCAAGACATATAATGATGTTCCCTGGCCATAAATTCAAGTTTAAAATTATACAACAAGTGAATCAAGATGAAAGAGGTGGACCTATATCTTTATTGCTTGAAAAGATTGAACTGTTATGGCAGATTAGATTAAATGCACATGTATATCCGGGTTTAAATGATAAATGTAATATAATGTGTCTCCTAAAATTAAAAAGTCAAATGAGATAAAGTTTCTAATACAATTTCAAATACCAATTTTAATATAAATTTTAACATAATTTTAATATAAATTTGGAATTTTCTTCCTTTTATGGATGTGTATAATATATAATATATACACATACAATAATGTAAACATATTCATGGCTTCAATGAATAATTCTAGGCTTTAATTTATATAATATACATAAATTGATCACTTGAAGGCATTTCATGATGACTTGTCTATGACTTATTCAATTTTAATCTAATTTAATTTAATTTATTTAGGAATTTAGCGTAACTAAATATATTATTCATGAATTTGTATGTGTGTGTGTGTGTGTGTGTGTGTGTATGTGTGGGTGTGTGGGGTTTTTTTTTTTAGTTTTTTTGAGTGTTTTTCCACGCACACAGATGTGTGTATATATAATGTAAGTACACACATATACATGTGGACATGTAATAGTCATGAACTCACACACACATAATGATATATTTATCTGATATTTTTATTTTATATATTGTATTTTATATTTTATATTATATTGAATTATATTATATGTCTTATATTTTTATATCTAACATGTATGAATACTTAATATAATATATCATATACAATTTGTAATATAATTTAGGAAATGTATTATGTGTATATGCACATGATTTCAAATATAATTTTGACATCTAAATATTTAGATGTGTACCAATACTTTTGGTTCTTTATGTGTATTGTGTGCTATATGTGTACACATATATTTATTGTATTTATTATATCTATTATGTGCGCGTATATATGCGTATGCGTGTGCATTTAAAGTTTATAAATGTTTAAATTTGGTTTTATGAAAGATTTTCCGATATTGTTGTATCTTTTTCATGACTAACGTAGTTCGAGAAGTATAGAATTTTTGCTATAAGTGTACATATATTTGAACTCTTCTTTTAAATTTAGCGTATTTTCAAAATGTAGCGTATTTTGTGGGCAGAATGTCTGGGATTCAATTAAATAAGTTATTCATAAATAAGATTTTAAGTGGCTGCGACTTGATTTTGGAAGGTTTTATGAAAAATTTCATTACTTCTAATAATGTCACTGATTTGAGAAGTTAGAAAGAAAGAACTGTTTAATTTTCTAACTTCAAAGCATCGTATTTTATGGTTCAATAAAATTTATGGTTAAGATACCTTTAAATAATACAAATAGGTTAATTGATTTATTTTTGGCGCCATTTCACTATGGAGCATCTAAGAAATTATAAATACAAGCGCCTATGTGTGTGTTGAACTGTTTCTGAAGAAGTTCTGCAATTTAGCAGAATGAAAAACGTGGTGTATTTTTGCGTTTAAAGTTTTAATTAAATGGTGTTATTTGGAAGGCATCGCTTGTGGCATTCTTGTAACAGTTTGGTGTTTTCGTTTTTGGAGTATTTTAGAATTTTTGTTTTGTTTGAGTTCTGGAGCAGATTAGATTGGTTCAAAAAAGATTTAATGGAGGAATAGGACTGTTGTGTAATAGTTAATACTAATGGCATGCTTGGAGTTGAGCAGATTAAAGTGAAATCATCTAAATATTGAAACAGGGAGCCTTGTTGCACTGCAGTATGTATATGCATATACATACCAGTTCTGAGATGGCACAGACTTGGAGAAGAGGGAAAAAAATAAAAAAATATATAATGCTTACCTTATGTCTTCTTCAAGTCTGCCTTTAGGTGTGATTACCTTATCCTGCACCATCTCATGTTTTTTTCTGCTCCCCTGTCTAGCTGATTATTATAAGAAGCTTTATTTTATTTTATATTTTATTTTTTCCTCTGACCTTTACAGTTCATTGGAAGAAAGAGATTATAGAATACAGACAGGCACACTGTAGACCAACCAACGAGCTTTTCTAGTTATAATTTGATCTGTGACTGTGGGTCATTGTGAGCGCAAGTTATGGTGTATTCAACATAAAAAGCATATCACACAGTAGGTTAGAATAACTATATGAAATACTTCCCTTTGTATAAGGTAAGCTCCATGTACTTAACTGAATATTGGTTTGTTTAATGTCTGTGTGATTTTCTCATATAATTTGACTTAAATTCTAGTTGTTTTGAATTCTGTGATTTCTGACTAAGATCATATTTGTTTATTTTTAAATTATTTAATTTTTATTAACAATGGATTCTTTAAATGAGGATGTCATTAACAATTTGCTGAAGCATAAATATCCTGATTAATGTACTAAATGCTGTTTATATATAAGGTTAACAGAGGATAATGTTAGAGACCTGTGTCCCTTATGTCAAAAGTTAGATGATTTGCTCACTATTTCTGATAGTAAATCTATACATACTAAGACTGATTGTACCTGCACAAATGGCACAGCTTACTAAACCATTGTCATATATATTCATGCCTGGCCTAATGAGATAAACAGTATTAGACAAAGTGCAAATAGAACACATTCAAGAAAGGAAGTACCTTATCCTTGTAGAGATCACTCATCTCCTGATGAACGTGATACTACAGATGAAAACTTTGGAATTCAGGAAACAAGTTTACAGCAACCTGAGGATAGAGAACATGTAGGAGAAAGAAAGGAAAGAAAAGAATGACGGAAGTAATTAGAGATTCAATTATTAAAAGAAAGTGCAGTTGTGTAAGTAAACCTACCATAACAGTACGTTTGAATAGCTACAATAGCTGAAGCTATATCGGGCATTTCCTGCAAAGGATTGGACAACTGTCCAGCTTTCAAAGGTTTAGGGCACCTTCCAGATGTCATAGGTTCATAGGTGTGTACTAAGCTAATGACTCTGGAGCCTTTACAAGCCTAGCCCATAGGATTACCCTGGTATCATGCCACCCAACCTTAGTTCCCAGTGCATCTGTCGAATAGAGCCACTGGAGTGATCTCCAGGGTGAATTTTCTATTTCCCATCCACTCATCAAAATTTCTCTTGAAGAAGGCCAGTGAGGTGCTATGTTTGACATGTATGGGAAATGATAATTGCTGTACAGCTCTAGGAGGGTGGTATAAAGTCAGTAGTAGGACACAAAACCTAAAGAGTTTTCTTGCCTCAGAGTAAAGAAGGCTAGAGCCCTGCAATCAAGGTACATGCTAGGAGAAAAGGAAAACTAAAAGGAAATAACTCTACATCCTGGTATAAAACACAATAAAAAGAAGGGGGTGGGAAGAGGATGTTCCTACTGCAACAGGGATCTATTTGAACATCTACTGTTATGGCAAGTTTGCTTACACAAGTGAACTATGTTCAATATTAGATCACTGTTACTGCAGTCTAAACTAGATGGGATAACTACCAGTCCATAGAATGAAAAAGAGGAGGAAAAGGGATCAGAGTCATGGAGCCCCTGGAGAATAGCCCCAGCTAAACCTGCTCTGCTACTAGAGAGTGAATTGAATTTGTAGTGCTTGAAAAGGTGCATATAGGTGACAAAGTGGCTGCCTCTAATATATTTCTAGAGTCCACTTCTTTCCAAAAAGTCACAGAAGTAAGTGCCTTGGCACAATTGGCTTTAACTTTGCCTGGAAGAATCTTGTTATGGTAAGAGTAACAAAAAGCAATAGCATGAAACAATTATTTAGAAATTGTCAGTTTTGACACTAGCTGGGATTCAATAAACTCTGTGTAGGTTTTGTGCAAAACCTACATGGAGTTTACATGTTAGTGCTGTGAGCAGCAGTGCTAGTTACATATTTTCATGCTGCTCACTGCATTTAAAAGTAACAAGCATGGTTTCATGGCTGTAAGCAGTGTCGCCAGGCAGAAAACCATGTAAAGCAACACGAATATCAGCAGACAGATAGACCTGTTTACCTATGGGCAAACTAGGTCTGTGGGATTGAGTGGAATGCCACAATGATTACCAGGGTTAATAATATAGCAATGTATATGGTTCAAACACAATACAGGGCAGTGTATACAGTGCAGAGTATTGTGGAATACCATTTCAGGCATTCCGAACAAAAGTTGTGTAAATGATCGGTAATGGTACATGAACTGCATTTAAAATAAACAGTCAGGGGACACACAGATTAACTGTAGGAATGAACACAGGAAGAGAGGAGAGGTGAAACATCATAATCTACAGCAGATGAGATTATGTAAATGGAAGACAGTTGCAGCAGGAACACTAATCGCATATCAACATGGTACAGTATGGACTGCACAGTGAAAATGTATATTATGAGACTATCAGAAAAGGTAACGTAACAATAGAGAAGATGTCTTTGTGATATAAGCATCATGGTGTGAACAATGGAGAGGACATTGATCAAGGATGTTATATGCATTCAGGGTTGGGTGAGTATTGTGAAGTTGTGCAAACTGATTTGCCTGAATATGACAGCAATATCAGCAGGGGTCTCCAACAAGTGGGACACAGTTACAGGCTCATGGATAGCAGTTAACAGAAGCATGCACAATCATGGACAACATCAGAATAATGCCAACAGTAATCCCATGTCTCTGCCATAACATATGTGATTCTTAGTGATCATAGATGGCTTTCCATGAATATACTTATACAACTATTATGACATGTCAGCAATCTATGTGGTAAACAAGCTCACTGGTCTGACTGTAACATTTGGAGTTCTTAAGAGGGTCACTGCTATATCTGTATGTGATATTATAAGTCCAGGTTAGCTCACTGGTGTGCATGGCACATATATAGCACAATTCACACTGTTACAAAAACACACAAGGCTGAAGTCCAAGCACCTCTGGAACAAGTTCAAAAGTTCAAATGAGAGGAACCACAAGTTGAGAAATATAAAAACACCAAGTATTTAATGATTCCAGTAGCAAAAAAACAGTTAGCATTTTCATTTGAACAAGTTTCAAACTTCATCAGACAAACTATTCTACATGCATTCACCTTAAATACCATAATGTTTACTTCTATTGGTTAAAAACAATATCAGTCATCATGATGTACAGCTGAACATAAAGCTGTTGCCTCACATAAACCTAAAGCTGTCAACACTACATTAAAAACAATTTAATACAACAAATATTCAAAAAGAGTATGTACGTATGTATACTTAAAATGTATGGGAATGTATAAATTAATGTATAAAACTCTATGTTGTTGACAGTTGTCAGAAAACCTTATTTTTGTTGTTTTAAAATCTTTTTTCTTTCAAGTGCTTTTAGTTTCAATATGGCCGAGAAAGAAGTGTGATCATTGATGCCAGGCCAACTATCTGCTTGAAAGCGGATTTGCCATTTTATCACATTTATTTCTAACTGCAAACCCCAAGGCTTGTTTTCATCAATAGTAACTTGATCAATTACCACAAAATAAAATGTATGGTTCACATTGTCAGAAATATGTTTGGCCAATGCATTATTCAGATTGTTTTTCCTAATAGCGCAGTCATGCTCATAGATTCTTTAACTTAGCTTACGCTCAGTCTTTCCTATGTAAAAACTAGAGCATGAATTGCACATGGCCAAATAAACCATTGCTCTGGAATTACAAGAATATTTCCCTTTTATCTGATGTCTAATGTTTCTAACAGTTATATTATCAGTTACTTTTAATATATGACACCATGAGCAAGCTCCACATCTAAATGTTCCTTGTTTATTTGCATGAAAGGGAACCCGTCTGTTCTTAAATAAATCCTTAAAATTGTTACTTCTTCTGTATACAATAACTGGTTTAACACCTAAGTGCTTCCTGATGTTAGCATCCTCAAACAGAATTGGCCAGTTTTTTTTTTCAAAAATAGAAGTTTAAAACTTAGAATCCTGGTAAAAGTTATAGTTAAGAGTTTTTGGAAATCTGGAGGTTGTTGTGTAGTGTCATTACATAGTTCTACCATAGTAGTACATTCTATAGTACTTAATATTCCCTGATACCCACCATTATCTGATGTAAGTAGAATGGTGCTTAAAATAGATTGAAAGTGACCATTTAGTCTCTTGGTAAATACTTCCATACTTAGTTCTTCCACTAGTTTTGCCGGGTAACCTCTTTTCAGGAACATACCACATAGAAACTGACATGCTTTCCAAAACTCTTCATGTGTTGTGACCATGTGAGCAGCCCTGACCAATTGGCCTTTCATAACAGACTTTTTTTGATGAAATGGGTGTGAGCTTGTGAAATGTAAAAAAGTGTTAGAGTATGTAGCTTTTCTATTAATTTTAGACACATATCTGCCACCCTCATCATCTTTCATCAAATTCACATCTAATCAATGCTGACTGAATCATACTGCCATGTGAACTTTAAGAACTAGTAGTTTCATTGATGTATGAGAAAAATTCACATAACTCAGTCTGTGTTCCTTTCCAAATAATACAAATGTCATCTTGAAACCTTTGGTACAGTTTAATATAATTGTTAAACCTTGACTGGAAGACAAACTTTCTTTCCCAGTATGCCATAACTAGATTTGCATAGGCTCCACCACACGGTGATCCCATGGCTATTCCTTTCTCTTGGAAATAATACTTATGGTTAAAAGAGACATAATTGTTAGTTAACACCAACTCTAACAATTGTAAAATAAGAGTTAATGTACTGTGTGGCACCTTATATTCTACAAGCATTGCATTTACCCATTCTATCCCAGTTAGTTGTGGAATGACTGTATAAAGGTCAGTTACATCTATGGTGATGAAAATGTCACTAACATGATAAGTTGTTTTATTTATCTTTTCTAAGAAGCTCCACGAGTCTTTACGTACATAAATTTCTTTCACTATTATTTTCTTTAACTCATGGTCCAAGAACTGAGCACATGAAGAAGTAATGGAGCCTCTTCCATCAACTAGAGGTCTCATAGGGGGATTTTGAATACTCTTATGTATTTTTGGAATCCCAAAGAAATACTGGTAATCGTGGGGTAATGATGTTCAGATAGTTAAACAGATCAATGTCAATTCTTCTCTCTAAAAATGTATCAGTTAACTGTGCATGAATCTTTCTGTATGCCCCATTTAATTCATTTAGAGACACTTCACTATATGTATCAGTCTCTAATAATAGTTGTAACCTTTCATTGTAACTGTCTATGTCCATAATAACTACCCCACCCTCCTTGTCTGGTTTAATTACTCTAATGTTGTTACCTTGCAAGTGCTCCGTAGCTTCTATTTCAGTCTCTGTCAAATTAAAATTGTGAGACTTGTTCTTGTTCTTTTGTAAATTTTTTTTAGTCAAGTTCACATAGTATTTCATATAAGACTAACTTTGAGTGGAGTCATGGATTATAAGTTGAACTAATATTCCATAAATTTTGATGAGAGTCATATACCTTACTATGATTTATAAGAGAAAATTTTAATTTTCTAAAGTATAACTTTAAATCTATTATTCTATTTGTAAAAGCAAATGATCCAGCAGGTACAAAAGTCATGCTTTTGCTAATAGATTAGCTACATTTGTTTCTATATTTACTTTAGAGTAATTGTATACCATAAAATCTTTCTCATCATTTTCTATGATAGTACAATCATTCAATACATTTTCAACAGGCAGAGACTGCCCAAAAGACATATCCCCCATGCATGGGGCTTCATGGAAAAAATGATGCAGCAATCAGTGCTAGTATAATTCACATTCTCCAGTTCCTGGTCTTTGGCCCCTTGAAAACCTGCTGCTTGATACCCCCCCCCCCTGTACCATAGGTCTAGCTTGAGTCAGCTTTGTTTCTGATTCTCTCAGATCTTCTCAGCACAGGGTATTCCTCTTCATAGCTGCCCATAACTTCATTTTCATCTCTGTCATCATTAGGCACTTTCCCACTATTAGTATTGTGGTTATTAGCCCAATTATTCCAAAATTTGTTGTTAAAAAACTTGCGTTTGGGTTGTGCACTAGGGGGGTTTAGGGTAGGCCAAGCCGTTAGCATACTCGCCGATGTCTCTTTTTAATTTGCTACTCTTCCCCATTTTTAAAGTCTCTGTATGTTGCTCTATACTGTTATATATTCTCAGGTATACATAATTGAACTGTTCAAAAGAGACATTGTTTCTTATGCTAATGTCCAGAGCTGCTAACTCTTTACTTAAAATGTGAGTAGCTCTCATTATATTTTATTAACACTTCCAAAAATTCGAACCCAAACTTGTCAAACATGTTTAACAGTTCATTGTGCATGGGTGAATTGTTGATGAGCCCTAATGGAAATTTCCATAGACGTAGGCCCTTAGGAACAATTCTGAGTTTAATGTATTCTCTGAGGTATGCATTTTCCAAATAGAACATTTTACATTTTAGAAGTTTAGAATCATACTCTGTCATCTTACCTTCCACAGAGGCTCGGGCCTGTGTTTGGTTTGAAGAAAAAGAAAATGCAGCCCCTAGCCAGTCACTTAGCTGTGGAATATCCCTTCCCATTGGAAAAGGCCTCTCATTGATGTTATTTCTAGTATTTTCACTTGTCAACCTTGAGTTTCCACAAAGTAAGCCTTGTTGAGCATTTTGTGATGCAGGTCGAGGTAAATCCTGTTGAACAAGCTGATTCTCTACAACTAAGCATTCAGGTGTTGAAAGGAAGTCATTTGTTGAGGCAACCGCACCCTCTAGTGAGTTGAGATGTTCATTGGTATCTGAAGGTTTAATGCTGTTGATCCGATTATATAATGAATCAACTCTATGCGTAAGTTGCAAAATTAAAGCAGTCAATTTTCCTATACTGCTCTCCTCAGTCTCTTCATTTTTCTGTCCAGGTGGGATGGGAAGTGAAGCAGAAGATGCGGCAGTCTCCGGTTCACAGCCTGAAGCCATAACTGATAAAACACAAAGTCACCAAACTGATACAAAAACACACAAGGCTGAAGTCCAAGCACCTCTGGAACAAGTTCAAAAGTTCAAATGAGAGGAACCACAAGTTGAGAAATATAAAAACACCAAGTATTTAATGATTCCAGTAGCAAAAAAACAGTTAGCGCTTTCGTTTGAACAAGTTTCAAACTTCATCAGACAAACTATTCTACATGCATTCACTTTAAATACCATAACATTTACTTCTATTGGTTAAAAACAATGTCAGTCATCATGATGTACAGCTGAACATAAAGCTGTTGCCTCACATAAATGTAAAGCTGTCAAAACTACATTAAAAACAATTTAATACAACAAATATTCAAAAAGAGTATGTATGTATATTTAAAATGTATGGAAATGTATAAATTAATGTATACAACTCTATGTTGTTGCTAGTTGTCAGACAACCTTATTTTTGTTGATTTAAAATCTTTTTTCTTTCAAGTGCTTTTAGTTTCAATATGGCCGAGATAGAAGTGCAATCATTGATGCCAGGCCAACTATCTGCTTGAATGTGGATTTGCCATTTTAGCTCATTTATTTTTAACTGCAAACCCCAAGGCTTGTTTTCATCAATAGTAACTTTGATCAATTACCACAAAAGAAAATTTATGGTTCATATTGTCAGAAATATGTTTGGCCAATGCATTATTCAGATTGTTTTTCCTAATAGTGCAGTCATCCTCATAGATTCTTTAGCTTACGCTCAGTCTTTCCTATATATAAACTAGAGCATGAATTGTACATGGCCAAATAAACCATTGCTCTGGAATTACAAGAATATTTCCCTTTTATCTGATGTCTAATGTTTCTAACAGTTATATTATCAGTTAATTTTACCATATGTCACCATGAGCAAGCTCCACATCTAAAAGTTCCTTGCTTATTTGCATGAAAGGGAACCTGTCTGTTCTTAAATAAATCCTTAAAATTGCTACCTCTTCAGTATAATACACACTGTCAAGAATGTAACCCATGCCATCAATGCTGTCAAACAGCTATGTATGTACTGTGTCCATCACCAGAACAGGTATCACACGTGCATCTAGTGTAACACCTTGATGAGAGTTTTGCACCATCAGGCAGTAATATTTATGCAACAAAAAGAATAACTAGCTATAGAAAAAAAATGTATCAGGGTTCACTGTAGCAGGCTGTACATGAAGAAGGGTGCATTGTACGCACTTATTGGTGTGATGAAGAATGTGAACTATGGAGGTATTATGGCCTTGGGTGTGGAAGTCCTGCACATACTCAATAGTTGTATTACATACAAGGGATTAGTCATCACTGTTGCCACATGCTGGTGAATGTTCCACATACCATCTACCCCAGGACATATGTCATATTGTCATGTATCCATTGGTCTGCTTATAAGGGTTTGATGTCAACATTATCATTGGGTTCACACCTTTCAACCTCTTAGAGCAAGAAATCTGGACAAAGCCATAAATAATGAGGGGACTGAGTCCCAAAAATAGGGACACTTTTTAAATATTGCTTTCACAAACTTAGAAGGTTGATAGAATAACAGGTTTTGCATTAGCATTAATTTTCTAAATGGCAAGAAGGCTGAACCTCAACTGCATGTCATTATTTTGTGACTTCAACCCTCAATCATTTGCCAGAAAACCACAAATTTATTAGGAACAGACTAAAAATATGAGGCAGAAATCTGGACATTCTGCAAAAATCTGTACAGTTGAGAGGTATGATTTGGGTTGTGGATTTGTTTTCATAACATAAATCCCCCCATGTTTTTGTTTCATCTCATGTGTTGTCATGGCTGTGGCAGTAATCTTTGGATCTTTGATACTGTCTGTATTATACTAATATCACAGCTGTAATCACTGATTGCGCACAATCTGTAGTTCTCCAGACAGTTGCTTGGACACAGGCTGTGTATGCCAATCTTGACCACTGTGACTTAATGGACAGGAAACAGCCTATCAGACGTCTTTATGTAGCAACCTGATCACTGGACTCAAGATATAGGTCACTTCACACATTTCAACATGTTTAGATACCATGTATGTGATCCAGTGATCTACCCACTTGGTGATATAGGTGTTTATGGCAAGCTGCTCTTCTTGTTGTCAACTATATATAAGTTACAGATTAATGCCAGCCCACATCTGTTGGTGTGTTTTCAATGAAAATGTACTGAGAAAGTTTATGGTTGACTTTTGTGCTTAATAAAGTCTTCAGAAGAATTCCAGGCTGTTCGGGGCTTTATTGTTTTGCTGTGGAGGCTTCTTATTTGGTTTATTTGTGTCAAGTACCTTGCCCTGGTTCCACAGGATGATAGTGTTGTCATCATGCATGCCCTCAGTGACCTCTTTGAGGCCATCTAACAGATATAACAGACATGAATGTAGCATTAACAACTCACAGATGCTTCATAGGTGACAGCTGCTCCTGGTGAGAGAAGGAACAGAGTGTGTTGATTCCTGACTGTTTCTGGTTGGGCAATGAGTGTCTGTGCTTGACATTCCTGATTGGTCTGGTTGCTATTCAAGGCATCTGTGACACCCGTGCCCTGGCCTACCAATCAGGGAGCTTCAATCCTCACCACTAACACCAGTGAGGGGCGTCTCATATAGGAGGAAAGGATAACAAATACACAAAGTAAAGTACAATTTCACTTAAGAGCACACAGAGATCACAGTCAGTCTGGGGCTGGTCGCTTTCTTGCTCTCCAGGTCCCCAATAAGACTCCCCATTGGCACAGCTATAAGGCCCAGATCTTAGCCTAGTGGGCAAGCTAAAACCTACAGCACCCCCTCTGTCCAACCAGTGCTTCATGTCCCTGCCCAAGTAGCTGACACACATGCACACACACACTTTGAGAAGAGTTTATACAACCACATAGACACTCCTGGGGAAGGCTGGCACAAGTTCTCCAACTGTGCCCCTTTTTCCCTGACTATATGGTAGTATCAGCTGCCACCACCCACTAATATTTATCAGCTACTCAAAGGCCCTTAAAAGGGTGTCCAATTATTACTGTGCAATATTATTATCCAACTGGTAAGTGTGACTAAACAGTCAAGGCTTACTAGAGTGACTTGGTACAGGATCCCTATATACATGCAATGTACTCTAGAGCTTAAATTATCTCTACACAAAGCAGCCACAGTTAAAAGGGTTTAAAATATTTAATAATAAATAATTAAAAACACAAGACAATACTTTTTACTACACAGTGCTAGTCAAGAGTTCAGAGATCACTGAGAAATACTTAAAATAATTCAGTAGTACAGTTCTGACATCACAGCAAAACACTTAGTTTAATATTTCTAGTTTCTAGCTATTTCTGAGAGAAAACACAAGGTTAAGATAAACTTACATATAGAGCAAGACAGTGCTGGTGTTGGATGGTCAAGACAAAAAATGCTTAATGCTCTCTGAACTTCTTGTGAACCTCTGCTATCTCTGAAAAAAACAAAAAAACAAAAAAAAATCTTGCTTTTTTCCCACTTTCCTGAGATATAAAAAAGTTCAGTTATAGGCTTGCTGTTCTTGAACTGTTTGTAAGTTTCTGTGAGGCCATTTTTTGCTTGGGCTAAAGGGAAGTCTCTCTGTTGATCAGTGGCAGTGAAAAACATTGAGCAGCCTGCCTGACCCTGTGGGAGTGGTTACTGACTTGAAACTGTAGTTTTATTGGCCATTTTGGGTCAATTCCAAAACTCCTTCATCTTCTTCTCTTAAAACCTGGTTGCCTCATGGTTTTGGCGTCTTTTCAGGCTTGCTGGCTGTTGGTGTAGCACCCACCAAGAGGAGAAAACGTTGAGAGAAGAAAGGAGCCACTTTTGAGATTTTAAGTATTTTTCATCTGTTTATTTGCTAAGTTTTTCTGCATAGCCACCTATTTTGAGCATTTTCTGGCGTGTTAAACTTGATTTCTGCATTAGTAACTGTATTTAGAGCACAACCTAAAGCTGTTTACTGAATTTCCTGTTTGCACTTATTTTTAAAATCGTTTTTTTCTCAAAACTTGCATTTTATCTGTCTTTGGCCTAGCACTCTTGTGTGGGGTCATTTACTGCACTGTTATAACTTGTTAATACTTGTGAACCTCTGCTATCTCTGAAAAAACAAAAAACAAAAAAATATTGCTTTTTTCCCACTTTTCTGAGATTTAAAAAAGTTCAGTTGCAGGCTTGCTGTTCTTGAACTGTTTGTAAGTTTCTGTGAGGCCATTTTTTGCTTGGGCTAAAGGGAAGTCTCTCTGTTGATCAGTGGCAGTGAAAAACATTGAGCAGCCTGCCTGCCCCTGTGGGAGTGGTTACTGACTTGAAACTGTAGTTTTATTGGCCATTTTGGGTCAATTCCAAAACTCCTTCATCTTCCTCTATTAAAACCCTCTTTTGCGTGGTTTTGCGCGTTTTTGTGCATAGCGCAACATCGGGCAGCGCCGCCTAATTGGGTTTAAACTATTCCTGGCTCCAAAAAGTATGCTCTTCACTTTTTCCCTTAGAACTGCTCTATCTCTCAATGTAAACACCATATTCTCATTCTAAGGTCCTTCACTGGTCCAATTAAGTAATCCTACAAGTTAGCACTATTAAACCATAAGCACTACTTACTCTTATACTCTCTACGATTACCCTGTCCCCTATTGGTCCGTCTTAAATTCAGTTTCCCTATATTACTCTAGCATGTCCAAAGGTCAGTCAATGGTTTCCTCTCCAGTCCAGCTGGTGAATCTGGGAATTTTGAGGCAATGTTACAACTGTCTCATGTACACGGACAACCCTCTCCTCCTCCAAACAGGTTCAAATATATGTGAGAGATGCAACTATTTAGCCAAACTGGAGGCTGAGCTCTCTCATCTCAAAACTGGTGTAACCCGTCAGGAGGAGAAGGTAACCTCACACAACACAATTCCAGTATCACATAGTCCCTCCACATCAGCGAACCAAACACATAAATACACAAAAACATACTCAGAGGCTCTAAATAAAAATCTACCTAAGCAACAGAGACCTCCAAAGCAGACATCCAAGCAAACGCTACCTCAAAACAAAACACACACAACACATAGCCCACAAAGTCAGTGTGCCAAGCAGCCACAGCCCTTAAGGCTGAATAACACACCTGATACTCTTGTAATAGGTAACTCTATTGTCAGACACACTGACGTCCACTCACCAGGCTGAATAAAGAGAAGGTCACGGTGAGCTGCCTGTTGGGTGCTAGGATCCGCCACATAACGCAAGCACTCAGGTCACTCCAAAGCAAATACAAATATGACTCAGTCATTGTACATGCTGGTGTGAATGACCTGAGACGTACCTCCCTGGACTACATGAAAAGAGACATAGAGGAGCTCTCTGATCATGTAGCCCAGGCTGGTATGACCCTGACCTTGAGCAGCATCTTACCCTCACCTAGAATGATGCCACAGTACAAAGACAAAATGATCGATTTTAACAATTGGCTAAAATTTTGGTGTCATTCAAAGGGGATCCAGTGTCTGTCAGCCTGGGATGACATGCTCGACAAGCCACGTTGCTTCGCTAGGGCGGCTTGCACCTGTCACCCCTGGGCTTTCGGATATTGGCAAAGGCTCTTGCCACCCCCATAGTGCCTTTTTAGGCAAGGCTCAAAAGTCAAACCCACCCCCATAGACAGCACAAGGAACAAGAAACTAAGGGTAATGCTGCTAAACGCCAGAAGTCTTAACCTCAAGATGCATGCACTCGAAGCTCTCCTCAGTATGGAGAACATCGATATCTGTGCAGTGACAGAAACCTGGTTCAAGGCTCCAGAGAGCACCCCAGCACTACCAGGCTATACCTCATATCATGCTTTTCGGCCCCAAAACCCGGACCGAACCACAAAAGGAGGGGGAGTTTCCATATTTATCAAGGATATCCACACCTCCAGGTTAGTGGCATTGCATGAAGTATCGGAGACCATCCATGTGCAACTAACAGTGGGCAAGACTGCTTTTCAGTTTATAGCATCCTACAGAACACCCTCTCAAATTCAGGAATCCCACTCAGCTTTCCTGAAAACATTGGAGAACATGAAGATCTCTCCGAACACCATTATATTGGGCGACTTCAACTACCCAAACATTGACTGGGAGCACTAATCAAGCCCCAGCACCTTAGCCCAAAGGTTCCTGGAAATTATAAATTCAAATGCTATGGAACAACTAGTCACCACTCCCACAAGAGGGGACAACATACTAGACCTGATCATTACCAACATGGGGACTCTATGCTCCACACCAGAAGTATATCCCTCATTGGTAAGATCAGACCATAAATTAATCTCACTGGATGTCCACATCCCGACCCCACCCCCAGCCCAGAAAACCACAGTGAAAAATTCTCAAAAGCGAACTTCTCACTTCTCAAAACTGAAGTGGAATCCTTCAAGGCCCCAGGGCCAGTGGAAACTACGGCCTAAACTGCAGAATCCTATATAAATGCATTCTACAGACATCTCCACGAATGCATGGATCATGCTATCCCAAACAAAACCAAGACCCAATCATCCAAAGGCAGGCGTCCAGTCTGGTGGACCCCTGCCATAAATAAACTGTACAGCAGAAGGAGGAAGCTACTACATGATAGAGCAAAATCCATAATAGGGAAGGCATCTCTGATCAGTACTAGCAAAAAATTACGATCCCTCATAAAATCCTCCAAGGCCAGCTTCGAGAGAAAAATTGCACAGGACACCAAAGACAATCATAAGGCTTTTTTCAGTTATGATAGAAACCTGGGATGCAACTCCCAGACTTGTTCTGAGTTGATTCTAAATGACAAAAAATACACTGAACCCACAGACATCGCCAATATCCTGGCAGACAGGTTCAGTGTAAACTTCTCCACCCCCTCCCCCCCAAAAGAGCAGGTATCTATACCAGCAGAGGGCTGCCTCCCAAACATCTCTGATGCTCAGGTGAAGGCTGCCCTCTCAAAAGCAAAAAACACTGCTTCCATGGGACCAGATGGCATCCCAGGTTGCATCCTACATGAACTCCAAGAGGAACTAATCCCTCAAATAAAACAGCTATACAATCTCAGCCTCACTACAGGATATGTGCCCACAGAATGGCGTACAGCAACAGTGGTCCCACTCCACAAAGGTGGAGACTCTACGGACTCTGGAAACTATCGCCCCATAAGCCTGACTAGCTTAGTCTGCAAGGCTATGGAGAGGATCATCATGGAGCTCATAAACAAAGACATTGGGGACCTACAGACACTAGATCCTACCCAGTTCAGCTTTGTCAAGGGCAGATCCTGCCTTTTGAACCTGGTTGAGTTCTTCGAAACAGTCACCAAAGCCAAAGATGAAGGGAAGGTAGTCCACACAGCCTATCTGGACCTTGCAAAGGCATTTGACACAATACCCCACTCGGGCATCATAGATAAGCTATCCAGCTTAAATATAAACCCTTATGTCACAAGATGGGTTGCAAACTGGCTCAAAGACATAACCCACAGAGTGAGAGTTGCTGGAGCCATGTCAGACTCGAAACCGGTCACAAGTGGCATCCCACAGGGTTCTGTCCTGGGACCACTCTTGTTCGGTATATACTTTTCCGAGGTACAGGCAAACATGGGAGGACTATGGCTCACCAAATTCGCAGACGACTGCAAACTGGGCGCCATAATCAACTCTCCAGCTGACAAAAACATCCTTCAAAAAGGTCTCACAGAGACAAATAACTGGTGCCAGCGCCATGGTCTAAAGCTAAATGCCAAAAAATGTATAGTCATACCCTTTGGCAAAAATAATGTGCCCACAAATTACCACATAGGCGGAAACCCATTAAGTACAGAGAAAGTTATTAGGGACCTGGGGACCCAAGTTGATAGCAATCTCTCCTTTGAAAACCACATTGCCAAAGTGGTTAGAAAGACTTTCTACATAGCCCACCTCATCACGAAGGGTTTCACATATAGATCAAGAGAGGTAATCGTGCCCCTTTATTCCTCCCTCATCAGGCCCATCATAGAATACAATGCCCCTTTTGGGATGTACCTTACCCGACACCTGCAGCAATTAGAAAGACTCCAAAAGTATCTCACCAAGAGGATCAAGGGTCTCAAACAGATGCCATATGCTGCTCGGTTAAAAAAACTCCAGCTCTACTCAGTTGCATACCGCCTACTTCGAGGCGATCTATGCCTGACATACAAAGCTATGTCAAATCCAGAATTAATGGACATGCTCCACCTCAGTAAATCTAAATCCCTTAGAGATACACGCTCGAGGGACTTGAACCTCAGCACAGAAATAAATAGAACTTGCTGGAGGGACAGGTTCATAACCCAGAGGCTCCCTTCGCTCTGGAATAGAATTCCAGTTCATGTGAGGCAGAGCACCTCATTGAATCTCTTCAAGAAGAATCTCGATAGGTGGATGGGGGATCGTAGGTCTGTCCCAGGGATTACTCCCGTGTCACTATTAGACAGAGGCACAGTAAACTAAACCTTAAAGGGCACAGTATACTCAAATCAAGGGGTGGCGTAAGCCATACAGAATCGGGCTAGGCTTATAATTGCCTCAGGGCAGATAGCCTAGTATGAACCTATGAACCTATGATTCTCTCTGTTTTTAAAATTACGTTCTTGGTTCATATTACATCATTCTTCACACTTCCCTGGGTTCCCTGGCTAACAGAAACTGCATTTACATTCTTTATTAAGCTCACATGAGGTGAGGAAGCAAAGCCATAAAGGACATTTATGCATGCAAATTCTGGCCATTAACTCAGGCCTTAAAACTATAGTAAGAATTCCTTCACCTAGACAGGCTGGAGCCAACTTTAAAGATCAAAGACAGTCATAAAATGCTTGACTCAGCTTCCTTACAGCAGAATGCACTGTTGTTATATTATTTTCCAGTTCCACATGTAACACTATTTTTACAATTTAAGGCAACAAGCCTGTGGTTTACATTAATATTTACAGACGACAGAATTATCTATAAAATTCTATCTGGCTAGGCTGGCAGCCTTCACATCCCCCCTCCCCCACCGGAGAACTCAAGCTACTTTTTCAAGTGACCCTTGAAAAACACTGCTTGAGAAGGTTAGGTCTATCTGAGTATACCTTACCCCATTCCCTGTCTTGAGACCCCATCTGCATTGGCATTGCTAATCCCATGGCGGTGTTGTACTGACATATCATATGCTTGTAACCCTAGGCTCCATCTTAGCAACTTGGCATTTTGCTGGCTGGCTCTGTTTAAACAAGTTAGGGGGCTGTGATCTGTCATAATAGTGAATTTCCTTCCATACAGATAAGGCTGAAGTTTCTGCAGTTCCCACACTATGGCTAGACATTCCTTTTCTACAGCTGCATAGCATTCCTCCCTGGGTTGGAGCCTACGACTGAGATAAACCACTGGGTTCTCTTCCCCTCTGAAGAAATCTGGCTAAGTACAGCCCCCACCCCATGGTTCGAAGCATCCACCTGCACAACAAATTATTTGCTGTAATCTGGACTGGCTAACACAGGGGGTTCTCCAAAGCTTCTTTAAGCTTCTGGAATGCCTGCTCACATGCTGGGGTCCACACAACTTTATCTGGCCTGTTCTTCCTTGTCAGATCTGTGAGGGGAGCAGCTATGGTACTATACCTGGGGACGAACTTTCTGTAGTACCCTCCTGTCCCTACAAATGCCCTCAGCTGCGTTTTAGTAACAGGTGCAGGCCATACTTGAATGGCTTCCACTTTGGCAGGTTCTGGCCTTATCTTACCACTCCCCACTCTATGTCCTAGGTAGGAGACCTCTGCCATACCCACCTGACATTTGCTCAGCTTAATGGTCAACCCTGCCCTCTGTAGTCTGCCCAGCACCTCCCAGACATGCTGAAGGTGCTCTGGCCAGGAATGGCTGTAGACAGCAATATCATCAAGGTAAGCAAGGGAAAACCCTCTTGCTCCTGCTAGTATATGATCTACCCACTTCTGGAAGTTGCTGGGGCATTTTCATCCCAAAGGGCATCTTTGTGAACTCATACAAGCCAAAAGGATTTACAAAGGCTGACTTCTCTCTAGCACTGGGAGTCAAGGGCACCTGCCAGTAACCCTTGGTAAGATCAATGGTTGTAAGATACTTAGCTCCACTCAGCTGCTCTAGGGCCTAATCTGTCCTAGGCATGGGGTAAACATCTTATTCGGTGTGACTATTTAATTTCCTGTAGTCCACAGAGAACCTGGTACTGCCATCCTTCTTTGGCACCAGCACCACTGGGGAGGCCCAGGGACTGTTGGACTCTTGAATCACCCCTAGTTCCAACATCTGCTGTACCTCCTCCCTCATAGTCTGTTTGACTCTCTCAGGCATTCTATAAGGGCCTGCCTAATAGGCATTTGGGGTCATGTATCCCCGTGGTGCTGCCTCAGGTGGTTTCACCCTGGTTTCTCAGTGAACATGTCCCCAGATTCCTGCAACAGTGCTAGGATTTCTCAAACCTGGGTAGGAGATAGCTGCTGGGACATTGCTACCCCTTCCACGGAGGTGTCAGCCTGAGCCTCACTGAGGAGATCAGTCCCCAGATCTCCCCCAGACTCCTCCTGCAAACCACTGCAAATGCTCAGCACAAGGGCCTCCCTATCATGGTAAGGTTTCATCATGTTAACGTGGTAAAATTTGTGCCCCTGCCTTCTGCCTAGCAGTTCCACCATGTAATTAACATCACTTACCTTTCTTATCACCTTGTAGGGTACCTGCCAAGCTGCTTGCAGCTTGTTGTGTATGACAGGAGTGAGAACCATTACCTGCTGCCCCACAGCATACTCTCTAGCTCGAGCATTCCTGTCATACCACACCTTTTTCTGTTGTTAGGCTTCTGCCAGGTTCTTCTGGGCCAAGCCCATGAGTTCCCTGAGCCTTGTCCTGAGGTTTATGACGTATGCCACAACAGACTCCTTGTGAGACTCTTACTCACCTTCCCAATCATTTCAAATTAAATCTAAAGGTCCCCTCACCCTATGCCCATACAGCAACTCAAAGGGTGAAAAACCTGTGGATTCCTGGGGAACCTCTCTGCAAGCAAACAACAGATGGGGCAAATATTTGTCCCACTCCCTCTTAAACTGATCTGCAAGTGCCTGTAGCATGGACTTGATTGTAGAGTTTAACCTCTCAGTAAGACCATTAGTTTGGGGATGGTAGGGGCTGGTCTTCATGTGTTTCACCCACAGAACTTCCACAGACAAGCCAGCAAGTCTGACATGGAATTGGCACCTCTGTCAGTCAGTATTTCTTTTGGGAAACCTAAAATGCTGAAAATCTCTAACAAAGCATTTGCCACCTTCTCTGCCTCAACGGAGGACAAAGCCACTGTCTCAGGGTATCGTGTAGCAAAATCCACTACCACTAGGATAAACTTTTTCCCTGTGGAACTTGGGGCACTCAGGGGACCAAAAATATCCATAGATACCCTCTGAAATGGCTCCTCAATCACAGGCAAAGGAATCAAAGGAGCTCTAACCTTGTCTCCTGCCTTGTCTACCTTTTGACACTGCTCACAGGACCTGCAGTATCCTGTTACATTTCTGGAAATTCCAGGCCAATGAAGTTCTGCATAATACACCTCTTTGTATGTTTTATGCCCATATGACCTGCAATGGGAATATCATGGGCTTTGGCTAGAAGTGCCAGATGATAGGCTCTAGGCACTACCAACTGCTGTACTCTCTCACCTTCTAGCCCTTCCTCAGGGTCCACTCTTTGTATAGTAACCCTTTGTCCCAGTACACAGATTCCACCTTTCCTTGAGAGTCAGGTGCCTCCCTGGCTACCTGCCTCAGTCCTTGCAATGTAGGGTCTGAGAGCTGAGCCTGTCTCAACTCTCTCCTTGTAACCCTTCCCAGCTCTCCTTCAACAGGAAATCTGGCATCCTCTAACAGTGGTGCCTCACTGTCAACTTGGGTACTCCTACTCACCTCTACCTTTGCAGTCACTCTGTCCAAGTGACCATCAGTACACCCAAGCAGCTGTGGCTCACCTTTAGTCTTACTGCTATAGGGTATCTCCCTCCCTGAAGTAACCACTTCACCAGTCCTGGCTGCAAGTATACCATTTTCTATGCAGATTGTCATACCAAGAGCTTGGTATACCTTTGCTTCTGTACAGTATGTTTTTCATACTACATAGGCAAGACCAATATAGCCTTCTAAGACAGGATTTTGGAACATCTCAGAGATATTAGAAATGCCAAAAAGACCAATGCTTTGGCAATGCATGTGGCGAATGAAGGCCATAACCATAAGTTTAAGCTCTTTGCTTTAGAACTCTTGCATGTTAGTATTAGAGGTGGTGACCTCAAAAATAAGACAGAAGCATTAAAACAGAAATGGATTTTACAGCTGCAAGCTGACAAGCTCCCGCGATTAAATAGTAGGGTCTGTCTTAGACCTTTCCTCAAAGCAAGAGCTCTGAAACATCACTAAGTTCTTTTTAGTCATGATATTTAATAACTTTTCATGTTCATAGGTTCATAGGTTCATACTAGGCTATCTGCCCTGAGGCAATTATAAGCCTAGCCCGATTCTGTATGGCTTACGCCACCCCTTGATTTGAGTATACTGTGCCCTTTTTAAGGTTTAGTTTACTGTGCCTCTGTCTAATAGTGACACGGGAGTAATCCCTGGGACAAACCTACGATCCCCCATCCACCTATCGATATTCTTCTTGAAGAGATTCAGTGAGGTGCTCTGCCTCACATGAACTGGAATTCTATTCCAGAGCGAAGGGAGCCTCTGGGTTATGAACCTGTCCCTCCAGCAAGTTCTATTTATTTCTGTGCTGAGGTTCAAGTCCCTCGAGCGTGTGTCTCTAAAAGATTTAGATTTACTGAGGTGGAGCATGTCCATTAATTCTGGATTTGACATAGCTTTGTATGTCAGGCATAGATCGCCTCGAAGTAGGCGGTATGCAACTGAGTAGAGCTGGAGTTTTTTTAACCGAGCAGCATATGGCATCTGTTTGAGACCCTTGATCCTCTTGGTGAGATACTTTTGGGGTCTTTCTAATTGCTGCAGGTGTCGGGTAAGGTACATCCCAAAAGGGGCATTGTATTCTATGATGGGCCTGATGAGGAATGAATAAAGGGGCATGATTACCTCTCTTGATCTAGATGTGAAACCCTTCGTGATGAGGTGGGCTATGTAGAAGGTCTTTCTAACCACTTTGGTAATGTGGTTTTCAAAGGAGAGATTGCTATCAACTTGGGTCCCCAGGTCCCTAATAACTTTCTCTGTACTTAATGGGTTTCCGCCTATGTGGTAATTTGTGGGCACATTGTTTTTGCCAAAGGGTATGACTATACATTTTTTGGCATTTAGCTTTAAACCATGGCACTGGCACCAGTTATCTGTCTCTGTGAGACCTTTTTGAAGGATGTTTGTGTCAGCTGGAGAGTTGATTATGGCGCCCAGTTTGCAGTCATCTGTGAACTTAGTGAGCCATAGTCCTCCCATGTTTGCCTGTACCTCGGAAAAGTATATACCGAACAAGAGTGGTCCCAGGACAGAACCCTGTGGGATGCCACTTGTGACCGGTTTCGAGTCTGACATGGCTCCAGCAACTCTCACTCTGTGGGTTATGTCTTTGAGCCAGTTTGCAACCCATCTTGTGACATAAGGGTTTATATTTAAGCTGGATAGCTTATCTATGATGCCCGAGTGAGGTATTGTGTCAAATGCCTTTGCAAGGTCCAGATAGGCTGTGTGGACTACCTTCCCTTCATCTTTGGCTTTGGTGACTGTTTCGAAGAAGTCAACCAGGTTCAAAAGGCAGGATCTGCCCTTGACAAAGCTGAACTGGGTAGGATCTAGTGTCTGTAGGTCCCCAATGTCTTTGTTTATGAGCTCCATGATGATCCTCTCCATAGCCTTGCAGACTAAGCTAGTCAGGCTTATGGGGCGATAGTTTCCAGAGTCCGTAGAGTCTCCACCTTTGTGGAGTGGGACCACTGTTGCTGTACGCCATTCTGTGGGCACATATCCTGTAGTGAGGCTGAGATTGTATAGCTGTTTTATTTGAGGGATTAGTTCCTCTTGGAGTTCATGTAGGACGCAACCTGGGATGCCATCTGGTCCCATGGAAGCAGTGTTTTTTGCTTTGGAGAGGGCAGCCTTCACCTGAGCATCAGAGATGTTTGGGAGGCAGCCCTCTGCTGGGATAGATACTTGCTCTTTTTGGGGGGGAGGGGGTGGAGAAGTTTGCACTGAACCTGTCTGCCAGGATATTGGCGATGTCTGTGGGTTCAGTGTATTTTTTGTCATTTAGAATCAACTCAGAATAAGTCTGGGAGTTGCATCCCAGGTTTCTAACATAACTGAAAAAAGCCTTATGATTGTCTTTGGTGTCCAGTGCAATTTTTCTCTCGAAGCTGGCCTTGGAGGATTTTATAAGGGATCGTAATTTTTTGCTAGTACAGATCAGAGATGCCTTCCCTATTAGGGATTTTGCTCTGTCATGTAGTAGCTTCCTCGTTCTGTTGTAAAGTTTATTTATGGAGGGGTCCACCAGACTGGACGCCTGCCTTTGGATGATTGGTCTTGGTTTTGTTTGGGATAGCATGATCCATGCATTCCTGGAGATGTCCGTAGAATGTGTTTATATAGGATTATGCAGTTTGGGCCGTAGTTTCCACTGGCCCTGGGGCCTTGAAGGATTCCACTTCGGTTTTGAGAAGTGAGAAGTTCGCTTTTGAGAAGTTTTTCACTGTGGTTTTCTGGGCTGGGGTGGGGTCGGGATGTGGACATCCAGTGAAATTAATTTATGGTCTGATCTTACCAATGAGGGATATACTTCTGGTGTGGAGCATAGAGTCCCCATGTTGGTAATGATCAGGTCTAGTATGTTGTCCCCTCTTGTGGGAGTGGTGACTAGTTGTTCCATAGCATTTGAGTTTATAATTTCCAGGAACCTTTGGGCTAAGGTGCTGGGGCTTGAGTAGTGCTCCCAGTCAATGTTTGGGTAGTTGAAGTCGCCCAATATAATAGTGTTCGGAGAGATCTTCATGTTCTCCAATGCTGTCAGGAAAGCCGAGTGAGATTCCTGACTTTGAGAGGGTGGTCTGTAGGATGCTATAAACTGAAAAGCAGCCTTGCCCACTGTTAGTTGCACATGGATGGTCTCCGATACTTCGTGCAATGCCACTAACCTGGAGATGTGGATATCCTTGATAAATATGGAAACTCCCCCTCCTTTTGTGGTTCGGTCCGGGTTTTGGGGCCGAAAAGCATGATATGAGGTATAGCCTGGTAGTGCTGGGATGCTCTCTAGAGCCTTGAACCAAGTTTCTATCACTGCACAGATATCGATGTTCTCCATACTGAGGAGAGCTTCGAGTGCGTGCATCTTGAGGTTAAGACTTATGGCATTTAGCAGCATTACCATTAATTTCTTCTTCCTTGTGCTGTCTATGGGGGTGGGTTTGACTTTTGAGCCTTGCCTAAAAAAGGCACTATGGGGGTGGCAAGAGCCTTTGCCAATATCCAAAAGCCCAGTGGTGACAGGTGCAAGCCGTCCCTAGCGAAGCAACGTGGCTTGTCGAGCATGTCATCCCAAGCTGACAGACACTGGATCCCCTTTGAATGACACAAAAATTTTAGCCAATTGTTAAAATCAATCATTTTGTCTTTGTACTGTGGCATCATTCTAGGTGAGGGTAAGATGCTGCTCAAGGTCAGGGTCATACCAGCCTGGGCTACATGATCAGAGAGCTCCTCTATGTCTCTTTTCATGTAGTCCAGGGAGGTACGTCTCAGGTCAACACACCAGCATGTACAATGACTGAGTCATATTTGTATTTGCTTTGGAGTGACCTGAGTGCTTGCGTTATGTGGCAGATCCTAGCACCCAACAGGCAGCTCGCCATGACCTTCTCTTTATTCAGCCTGGTGAGCGGGACGTCAGTGTGTCTGACAATAGAGTCACCTATTACAAGAGTATCAGGTGTGTTATTCAGCCTTAAGGGCTGTGGCTGCTTGGCACACTGACTTTGTGCGCTATGTGTTGTGCGTGTTTTGTTTTGAGGTAGCGTTTGCTTGGATGTCTGCTTTGGAGGTCTCTGTTGCTTAGGTAGATTTTTATTTAGAGCCTCTGAGTATGTTTTTGTGTATTTATGTGTTTGGTTCGCTGATGTGGAGGGACTATGTCATACTAGAATTGTGTTGTGTGAGGTTACCTTCTTCTCCTGACTGTTTACACCAGTTTTGAGATGAGAAAGCTCAGCCTCCAGTTTGGCTAAATAGTTGCATCTCTCACATATATTTGAACCTGTTTGGAGGAGGAGAGTGTTGTCCGTGTACATGAGACAGTTGTAACATTGCCTCAATTTCCCAGATTCACCAGCTGGACTGGAGAGGAAACCATTGACTGACCTTTGGACATGCTAGAGTAATATAGGGAAACTGAATTTAAGACGGACCAATAGAGGACAGGGTAATCGTAGAGAGTATAAAAGTAAGTAGTGCTTATGGTTTAATAGTGCTAACTTGTAGGATTACTTAATTGGACCAGTGAAGGGCCTTAGAATGAGAATATGGTGTTTAAATTGAGAGATAGATCAGTTCTAAGGGAAAAAGTGAAGAGCAGACTTTCTGGAGCCATGAATAGTTTAAACCCAATTAGGCGGCGCTGCCCGCTGTTGCGCCATGCGCAAAACCGTGCAAAAGAGGGTTTTAAGAGAGGAAGATGAAGGAGTTTTGGAATTGACCCAAAATGGCCAATAAAACTACAGTTTCAAGTCAGTAACCACGCCCACAGGGGCAGGCAGGCTGCTCAATGTTTTTCACTGCCATTGATCACAGAGAGACTTCCCTTTAGCCCAAGCAAAAAATGGCCTCAGAGAAACTTACAAACAGTTCAAGAACAGCAAGCCTGTAACTGAACTTTTTTAAATCTCAGAAAAGTGGGAAAAAAGCAAGATTTTTTTTGTTTTTTTCAGAGATAGCAGAAGTTCACAAGTATCAACAAGTTATAAGAGTACAGTAAATGACCCCACACAAGAGTGCTAGGCCAAAGACAGATAAAATGCAAGTTTTGAGAAAAAAACGATTTTAAAAATAAGTGCAAACAGGAAATTCAGTAAACAGCTCTAGGTTGTGCTCTAAATACAGTTACTAATGCAGAAATCAAGTTTAACAAGCCAGAAAATGCTCAAAATAGGCAGCTATGCAGAAAAACTTAGCAAATAAAGAGAGGAAAAATACTTAAAATCTCAAAAGTGGCTCCTTTCTTCTCTCAGCGTTTTTTCCTCTTGGTGGGTGCTTCACCAACAGCCAACAAGCCTGAAAAGATGCCAAAACCACGAGGCAACCAGGTTTTAAGAGAGGGAGAGGAAGATGAAGGAGTTTTGGAATTGACCCAAAATGGCCAATAAAACTACAGTTTCAAGTCAGTAACCACTCCCACAGGGGCAGGCAGGCTGCTCAATGTTTTTCACTGCCACTGATCAACAGAGAGACTTCCCTTTAGCCCAAGCAAAAAATGGCCTCACAGAAACTTACAAACAGTTCAAGAACAGCAAGCCTGTAACTGAACTTTTTTAAATCTCAGAAAAGTGGGAAAAAAGCAAGATTTGTTTTGTTTTTTTGTTTTTTTCAGAGATGGCAGAGGTTCACAAGTATCAACAAGTTATAACAGTGCAGTAAATTACCCCACACAAGAGTGCTAGGCCAAAGACAGATAAAATGCAAGTTTTGAGAAAAAAACGATTTTAAAATTAAGTGCAAACAGGAAATTCAGTAAACAGCTCTAGGTTGTGCTCTGTATTTTCTATATATTTCTCATTTTTATATATGTAGGTTTTTATATACGTATATATTTTTATAGGTTTTATATAGCATCACTATGTTGTATGGTCATTTTTTAACTTGATTTTATATGTTATGCTTTAGACATTTTTTCAGGTGAGCATTGGCTTAGTGCATCTTAGATCCATGTATTAATGCAAACTTAAAGTAGTTAATTACAGCCTTATGTTCACTGGCTTCTGTATATTTAAATACTTTGCTTGTTGCTGCATACTTTATGTTGGTCTGAAGAAGTGGAGTAAGATCCATGAAAGCACTTACCTTGGCCGGGATTCAGTAATCCTCTGTGTAAGACTAAATAAGTCTTACACGGAAACGGCAGCCTAAGAGTATGATGTCAGCACGCCATGCATATTCATGAGGGCGCAGTGAGTCGACTCTAAGGCTAACACGGAGCATGCACGAGTGCAGGGGGCGTGTCAGACTGCCGAGCAGTCCAAATATCCATGCCCCTGCAAGTGCCTAAATCTGCAAATGTCACCAGATATGAGCGAGTCTGCTCAAATGTGTATATCTCCAACACTACACTCCCCCACATTCAAAACCCCTGTACAAATGAAATTAAATGCAAAACAATTTTTTTTATTATTCCCGATATAGCTGCCCGTATTTGCGCGTGTGTGTGCAAGTATGCCCATTTCTTAGCTACAGTAAGCAGTTTGGACATTGAAGAGGATAATAAACCAGTTATATGCAAATTAAGCCAAATAGCAATAGCGTAGTGATAGAGCCTTCGCACAAAGAGGAGGCATTCCCAGTTCAAATCCCACCACTCCTCTTTCCATTTTCTGTAGGAAATCTGTGCATAAAAATAATTCCTGACATTTATCTTTTAAATTTTAGTAAAATGCATTGAAATGCCCTATGTAGTAGTGAACGATATTTTAAATATATATAAGAAGGTGAAACGGTCATGCATACTAATGAATGCATAAGTAACCTATCTTAAGCAATGTGAAGCACTGATAAGCAACGTTTACCAGTATTAAGCACATTTAAGAATAATTGCCCATAGCTAAGCACTGCTTTAACTAGCGCAATGGCTTTGCGCATAGCTGGACATCGTGCAAACAAAACATGTTTGCGCGGAGCTGCGCACCGCACTAACTAGCGCAACATCGGGCAACGTAGAGCAACATTGGGCAAAGTTGAGCAAAGTCGGCTAAACACAGCCAAACCTCCTTGCCGGTCAGGCCAATAGTAAAATAAAAAGCAATGACAGGCCTCGAACCCAGGATACTGTGCACCATAATCACAGTACTGAACCACTAAGCCACGACAGCTTTTGCTGTTCATGCACTGTCAACATACCCATACATATTAATCAAAGTTTACTCAGTGCTAAGCAGGTATGCACTCAACTGAGATTTTTCAAAACCGGCCAATCACAAATAAGTGCGGGAAATTAGGCATATTTAATCTCCATAGGTGGGAATAATTGCTATAACTGGTTGTAGCTCCCATCTGCAGTCAGAATGGCCGATGTTGGAAAGGGCTCTCATTTTCGAGCGCAACAGTGGGGCATTGAGGAGTCAAAAGTGATGGTTTGGTTCCTTGTCCATCATCATGATGCAAGACTCTTGCAGGGCCAGTTCCAAGGCACTGAGTACAAAGTGGAAGCCTGGAACCGTCTAGCACATGATCTCACCAGTGCCACAGGTGTCCCTTGGACTGGTGAGCAGGTCAGACACCACTACGCAGACCTGAAGAGATGGAAGCAGGACTAACTGAACCAATGGATACAGGAGACCCATGGGAATGAAAATGCCCCATTACTGAGTAGGTAGCCATGGAATGGAGTATGTAAGAATTGCTAATTTAGTCTATATTATGGACAGGTATCTCTCAATATCCCTTCATTTACTTCGCAGCTGCAGGTGTCCGAGCTGCGAATCAGCAAGCCTATACAGATAGGCTGTGCCGCCAGGCAGGTTTGTAATTATTCTGCATGTTTTGTTATATAAAATAAGTGAGAGAGCCTGAAAAAAAGTGTTGTAGCCCAATAATAAAGGCATAATAAGTCCTGAATAATTTCTCTGCATGTACTGGTATATAAAATAAGTGAGAGAGCCTGAAAAAGAGTGTTGTAACCCATTAATAAAGGTATAACATGTCTTGAATAAGTCTTCTGCATGCACTGTAATATCAAATAAATGAGAGCGCCTCTAGAAAAGTGTGTAATGTAATTAATAAAGGTATAATTCCTGGAGTGTGTTTGTGTCACTTACTTCGAAATGTTGTTGTACTCTTGCATTATATAAATTGTACTGTTTTATTAAGCACTGTCAACCCACACTTGGCCAGGCCCATATAAAGTGGATGAAAGGAGTGCCAGTAGCTGTGAAGCATATATACAGTCCTCAACTGTTGGTTAATGGCTGGCATGCATAGGTAAATCTGGCACATGAGTAACTTGTTAATGTGTTCCCCAGAAATGTCAGTGTGCTGCTAGAAATGTAGGGGGCTGTAGAAATATAACTGATAATGTCACTTGAACACATCCAAATATGTAGATATATAAATATAAATAAAATATATAAATACATAGCAGTAACATCTGCATCCTGGACAGATTTTATGTCAGATACAGGTCAGGTATATAAGGAACTAGCCAAACCCATTTCACAACTGAATGCACTTTGCCTAGTGTAATAATACATGTAGGGGATATACACCTGCAGTCAATAGGAATGTAGTGTAAACTATAAGTACATATAATATGTTAATGGAGGTATCTTTTTACACCCTACTGTATGTGCATAAACAATGCAATTCCACACCTCAATGGGTATGTCTAATCTCAAAACATTTGTTGGGACATATGTCCTATTGTTTTATAAATATCTGCATTTACTTTGATGCATGTGCCCTGTTCAAACACCACAATCTTGGTGGCCTGTTGCCACCAATCAATCTTGCATGCTGTTGGAATGTCCACTGTTGTTCTATATATGCATGTGTTATGCTTGCTGTTCAACTGTTGGAACTCTGGTGTGTTGGGTTAATGGGAATATTACTGCATGCTGTTACAACTAATTTGGAATGCTGTTGGCTGTTACCAACCCATATCGTCATTAAATCCTCCTAAACATAGAACGTATGGGAAGGCTGGCCCCAGAGGACCCACCTATCCCACCTCAGCTGGCAATGACACCTGGCAGCAGCAGGTCCGGTGCCCAGCCCGGGACCTCCTCCTCCATTGGCTCTGTGCCACCTTCGGGTGGAAGCACTGCAGGGGATGGGGCTCATCCCGCCGTGCAAACATGGTCGGAGGAGGGCCACGTATCACCCTCCAAATGGTCCGGGCTGTGGTGCATAGGGAGATCCAGCGTTCAGTCGCTGATCCTCTATGCCAGCTCGAGGCAAGAGTGGCATGACTCACGGGTGAGCCTGTCCCTCCTATGCAGCTGCCAGCACAGCCACCCTCTGGGCTGTGAAGGTGCAGTGGTGAATGCCCATGGGTGGGGATCTCAGTTCCACTGTTGCCATCAGTGGGCTCATGGGCTTGATATTTCCAAACATCCTTCCCCGTCAATGGTGTTCAGCCACACCATGTGTCATATTCTGCCCCTGTATGCTTCTTGTTTGTCTTGTCTGTGTACCTCCCCAACCTACCTCCCCAAATATACCTACTTCCCCTACCCCATATTCCACTCGCACCTGAAAAAAAAGGGCAATCTGCTCCCACAAAAGAATTACGCCCCCTACATAGCTGCCCATTTTGCACACATGCCCGCTGCACACATAAACTGAAATTTAATTGGCAGTACAACATACTTTGTTGTCCTCACCCCTCTCTCAGGGGTGGAAGGTTTCAAAATTCCCTTCACATTTCTAATATATACACAGTTGTTGCTGTTAAAGAAATGGTCAGCTATGGACCTTTCCTACATCCATCCTGCACATCCCTAGCTGTTTTCCCTACTGTCTTTCCCTCTTTGTGCCCCTTTTTCACCACTTTCCTATCTCCCCATTTCTTTTCTTTCAAAGAAATTAGCGCGGGGATTAGCAGGAGTAAGCACTTTTAAGCAGTAGTTAGCGGGTTTGCGTGAGTGTGCGCATGTGTGCGCTTAGCTAAGTATTGCTAAGCATTGCGCAAACCCATGCAAACCCGCTTACAACTGCTTAAACGTGCCTTAGTCACCCTGCACCATGAAATGTGGACTGTATATGTACCTATATGTATCGTACACCAATGGATGTTTATATGTATATGTGTGTATATATATATATATATATATATATATATATATATATATATATATATATATATATATATCTGTATATATATATATATATATATATATATATATATATATATGTAAGAGAGAAGGTCATATTTACTGCAACAGATGCCTGGTGACAAAGCCATGGACTCAAGCTCAATGTTGACATTGCATTGGCATCCCTTCTTGCATAATCTCTGTACCCATTAACTACCACATAGGTTGTAGTCTCCTTAACACCGAAGGTGTGATAAGAGACCATGGCACACAGGTGGACAGTAGTCTCCGCTCTGATGATCACAGTACCACACTAGTCATGTCATCTGTCTACGTGGCACATGTCATCACAAAAGGTGTGTCATCCAGGGAAATATAGGTCAGTGTTCCCCTCTACTCATCACACATAAAGCCCATTATAGAGTACAATGCCCCATGTAGTATGTACCTCACAAGACATCTACAGCAACTGGAAAGGACACAGACATACCTCACAAAGAGTAATACTGGCCTCAAACAGATACCCTATGCAGACCATCTCACAAACCCACAACTAGACTGTGTCGCATACCGCCTACCCAGAGGTGACCTCTGCCTAACATACTAAGCTATGTCAAACCCAGAGCTGTTGGACATGCTCCATGTAAACAGATCACAATCCCTACAAGCTACATGCTCTAGGGACCTAAACCTTTTAACCACAATAAACAGCACATGCTGGAGGGATAGATTCCTATCTCAGAAACATCCCATATTCTGGAACAAACCACCTATCCATAGCAAACAAAGCTCCTAATTAGCAGTCATCATAAATAATGCTGAAGATTGTATGGGAGATAGGAAATACACTCAGGGAATCACCTCTGTGGCTCTGCTTGACCGGGCCACATGAAATGTAATTACCTGTGTGTCAAAGGCCAGGGTAGCGTATGGCTAGACTTCTATAGACCCTAGGGCCAATAGCCTATTACCTACCAATGAAGCGATAAACACCCACATGTACTTATTGCAATAATTGCTATGTGAGGTTGACTGAGTGTGATGGTGAATGTGTCAGAGTTCTGCATATGTGCGATAGCTTAGTGGGAAACTGTTTCTGTCATGGTATTATGTGTCCTAGCTGTGATCCCAGCAAAAGATGTGTATGCAATTGCTAGGCAGAAAAAGCAGTATGCCATATGGTCTGATGTAGTCCCTTGTTGTCAACTGGGGTGCCCCATTGTAGGCTAAAGCAGTACATGTATGCTTATTGAGTGTTACTGCTGGTAAATCCAACTCCTGTATGAACTGTATTACTACCTGAAGCTGTATGCCTAAACAGCACAGTATGGTGTATGTCCACATTTCTTGGAACCACTGTTTCATGTGTTCCCTGTAGTCCTCACAGATTACATACCTCAGGCATAAGGTTTTGTAACTACTGACACACAGTACTGTATGGTACACAGGTTAAGGTCATCTGGGTTGCCATACCTTTGTGTCTGGTATGTATGGCTGATGTGTGTGTGGGTATGCCTGTACCATGGCCTCGGTCATGTGTGTGTTACAGAATATAACTGCGTATCTAGCAACATGTATAGTCTAGTACAGCAGTATGACACCTATATTAACGAATGTGCACATATGTTAGGCAGGGGTTTGCCATCAACGACTAGTGTGGTATACTGGTAATATTGTAACTGGACTTTACAATATTGCAATGGATTACATATTTCTTGATGCATTAGCTTGATATATACCTCCTGTGGCTAGGTGGTACATTGTGTCACATACAGTGTGCCATGTACTGTTGTATAGTCTTACATACTGGTTTATCTTTGTTGCTGTGCAAAACATGGTTTGATATATACAGTGTGCCAGGCACTGTCAGGCAGTTGTGGGTTGAGAACTGATATGTGGTATTAAAAGTGTGTATCCTCTGACAGCTAATAGGTTGCTATATATGGCAGTTAATTGATATCTGTACTTTACAATGTTACGAGTGCCACATGACTTGCTCACACATATTGTTTCATTGTCTTCCAGGGTCATGGCCCACCATCGTAATCCCACATATAGCCCGGCAGAGGAGGAACAGATAACGACATGCTTGGTGCAGCACTATGCCCTGCTGTTCTCCAGAACCAGCCAGGACCAGCATGAGCGGACTGAGCTGTGGCAAGATCTTGTCCGTAGGGTAAATGACATAGGCATGCATAACCGGACATATGAGCAGGTACGCCATCACTGCAGCGATTTAATTAGACATGTCCGGCAGCGTGCATCTGATATTTGCAGACAAAAGCTTGCCACAGGTGGAGGGGTAGCCATCCATCCCCTCCTCACCAGGGTGGAGGAGCTGCGCCTGAGCCAGGTGACTCCTGGCCAACAACAACAAGTAACGTGTATCATCATGGAGGCCGGAGCCACCCAGCAAGTTGACACGGAGCGTGCAGGTAACATGGCATAGCTGTAGACTACTGTTACCTCTATTGGTAGAGCATGCTTATGCGAGATGTGTACTGTGTAGTTAGAAGATGTGGTGCCTAGTGTTGTGCAGTACTAATAATTAGGAATATAATCTGTAGGCCTGTGACTGTCAACCGTTGTACTACTGTAAGATTGCAAACACACAGTAGCAATGCCACAGTTGTTGCCACTGGCAAACTGTCTCATATCCTTGTAGGTCCCTCTAGTGTGAAAGCAAGGCAGCAGACCCATGCTGGTGAGTGTGTTCTACATTTAATATTGCTAATTAAATGTGCATGTCATAGGTGAGGTGTAGGCCATGTACACGTAACACACCTATGCACAATGCATGCTGTGCATGTTTGCTGTGAGACTATGCACATCCCAGTAATGTGGGTAGCTGCCTAAAACACATACAATACACAGAATTGTGGCAATACTGTAGTGGACATTGGATAGGCAGAGTCGACACACATGCACACAACATAAACAACTTTGTCATACGCACTACACATTAACATGCTACACATGGCGTATTCAGACACCTGCTGTAAGGTCACACTACAGTATCCCAAATGTCATCCACACAGCACACATAATATACCTGAGGGGTAGATGCCTCTCATGTGGCTGTATGACACTCTTCAACACATAACACATTCATATTAGGCAATGCCTCCTATTGGGCACCTTACAAACCCATGTAACAACTGGCTGTGAAATGGTGAATGTAGCCATGATACTGCAATTCTGGTACAGCATGGTATGTGCTGGTCTGGCACACATTAGTAGCCTTGAGTGACCACATGATGCTGCATGATGATGAATCATGGTACTACACCCCATCCAGTTACAGTGACCACAGTACTACACATAGCATTAACTGCTATGCACCTCAATGTTGTGTGTGTGCAAACATATGCACCTATACACAATATGCATAGCAATCACCATTTGTACAAAGTGACACATATATGTCTTGTAATGCTATTGAGTGTATAGGTCACATGACACACACTGTGTATGTGTGATGTTTAACGTTCCAGTTGTGTTGTAGCATGTCATGTCATGGCTGGCACTGGCATGTCCACAATATGTCCTACACTCACCATAACCACAGTACAATGGCTATGTTGAGCAATGGTATTCCATCAAGTATACATGCACCACTCATCCTGTGTGTATACATAGCACAGACACTCTAATCAGAAATGGATATCTATGTGACACACAGATACACATCCAGCCATGGTATGTATACCTGTGAGTGATGGTGCACAGGGCATTGCAGAGCTTTTAATACTTGCACAGCAATGTTGTGTCCATGCACACATTGCATTCCAGGGTGAGGCCAATCACTGAACAACAACACACATGCATCAAAGCCATGTATACTGTTATTAGCAAGGGCTGTCTACACCCACACTGCATTCTGTTGAGACACACACATCCTGCATGCTGACACATGTGATATAACTGTTTGCCTTGTGATACTGTACCCCACCATCACCCGCTATTGAGTATGTCCTGGATTGCTGGTGGTGTGTGTGTGTGTGTGTGTGTGTGTGTGTGTGTGTGTGTGTGTGTCTGTTTTAGTGAGGATTGTATTTGTGTGCATGTGTGCCGACATCATGTACAGGTCGTAAAGTGTGCTTCCTGTCTTCCTCTCACAGGTGCTGACTTTGGGCTGGCTAATTGCAGCAGGGAAACTGATGTCACTGAGCAAAATAGTGATAATAATGATAGGTGTGTTGAGGCACAGGCATGTTTGCCAGGGTCTGTCGTTGGGCCACCAATCAACAGTACACAAGTGTCCACCCCATCCATGCACACACTCATACTGCCAATACATCCATCACCAATGCCCTTAGCTGAGGGACAGCATACAGCCGGCATTGGCCAGGACAGTGTGGTATCCATGGCACATGCATCCTGACACAGCAGCCATACCCAGATGTCTGGAAGGGTACCACATAGGCAGATGTCCAGGGGTTCTTGTCGGAGCACTGCTGCTCATCATGCCACTGGCAGATGTGCCGCAGGTCTTACAACCTCACGCATGTTCCAGGCTGTCATGGAGGCACAGGCACGTATGGAACGGTACACCAGACAGGGACTAAGGGCACAGAGAGCTCATAACACTGCTGTAATTGACAGTATCCATGACCTAGCAGGTGCCATCCGTAATTATACTGAGGTCACTGATAGACGTTGGGGAGAGACATTAGATGTCCTCCGGAATGTCATGTCCATGTGTCAGGACAGTGCGGGACGGTTGAGTCGTCAACGTGGATGTATGCCAGCAATATCAGCAGCGGGCAGTCGCCGCGGATGTCCCTCAAGTCACAGCCGCTCCTGTAGTGCCAGTAGCAGCCCCAGAAATGTCGGAGGTGGGCTGTCCATAGAAAGCCCTAGAAGACCACGTGCACATGGCTCTGGACAGTCCCAGCAGGGACCTGGGTCCAGTGTACATCTATCTACCTCTGGGGATAGTACCCAGTCTGGCTTAGTACCTGATAGTGTCAGTAGCACCCCTGCCAGGCACAGGTACCGTATCCGTGGCCAGAGATGGTGATCTGTAAAGCCTGGCAAGTACAGTCTGTAGCTGTCCCACAAATACCCGTATATGGCAGCCACATGGTGGAACTGTGTGCATGCAGACACATACACACATAAACCTGACACCTAGGGCTAACACATACCCGCACACATTACATCAACATTGACCCATAGCAGTACTCTTGCCCCTCACACACACACACACACACACACACACACACACACACACACACACACACACACACACACACACACACATACATTTCAACTGGATGGCTCACTGTAGGCCTCTGGCAAACCAACAACACACCCTGTGCATATGATGAAACCTGCACCATGTCCTGTCTTCTGTAACATTGATGCAGGAACAGGCTACCATGGTGCTGATGCACAGGGTGACTTTATAGCAGTATAGCAATGTTAGCATGTTGTCAGCAGTAGAGTGTTATGATATGCTTGAAGGTGTAGCTGAGCAGGCATGATGCATTAAAGCTATGATTGTCAATGTAGTATTGTTTACACCAGGGTTAATTCCAATAGTGTATTGTCCACCCATGTGCCACTTGGCTGATGTGTGTGTAGTATTGGCAGCATGTGTTAGAGAGTGGACAGTATGTGTGGGATGTGTGTAGCACAGATTTGCAGGTGTACATTTGTGAACATGGTGGAGGTGCACTGTCTGCAAGTACGTGCATAGTGGACACATGGGCAGGGTGTCATGCCCTGTATTACACAGTAACACTCTATAGTTTCTATGGGTGGCCAGTATGCATTGTACTACACACATTTTGGAACCTGACTACACGTGTGTATGACATGGTTTCACACTGTGCTGTGGGTGATACTGTTTCTATCTGTCATTGCTTTGCATTCTGGTAGTATACATAACTTCAACAGCCTGACCATAACCAATCGTTAGATGATGTCTTGACAACTGACACACAGATGTAGGACACACAGCAACATTTGGATCCTTCAGGTAATATACTATGCCGGTAACCAATGGTATTCACCTGCACCCATTACTGAGACCACTCCTGTTTGGCATATAGCTCTCTTAGGTACAAGCAATCACAGTAGGGATATGTCCGTCCACGTCTGGTAATGCATACTGTGGCCTATAATGCATTCTTCAGATGACACACACATCCTCCACAAGGGTATCATACAGATAGATACCTGTTGTCAAACCCATGCTGTAAAGCTATAAGCCAAACTAAGCATAGTCATCCACCTTTACGGAACATAGTATCCCCACAGTACCACATAGGTAGTAGCCACCAACATGATGAACAGGTAACGATGTGTACATGCAACCAAGTGTTATGTCATCTCTCCTTTGATAATCACATTTCCAAAGGTATATTGAAATCCCTCGGTGGATCACATAAGCAATAAGGGGTCTGCATGCATATCCACAAAGGTTGTTGTACACCTATAATGAATAGTCATCATTGACAGACTTTGCTGCGTTTGAACAGGTCTGACATATACCTCGGCCATAAACCCTCACTCCCGCAAATCAATAGAAACCGTAAAGAGTGTGTGTGACATGGATGACCTAGGCCAGGGATGACTGCAGTGGCTGGCCTTGTCACAAGCATACAGATGTGACCTAAGGCCTGGGAAGCAGCAGCACAGTCTGGCAAAGATGACAGTTGTGTTCTTGGAGAAAGCAGGGTTCCAACACATGCAATAATTGAGGTAACATGTACGTATATGTATTTGCCACACAGCTACCTTACATGTGCAATGCATACTGATATGTCATAAAGTAGTAAAAGCAAAACCCACAACACATTGACCAACAGTTTCACACACATAGAGCACACACACTCTCCAAGTGCAGGATTTAAACCCCTACCTACCTACTTCATGATACTAGAGAAATACATATTAACACGACGCGCTATACACATTACTGGGCGATCTTCTTTCCACAGGTATATTTGTAGGATGGTGACATCATCAGACTTGACAAAGATTAGTATACCAATTTTAAGGTGTTTTACTACTCTCCAAAATGGTTGCTCCTCCCCAAGGAGACCACACACAAACACTTGGCAAGTGCAGGATTCAAACCTTTACCTAACTACTTCCTGACACTAGAGGAGTACGCATTAACACAACACACTACACACATTACTGGGATGTATTTTTTCCACAGGTATATTTGTAGGATGGTGACATCATCAGACTTGACAAATATAAGTATACCACTTGTAAGGTGTTCTACTACTCTACAAAAAGGTTGCTCTCTCCAAGGCAATTGCACACAAACACACACACAGTTGTCAAGTGCAGGATTTAAACGCCTACCTAACTACTTCATGATACTGGGGAACACACATCAACACAATGCGCTATACACATTACTAGATGGTGTTTTTTCCACAGGTATATTTGTAGGATGGTGACATCATCAGACTTGACAAAGATAAGTATACCACTTGTAAGGTGTTCTACTACTCTACAAAAAGGTTGCTCCTTTCCAAGGTAATTACACACAAACACACACAGTTGTTAAGTGCAGGATTCAAATCCCTACCTAACTACTTTATGATATTACAGCAGTACACATTTACACGACACGCTATACACATTACTGTGAGTTATTCTTTCCACAGGTATATTTGTAGGATGGTGACATCATCAGACTATACAAAATGGGTTACATTAGGTGATATTAGGTGGGCTACATAGAAGGAATGTCTAAACACTTTGGCCATGTGATCATCATAGGGGAGTTTACTATCTACCTGTGCCCCTAGGGCCATAATGACTTTCTCCATACATACTGGATTACCACCTATGTGGTAATTTGTGTGCACTTTGTTTTACCCAAAGGTGATGACTATGCATTCTTTGGCATTCAGCTTGAGGGCATTGTTTTGACACCAGGTATCTGTCTCTGTAAGACACTTCTGGAGGATGTCTGTGTCAGCCGTAGAGTCAGTTATGGACCACAGTTTGCAGTCATCTGAAAACCTGTTCAGCCATACACCTCCTGTGCTTGCCTGTACCTCTGAACAGTATCTACTGAACAGGTGAGGTCCCAGGACCAAGACCTGTGGGATGCCATTTGTGATTGGCTTAGAGTCGGACATGGCACCCGCAACTCTGAACATGTGTGTTTGATCTGTGAGCCACTTGGCCACCCATCCTGTGACATAGCTGTTAATGTTCAAGCTGGTACACTTGTCCATGATGACAGAGTGGGGAATGGTGTAGAACGTCCTTAGTGAGGTCCAGGTGGGCTGTGTGGACTACTTTCACCTCCATCTATGTCCTTGGTAACTGAAATAAGTCAACTAGGTTTAGGAGCCAGGATCTGCCTTTAACAAGGCGAAGTTGTGTAGAGTCCAGTGTCTGGAGGTCTCCAATGTCTCAGTTTATGGGTTCCATGACAATTTGCTCAATAGCTTTGTAGACCAGGCTGTGTAGACATATTGGGTAATGGTTTCCAGGTTCTGTTGTGGCACCCTCTTTGTGGAGCTGGATGACTGTTAGTGTATGCCATTCTTTGGGTACATAGCCTGTGGTACGCTTGAGTCTGGACAGTGAATGTAGGTGAGGGTGTAGTTCCTTTTGGGCCTAGTGTAAGACGCAGCCTGGGACACCATCCAGTCCCATTGATGCTGTGTTCTTAGCTTTGGAGAGGGCTGTCTTTACCTGCATGTCCATGACATCTGGGGCTCTGCATCCTTCTGTGATGGACACAGGCCCTTTTGAGGGTGATGGGGGGAGTTTACACTGAACTTGTCCCCCTGGATGTGGGCAATGAAAGTTGGTTCAGTGTATTTCTTTCCATTTTTCAGTAGCTGACAGCGTATTTGGAAGTTGACACCTACATGTCTGGTATAGCTACCGAAGGCTTTGTGGTTGTTATTCTTACATTCCTTGGCTATTTGTCTTTAGAAACTGGCCTTGGATTATTTTATGAGCGATCATTGTTTCTTCCTAATAATGATCAGTGATGCCTTTCCTTTAGTGAAGTTGGCTCTATCATGTGTTCATTTCCTCCTTCTGTTGTCTAGCTTATTTATGGGCAACAACCACCTGATTGTTGTCTTATTTTTGGAGGAGTGCATCTTGGTTTTATTTGTGATGTCCCATTCCATGCATCTCTGTAGATGCTCATAGGATGCACTTGTAAATTATTCTGCAGATTGTATACCATTATCCTATAGCAAGAGGTCTTTGAACATTCCACTTTGGTCTTGGGAAGTGTGCAATTTGCTTTTGAAAATGTCTTCACGGTGGTTTCATTGACTGGGTGGGGGGGTGGGATGTGGATGTCCAGTGTGACTACGCAATGATCTGATATTACCAACGAGGGGTTTATTTCTGTTGTGGAACACTGGTACCCCATGTTGGTGATGATCATGTCCAGTATGTTGTCACCTCTAGTGGGCATGGTGACCAGCTGTTCCAGGGTGTTAGAGCTTTTAAACTCTAGGAAACATTGGGCAAAGGATGTTGTACACAAGTAATTCTCCCACTCAATGTTTGGGTAGTTGTAATCTCCTCATATAATGGTGTTTGATAGGACCTTTATATTTTCCACTGTTCTCCGGAATACTGAGTGAGGTTCCTGAGACAAGGTACATGATCTGTAGTAGGCTACAATCTGATGAGCAGCTTTGCCTAATGTTAGTTGCACTTGCATGGTCCCCAAGGCCTCATGCTGTGCCACTAACCTGAAGGTGTGGGTATCCATAAGGTAAATGGGTACACCCCTTCCTTTTGTATTTCACTCATGGTTTTGGGTCCGAAGGTCAGAGGGATTGTGAGAGTTTTACATGGAGCATGTCCAACAGCTCTGTGTTTGACATAGCTTTGTATGTTAGGCAGTGAACACCTCTGAGTAGGCGATATGCAAGGGAGTACGGATGAAGCATTTTGAGATGGTCTGTGTATGGCATGTATTTCAGGCAGCTAATGCTCTTTGTGAGGTATTGCTGCAGGCTTTCCAGTTGTTGTAGTTGTCTTGTGAGGTACATAGCAAAAGTGGCGTTGTACTCTATTATAGTTCTAGTGAGTGATGAGAAGAGGGGAACAATGTCCTCTTCTATCCTGCATGAGACACATTTTGTGATGAGGTGTGCCACATAGGAGGGTTTCTTGACTACTGTGGGAATGTGATTATCACAGTTGTGTCCACTGTCCTCCTGTGACCCAAGGTCTCTTGTCATACTTTCAGTGTGAAGTATACTACCACCTACGTTACAGTTCTTGGCTACAGAGTTTTTAACAAAGGAGATGACAATGCACATTTTGGCATCGAGCTAGAGCCCATGGCTTTGACAACAGCCATCTGTCTCAGTGAGGCCCTTTTGTAGGATGTCTACATCATTAGTGTTTACAATTATGGCTCCTAGTTTGCAGTCCTCTGGAAACTTCAGCAGCCACAGACCTTCCATGTTAATGTTTACTTCAGGGAAGTAGATACTACACAGCCTGGGAGGTTATCTGGTCCCATGGCTGCTGTGATACTGGCTATGGAGAGTGTTTTTTACCTGTGCAGTCGTGATGACAGCAACTTTGCAGTCTTCCATTATAGAGATGTGCTCTTTCATGGGTGAGAGGGGGGTAAAGTTAACACTGATCCTATCTGCTAGGATGTTGGCAATATCAGTTGGCTCTGTATATTTAGTGCCATTGAACTGTAACTCAGAACAGATCTGAGTGTAACCATGACATGGACATGTCTGTTGGGCAGAGATCTCCTGAGTAGACAGTATGCAACAGAGTACAGATTGGGTTACATTCAGTCTTGTTGCATAGGGCAACTATTTGAGGCCAGTAATCCTCTTGTTAAGGTACTTCAGTGGTCTTTCTGGCTGCTGAATGTGCCTAGTCAGATTCATCGCAAGTGTGTTGTGGTACTCTCTGACGGGTCTGATGACTGCTGAGTAGTGGTAACCTCCTTTGACCTACATGCACAGACCTTGGCAGTTTGTGTGAACACATAGCATGATTTTCTGACCACTTTATAAATGTGTTTCTGGAAGTAGAGATGACTATCCACATTTGTCCATAGATCCCTTATTATCACATCCGTATTTACCCTGTGTGTGTGAGCATGCCCAGTATGACCTTTCAGTATGTTGTTGCCAGACATTTGCTTCATTTCTTTAAGTGTTTGAGCATGCCCAGTATGACCTTTCAGTGTGATGCTGAATGAAATCCACTACATTTGTTGGAGTGTGTGATCATGCCCGGTATAGACATTTATACTATATGTGTGTGGAAAATCAAGTTGTATTTTTACAGCAGGGCTCACTTTGTGTCATAGATCAACAGGGATCATGCTGTGCCTGCACGGCTTCCATGAGACACTTTGCATAGACTTATCAACATTTCTACACGGGGGGGGGGCAGCTATTCTTTGTACATTTCTACCCAGGGGCACACCTGATTGTTACTGTGGGTGTACACAGGATGAGGGTTTCACTTGACACTTATACACATTTACTATGCCTGCACTGTTATGTACGGTACACCATTTCAGTCTGTACTGTTGCCTATCATACTGGCTTGAGGCAGACTACTGTGCTACAGATCCTAGCGTCCAATGTCACGTATATTAGATTGCGACTTCATAGCCTACACAACTCACATCATACCGCCTGGCCTGATGTTCTCTGTCTGCATAGGCCTGTGGGGGAGGTTACCCATATGCCTCTTTAGGGGCATGATACAGCATTTCTTTGTGTTTGCATTAGTGTACAATTGCCCTGCTGTGTCTGTGCCACTGCAATGTTATCATAACTTAGTGGTTCAGTACTGTGACTATAGTGCATAGTATCCTGGGTTTGAGCCCTGTCACTGCTTTTTATTTTCATGCTGGGCAGACCAGACTGCTTAAGGAACAGTAAAGCAAATATGAGCATGTTTACCTGACTTTGCTCAACTTTGCCCGACCTTGCCCAACATTGCTCAACGTTGCCAGACGTTGTGCTAGTCAGCACGGGCAACTATGTTTACATATACTAAATATTGGTAAAAGCTGCATAGCACTGCTTTATATTGCTTAAAACATGGCAATCATGCCTCAGGTGATGCTGCAGGGCTGCCTATGTTGGATGCACATACTACACTCCCTATACATGTTTGGAAACAGGTGGTGTCAAGTTAGGCATCCCTTTTATTTTATGTGCGAGTCAGATAGAGGTATCATTTCCAGGGCTCCTACTGAGCCAGTGTATGTGCTATGCGTTGCCTCTTTGCCAAGGCTAAGGCATACTGGGCACGCCTCCTTCTGCCTACTGGGGCAGGCTCAGGTTGTTCCTCCTCCAAGTCATGCTGTGCCTGTGCAGGCCTTGAAAATGGTGTGGGGCTGTTTGGCCCTGCCCCATGCTGTTCCTGCTGCAGCTGTTTTCGCAGGATCATATTGTGTAGCATGGCACATACCATGACAATTTGGGTACATGTAGTTTGTGAGTACTGCAAGGCTCCACCAGATGTGTCCAGGCACCGGAACCATGACTTGAGCATCCCAAACACATGCTCGATTACATTTCATGTTTGTGCGTGTGCCTCATTATAGTTCTTGTTCAGGTGTGTGTGCATTTCTGATGGGTGTCATCAGCCACGGCTCCAGTGCATATCCAGCATCCCCCACTAGGTGACCGTCAGGGATGTCCCCATTGGCAAATGTCTGGTACAGCTGCATCAGATGCCAGATATGGGAATTGTGGTAGCTTCCAGGGCAGCCAGCACACATATTCAGTATTATGCCCTGGGCATTGCACATGACCTGGCAGTGATGGAGTGGAAGCCCTTGCGGTTGATGTAGGCCCTACCCCGCTCACCGGCTGGTGCTTTGATGTGTACGTGCATGCAGTCAATTGCACTCACTACCTCAGGGTATTCCACTATTTGCTGGAAGAGATGCATATTGCTGGCCAATACCTCATGAGAATTGGGGAAATATACATGATCACCGACATGTGCTGACATGGCATTCAGGAACTGGTGTAGTACCCTGGATGCTGATGCCTGTGAAATCCCCATCATATCACCAGTTGGTCTCTGAAAGGTACCTGTTGCTACTATTCTTAGGCCAACACATACCTTGGTTTCCACTGGGATGGGTTCCCCTTTGTTGGTTCTGTGTGTGAGGCGTGGCCTGCACAGCTCAACAATTTGCTGCAGGAGGTCTCTGTCCACTCTATAGCATTCCACTATCTCCAGCTCATGTAGCCCCTGGTACACTCTTCTCTGTCTCCTCACTGTGGGTTGCTCAGCAGCATTTGCAATGGCACCACCCTCAGCATCTTGCACATGTTGCCTTATAATAGCAATGGCAGCCCTTAACATTTTTTGTCTCAGTTAAGCATTTTAAGTTTTCACTTCTCTTTGTAGCCTGCAGCATTGCAGTGTTTCTGAGAAAAACATGGGGGAATGTTGTTTGCAGAGTTTTAAGTGCTGGGCTGGGCTGGGCTAGTGTACTGCCTGTGTAATTGGCTGATTCTGAATGATTTCACCTGGCAGCTCTGCTAGTTCTCCTTGGTTAACTTCCTATTGCTACTTTTCCTTCTTTTTCCCTTTCTGTTTCACAGGGGGCAGCACCGTGCAAACATGCACACACGAGTGCACATGCATGCACACAGGCTTACACAGGCTTAGGCGGGTTTACATTCACGCACACAGGCTTAGACAGCCTTACACAGGCTTACACAGGCACGCACACAGGCTTAGATGGGTTTACAGGCTCACACACCAAGGGTTCCTTTAGACCCATGAGCAGTACTGGGGGTCCCATTCTTGTGCAGGGCTGCCCTGCTTGCCAGGTATAGGTCTCCCTGTCTCCCCAACTCATCTGAAGTAGCACGTTGTCTATCAACTAACCAGATCCTCATGTCCTCAGGCAAAGTGCTAAGGGCTTGTTCCCTCACCAAAAGGTCTGCCAGCCCTTCAGAAGTGGTAACCTGATATCCATTCACCCACCTATGGAAATAAGTGCTCAGTTCAGCAACATATTCACACACACTTTCATCTGCCTTGCGTCTATGCTCACAAAATGTTTTCCTATATGTTTCAGGTGTTAGCTTAAATAATTCTAACAAGTAATTTTTAACAGCAGTATAATCAAAACATGCAACATCAGACATTTTTGACAAAACAGTTACAGCTTTACCATGGAGTAAGGGGGTCAGGAACCGTACCCAGAGCCTTTGGTCAACACTATACTGTTTGAATACCCTCTCAAACATGAATGAAACAATCAAAATTATCCCCCTCTTTAAATTGCGGAAGAAATTTACTGAACATTTGTGCTTCTGGGGTCCAGTTACTCCCTTCCCCATTACCTCCATGACTCTGGCGAAGAATCAGCATTTCTCTCTCATGCCTCCTCTGCCACTCCTTTTCCTCGGCTTTTATCTCCAAACGCTTGGCCTCCAACTCAAGTGTCTTTAGCTCCAGATGGATTTTTAAGTCCTCTGCAGAAAGGTTGAGGTGTCCATTCTCCGAGGGTATTATATCTCCACTTCCAGTCCAATTGTCCTCCTGGTTGCTGTTTTCTGATGCAGCTGTAAACAAGACTGCAATCAGGTCTGCCTTAGTCAGGTTTCCATGCACCAGTCCCCTAGCCTGGCACATTTCCGCCAGCTGGCTCCTTGTCAGCTTTCCATACTCTTCTGCTGACATGCTATCTGCTCACCCTGACTAACTAAGCTAACAAAAGAAAATAATTGTGATATGAATGCTGAGTATTCACTGTGAGGCTGATTAAGAGTACAAAACACCTTCAAAGCTCACTGTACACAAGTAACAGGAATTAACTCTACCCACAACACTACAAGCCAATTAGCATTTGCCAACCAATTAATATGTCATGGGAATATCCCACCACTGCCACCAATTAATATGTGATGCCCGTACCCTGGCCCAGATATCAAGGAGACTCAATCCTCACCACTAACACCAGTGAGGGGCATCTCATATAGGAGGAAATGATAACAAATGCACACAGTAAAGTGCAATTTCCCTTAAGAGCACACAGAGATCACAGTCAGTCAAGGGTTTGTCGCTCTCTTGCTCTCCAGGTCCCCAATAAGACTCCCCATTGGCACAGCTACAGGGTCCAGATCTCAGCCTGGTGGGCAAGCTAAAACCTCCAGCACCCTCTCTGTCCAACCAGTGCTTCCTGTCCCTGCCCAAGTAGCTCTCACACATACACACACACACACTCTGAGAAGAGTTTATACAACCACACAGACACTCCTGGGAAAGGCTGGCACAGGTTCTCCAGCTGTGCCCCTTTTTCCTAGACTATACGGTAGTATCAGCTGCCACCACCCACTAATATTTATCAGCTACTCAAAGGCCTTTAAAAGGGTGCCCAGTTATTACTGTGCAATATTATTATCCAACTGGGAAGTGTGACTAAACAGTCAAGGCTTATTAGAGTGACTTGCTACAGGACCTTATATACATGCAGTGTACTCTAGAGCTTAAATTATCTCTACACAAAACAGCCACAGTTAAACAGGTTTAAAAATATTTAATAATAAATATTTTAAAACACAAGACAATACTTTTTACTACACAGTGCTAGTCAAGAGGTCAGAGATCACAGAGAAATACTTAAAATAATACAGTAGTACAGTTCTGACATCACAGAAAAACACATGCCCCCGGATTCATGAAGCTCGGCGCAAGGCCGGTGTAAGGCCTGCACCAGCCGTGCAGCATATAAATGGTGTAGTAGCGCCATATGCATATTAATGAATGTGCGCCGCTACCACATCCACGTGCATAGGACACGTGCGCGGGTGCATGGGGCGTTACTAAGCTGCGCCCGGAGGTGTGTCAAGGTCGGCTGGCGATGAGCAACCTAAACTGCTGAATATTATAGCCTGCCTGCAATAGTAATCGCACCTATCAGTATCCGTGGATAATGAAACGTATGCAAAGCATGCAAGACAGTTCCCGGCCACACAAAATGGAGAACCAAACAGAAATGCATGCAACACAGTATGAGTTTCCATCCATGGAACAAATGATATTTAAAATCGTGTGTCCGTAATGTACTGCACTGTCAGTAGTTATACCCAGTGGAAGTGAAGCGCATCATGTCAGCGCACCACCAATACACACGTCTAGCCCCATGGGCATGGTCACAGTGGTAGTGATAGTACACAGCTGGGCAGTTGTGGCTATATAACAACTGTAAAGAAACCTGACAGTCTGAATTGTATACCAAACACACACAAACATATGTATATTAAAATGTGCTATACACATGAACAGGAACGTAACTGTCACATACACATAGGATGCCATATGCGGAACCGGGATATCCAAAAGCAGAACCCATGCATGCAAATGCAATACGCAACAACCCCTGTATAGCACATAACCCGCACCCATGTCCGAATGACCACCAAATCCAGCTACCAGCCTTGCGCATCCGTACACCTACACATAGCGAGTGTTCCCCATATGTAGTAGGAAGTATCGTCCTAGGCAGTGTCAGGATTGCAAATATGTATCCCACGTTTGTAAACATCCCATCACAGGTACGTAAATCCAAATGCCCGCGCGTTAATGTTTCGGCAAAATGTGTGTACATCCCGCGTGGGATAAGTAACCTGTTGAAACCTCAGAGTTGTTTACACGCCACAGTGTCCATTACTGTACACATCTGGACAAAACATGTATGTGTAGTCACGGTACTGTTCAGTTTCTACACAGACATGCCAAACATACTACGCAGGATGGAACAGCTGCCCACCATGCAGGTCACCCCACTAGGGTTGCCACCTGTTCAGATGGCCAAGGTGGGACATCCCTTGTAGAAATGTGAGAATTTGCAGGATAAAACATACCCCCAGCCAGTGCAAAGGACAGAATTACACGTGTATGCCAAGATAAAAGCTCATACCTCTCAACCGTACAGATTTTCGCAGATCGTCCAGATTTTTGCCTCATTTTTTCGGTCTGTTTTTAATAAAATTGTAGTTTTCTGGCAATGTAGTGGCAAATTATTAAAGACTGAAGTTAGAAAATAATGACAGACATCTGAGTTTCAAATTTCATTCAATTCAGAAAGTTCATGAAAATGCTAAACCTGTTATTCTATCAACTTTCTAAGTTTGTAAGAGCAATATTTAAAAATTGTCCCTATTTTTGGGCCTTTGTCCCACTTTTATTTATGGCTTTGTCCAGATTTCTTGCTCTAAGAGGTTGAGAGGTATGATTCCATAGCATTTGAATAGCTTATGATATCCCAAATAATAGTTATGTGTACCAGATACAAAATACCTGTATCATGCAACTAGTAAAGAAAATAAGAAATATATCATTGTGTTAAAATCACAGGACATTTGCCATGTCTTAGGTGTCATCGCAGGACACAACTGTCCAAAGTGGGACCTCCCCTCACAAAGAGGAACAAGTGGTAACCCTACTCCCCACTGAATTATCGACAGTATATATTCAACTCAATCACATACCGACACCACCTCTCAACCTATTACAGCAACAAAACCTGGACAAAGCCTAAAAGGATGGGTGGACAAATAGGGACAGATGTAATTACTGCTCTCACAAGCTTCGAAAGTTCACTGAATAATAGTATGTACATAAGCAGGAAATGTTGTGAAGGATGTGGGGTAGTCCCCAGTATTACAGAGGTCCATACATTTATACTGTAACAAACCGTCACATATGTTGACTGTACTACTGCATACCCATAGTTAATTCATAGTTAAGTCATGTGCAAAATAATAACCCTCGTAAGAATGAATAAAGGAAATAGTCAAATGTGAATGGGAACACCACTCACCGTGGATTATGTATTGTAACCACCCTCACCCACATTATGTATTGCCAACATCATAAGCTGCTGACAGGTGCCCAAACACCTGTGTCTGTAAACACAGATTAAATGTTTAAAATGGACAATCCCTGTCCATGTGCTTTGTCTGACATTTGAACATTGTCAGGGCAGTTCCGTTCACCAGGCGGACAAGCCTAAACCCAGATCACCACATGAACACTCTGACAATTAAAGACCTGTATGTGTCAGGACTATAAGCCTTTGGGTTCTGAATATCCCTGCAGTGATTAAATATGCAGCTTGGGCCAGAGCAGTAGGGAATAGGGAATGTGTAACATGTAGTACCGCATTTTTCCCAGCAGGAGAATGGATGCCTGTGACGTAAGTGAAGCGGTGAGGCATATGTTAATGTAGCTATGTACTATGGGTATGCATATAAATGAGTCAGAACACCAAACGTATAGTGGTTACAGCATCCGGCCAACGTGAATGCAGTCCCGGTTGAACTACGACTACAGCACATATAATGTGAAAGTGTAATGAATGCGTCTGTGCTGTACAGACAGTTAAATATGCAAAGGTGAACGTGTGTTTCGCATACGTCCGTTAACCGGATTACAGATAATTACTGGTACTGTCACAAGTAATAAAGCCCACGTAAGCACAAAGACTTAGTAAACATATGTAACCCACAATAAGGATATGCATGCGCGCCTGCGCGTAACCCACAATAAGGAAATGCAAGTGCGCCTGTGCGTGTGTGATCTGGTCACAGCATAGTAAATGAATGCTGTTTCCCCCACGTTAGTTATACATGGCTCAAACCTGTTGACCTCGTAAAGTATGAAACCGGACAAAGCCATGCAAACTACCGGTACAAATAGGGACAAACCCCAGATATGTGCCAGAACAAACATAGAAAGTGGATAGAATAACGGGTGTGTCAGTAGCATGGATTCTCTGATGGGTATGCAGTCATAACCTGAACTGCTTGCCAGAATTCCCCACCGTAAGTCTCAAATGAAATGCCACTACATTGCCAGATAGACACAGGTTTATGTAAAACACACCAAAGATAAAGGTGCAACCAGCTGTACACTCTGCGACAATCTGTATAGTGGAAAGGTATGGTATGGATATAGATATATGTGTATACACATAATCCACAGACGTAAACTAAAGCAAGTTATGAAATGAGGATTGTACATGTATATATGTATACACAACAGACTTATGTCCCGTAGATATGACATATGTACATAAATAGGCCACGTTATAGCTAATATGGGTAGACAAACAGACATGCACGAAAGGTGAATAAACCGCTGCATTCCAAACCACTGGCCAGAAAGTGACAGTCCAGCAAGTTCTACACTTTAAACATGCAGATAGGTGTCCATTACAGGACTCCAAAAATTGATCCTTACGTAGTGTCAACTGACATTGATGCAAAATAAGTGACCTCAGCAAATACGAAATAGCTGTACATGCAACAGTATGAGGTGCAAGGATGATGATACATGTGTCGATAGAATGTATGACGTACGAACTGATATCCTGAGAGTGGGGAGTGCATATAAGTGTCTCCACACTTCAGTACCGCACACATTAAACATGTGTAATGGGTACTGTAGAGGGTTGTCATGTATGGGAATCATGGGTATGCAGAAATGGGCCTAGGTGTTGTTTGGCAGAGATTTCGTAGGCCCGCCCTGTGGGAGTGATGTGGGTATAGCACACGCCTATATTCTCAATAATGGGGCAAACCATCCACTGGATATTGCGGAAACCATTTTGGCAATATGTAGGGCCCTATATCAATGTCATGTAGGCGATTATCATGGATGGACATGCGTACGATCAAGATGGTACCCATAACTGGCAAACTGTCAGAATAACACAGCTGCACTAAGGCATAGTACATGAAATACAAATAGGGACTATATTAGATATACCCCAGACAAAGTCAGAACGTTGTGTGAATACTGGCGTAGCCATGAATACGGATGTTATGAGTGTTAATAATCATGTAATGGAAATGTCAGTCACTATTATCTACCGCACAGTTCATAATGCCTTGCAAGCAATTTACCAGAAAGGCACATCACTATGACAAATGTAACAAGGGCAAAGGTCAAACGTCAGGGCGTTTACCCATAATGTGTACAGGTTAGGGGTATGAAGGTAACCTGTCCAAAATACATGTACAGAACTAGTGATACTAGGTGGACAGGTGAGAAGAAAGACATCAGGACAAATGAGAAAACATGTACAAGTCATACGCATGTACTCCGACAAATGTGAATGACAACGTATGCCCTGTGAATGTCAATGTGGAAGGTTAATAGACACAAAAGTAATGTGTCCCTCAGGGTGTCATGCAGTGTCACCGTAACAATGTCCAGTCCCCCATACATGTACGTGAGCTCTGCCACTAACGGAAAGCACATATACCGGCGCACACATACGGTACATGATAGACCAATTAGTGTGGATAAGCAGCTGTTGGCCTGTGTGAGGAATACAACTGTCTGGGTGGGTGTGTCCTGCAATATAAATGTAATGGCATGTGGCCTGTGATGCCGCCATACAGTGTGTGTATTGGTGTCAGAAAGTTGATATTTTGTATCAGACACATACTCCGCAACTGTACAGATGTACGCAGAATGTGCAGAGTTCTGCCTCATATGCTTGGTGTGTTCCACGTAACAACAGTAACATTCTGGCACTTTCATGATAACTGAAGACATGAAATAATGAAAAACATGTGATTAAGACACCAAATCCGACACAAAAGCCATACTAATGCAAAACCTATTATTGTGTCAACTATCTACGTTTGTAAGAGCAACATGTCAATACTGCCCCTATGTGCCCCACTATCAGATAAGGCCTTGTCCAGAAATTTGCTCTAGGAGGTGGAGTGGTATGAACAGAAACAGATACATGTGTGAGGAAACAGCAATATCGACTGCAAGATAACGCAGAAGGTATGAAATGCGCTGCAGTAGGACATGCAGTACTGTCCGCAGGTATGTGCTGACATGTCAAATGACACAGCAGTCTACATGAAGAACCTATAGGGCTGTCACCTTTACAAATGATGATAGTGGGACATACCCACAGCCATGCACACAGCACAAATAGACATACACACATCAAAACTAGGCCATGATACATGAAGCCTCTGGCGTGTACGAGTACAGTGAGAGTACAGCAAGGATAGATGTCTGCCAAGATATACAGCAAATGCCTGTAAGGGCGTGTAACACCGCCCGTAACACGGACGTTGCATGGACAATGTTGGGATTTGCAACATACCCCTTTGGTATGTGAAAGCTATGCAAATATGCGATACATGAAACAGTCAGCTGTCCATGCAAGAGCAGAGTTATGGGCAGAAAATAGATTATATATATAGAGAGAGAGATACAGACATACACACACACATGTGGCAGGGCTGGTTATCGAACCTACACATGACTACCCTATCACACTACAGCATGACGCATTTACAGAACACGCTACCGAGATTACTAAACACAGCAGACACACAGGCATTCTACTAGGTGCGTGTCAACATCCGCAAAGACAAAGACGTCAGCAGGATACATCTGTGTTGTGAAGCATCTAAAAGCATAACCTGAGTCCCCAGGCTGACAGGAGCATGCACACACACACATCTGACAGGCCTGGGAATCGAACTTACACCTAACTACCCTATCACACTACAGCATGACGCATTTACAGAACGCGCTACCGAGATTACTGAACACAGCACTCCCAGGGGCATACTTCTAGGTGGGTGACATCATCCACAAAGGCAAAGACGCCGATAGGGAATGTATGCGTTGTGAGGCATCTAAAAGCATTACTGTGTCCCCAGGCAGCTGGAAACACACACACACACTTGGAAGGGCTGGGAGTAGAACATACACCCAACTACTTTAACACACTATAGCATTACGCATTTACAGAACGCGCTACCGAGATTACTGAACACAGCACTCCCAGAGGCATACTTCTAGGTGGGTGACATCATCCGCAAAGGCAAAGACGCCGATAGGGAATGTATGTGTTGTGAGGCATCTAAAAGCATTACTGTGTCCCCAAGCAGCTGGAAACACACACTTGGAAGGGCCGGGAGTTGAACATACACCTAACTACTTTAACACACTATAGCATTCCGCATTTACAGAATGCGCTACCGAGATTACTGAATACAGCACTCCCAGAGGCATACTTCTATGTGGGTGACATCATCCGCAAAGACAAAGACGCCGATAGGGAATGTATGTGTTGTGAGGCATCTAAAAGCATTACTGTGTCCCCAGGCAGCTGGAAACACACACACACACACACACACACTTTGAAGGGCTGGGAGTTGAACATACACCTAACTACTTTAACACACTATAGCATTACGCATTTACAGAACGCGCTACAGAGATTACTAAACACAGCACTCCCAGAGGCATACTTCTAGGTGGGTGACATCATCCGCAAAGGCAAAGATGCCGATAGGGAATGTTTAGAGAGTGATCAGTCCGAAAGCATTTTACTGTCCCAAGGTAGACGTACACAAACACAGCAGTGCTGTCATCGGGCCAACTAAATATCTACGGAGCACTACAACACTAAATAGATACGGGATGCACCACAGACAGTACACCCCTCAAGACAGCAACCAGTGTGTTCAATGTAGGCATCCATTGTGACATTGAAAATGGACATCGGTTGCCTGGATGACCACCATGGCTATACAGGATGTCAATGGCCATGCCCACACGCTTAGTATCACACGTCTGTTTGGAATGTACTGTGTGTCCATCTACACAATGGCGTACTGGGCATGCTCACACACTTAGCAGTTGCAAAGGGCCAACTTGCATGCACACGGAGTCTAATCACGGAAGGGCGCAGTGTGGAATGTACTGTGTATCCATTTACACAACAGCATACTGGGCATGCTCACACACTTACCAGTTGCAAAGGGCCATCTTGCATGCACACGGAGTCTAATCACGGAAGGGCGCAGTCTGGAATGTACTGTGTGTCCATCTACACAACGGCGTACTGGGCATGCTCACACACTTAGCAGTTGCAAAGGGCCATCTTGCATGCACACAGAGTCTAATCACAGAAGGGCACAGTGTGGAATGTACTGTGTGTCCATCTACACAACGGCGTACTGGGCATGCTCACACACTTAGCAGTTGCAAAGGGCCATCTTGCATGCACACGGAGTCTAATCACGGAAGGGCACAGTGTGGAATGTACTGTGTGTCCATCTACACAATGGCGTACTGGGCATGCTCACACACTTAGCAGTTACAAAGGGCCATCTTGCATGCACACGGAGTCTAATCAGTGAAGGGCGCAGTGTGGAATGTACTGTGTGTCCATCTACACAACGGCGTACTGGGCATGCTCACACACTTAGCAGTTGCAAAGGGCCAACTTGCATGCACACGGAGTCTAATTACGGAAGGGCGCAGTGTGGAATGTACTGTGTGTCCATCTACACAACAGCATACTGGGCATGCTCACACACGTAGCAGTAGCAAAGGGCCGTCCTGCATGCAGATGGAGTGTACACACAGAAGGGCACAGTGCAGACGGGCACAGTAAGGTAAATCTGTCCTCAGGCACAGGGCGGTCACACATGCAGTGACCTGTACACACACAGCTGCCATCACAGCTGTCACAGGTGCAGGTCACACACGTGCACACTGCAGTGTATACTGTAGCTGTAAAGTCAGCACCATGTCATCGGTGCAGCACTACACAGCCGTACAGTCCCACAACACCATGTGACACATGACCACTGGGCTGTACAGCGGTGTACACCAGCTGTGCAGAGTACACATGTACCAACAGGGATCCAACAGGTGTTATGCATTGCAATGATACCAGTATACATGAACAGGTTGGCTCAACACATACCACGGCCCTTACACAGCTGTGACACCTGACTGTTGCTGTACACCAATGAACACACGTCTGGATATGTCATACATGTGATTGTGTGGATGTGTGCTTGGACTGCACACACAACACATACATACATAGCCTTTGATGTACCACATGCATAACACTGGCCTAATCAATGCTACACACACGAATGGAAGGCGGGCCCATGTCTGTTGAATGCTCACACTACAGGGGGTAGCAGTGTTGACCGGGACGCATACCCTTGTACTGGTTGCCTGTGACACCCGTGATATCATACCGCAGTCCATGTGTTATGTATGTCAACACACATGTCCAACAATAGCAATGCATACAACCATGGCAACAGGAGACACATGTGACATCTGTACTGTGCATGCAGCAACCATGCATGTGCAGTGGCCGATGTCCGTAACATAGTTGCACCTACCTACGACATGCAGACGCAATGCAGACCCATAATTGACACCTGTATACGGTGACATACAAACAGCACGTATGGAGGGATGTGTGTACATAACGTGGTGAACCACCTGTCTAGATGTATGTGTGCAGGGGGTGGCTCACAGATGTGTCACGCACCATCCTAACATGCCATGTGCAAACAGTATGCTATGTCACTGTTATGTGACGGTGCTGACATAATGCATACACAGCGGTCAGGTGTTAACAACTATATGTCACATGGCACCTGTAACACCTACAACCTCCCGTGTGCATATAGCAGCACATCTGCCAGATATAGCATTGGTACACAGAATGCAATCAATACTGCAGCATGTCTATCAAACGTGTCATCATATGGCAGGTGTATCATTCCCAGCACTGCCATGAGTGTCCGAATGTGTGACCAGAGATGCCACATATCGCGGGGAATATGTCCCAGTTGCTACACATCCCTGTACACCATTGTAGAGATCTGTACATACGTCAGTGTGGGATGCATGATGTCGGGCGGTGTGGTGCATCACACACGTCGGCTGTCTGTATACACATGTGGTCACCACAGTGTGTGTGTGTCTGTATGTATGTCTGGTGCTTGGTGTGAGGGTGTATGCTAATATACGGTGGGAAATGATCACTAGCCCCACGTGGTGACTAACCCGTAATGGTGATGCATTGCACAACCCTGTTGATGCCATAGGTCCCAGCCATACTGGCTACCTGTGCATGTCCCTTCACTGTGACACGTCGTGTGGGTGCCTAGTACTGTGAGGGTGATGACCACACTGGCAAGGGTCGCCAGCTGCACACTATGGGGTGTGCGTTATAGTGGTGTACACCCCGTGAATGCGGCCATGTTCCCGTACTGTTACAGGGTCCTACTGCTGCACAGTGTGGCCTCCAGCTACCAAGTGACACCTCACATCATCATTGGCCAGGCTGCTGTGTACAACCCCTGCACCATGTCACCATACCTGAAATGTGTCCTGCTATGTATGTCACGTCTCTGTCCAGTGTAGCCTGTGGCACCGACCACATGCGTCAGGTGCAGTATATGTGCGGACATCTGTGTCATGTTGGTGTGTCCAACAGTCAGGTTGAGGGTACATGTAGCATGCTGATATTGCCAGATGTGCCTGTGTGTAATCCAGTTACACATGGCGGACTGCAAACACTGCTACCTGTAGGCACATGCAAGTACACCATAGGAGGGAACCAGGGTATCACATCCAACATGGTGCTACAGATGTAACCGAGACACATACCGTGAACACATCACAATGCATGCTGCACCTGCACTACATGGTATGACTGGTGCATGTCGACAGTACACAACCTATGTCACATACACAACTCTCAGTATTCACACACAACCACTGCAACATACACATCCCTCACTATGCATACACAGGTTTCACATACACCTCTCACTATGCTGTTCACCCTGTGCATCAGAATATTTGTGCATAACCCTGCACCAATGGTGTGGATGACAGGGATGTGGCACAGGCTTCATCATATGCACAGGGTGATATGTTTGTCAGGGGCATAGGCTGCACCATTGGATAACATCATGTGTGTGTGTAAGGGCCGGTGAGTTGACTGGACATGTCTGTGCAGAATGCATGTGGATGTTGTGGAGCCCTACAGTTGTGTTTGCTGTGTGCGTGTATGTGTGTACACAGTTCTGCCATTTGTGATGCCTACACGGGGTATTATTGACAGCCCCAGATTGTACAGCGCAGGTTGTACAGCTCACTGTGTCCGTCCACGGCCACGTGACCTGTGCCTGCCTGGGGTTGCACGGGCACTACCAGGTGGAGGTACAGAGTGGCTACTGTCCGACGTCACATGTCCGCTGGAACCGTGTCCCCGCTGAGACCATCCAGGGCCACGTCCACGTGGCCTGCTGTGTCCTGGTGTTGACAGTGCAGCACCAGCTGCACTGCTACTGCTACCGGCACTATGGGAGTGGGCATGTGAGGTGGCATGCTCACGACAACCTACACTAGGTGGTGTTGCTGGCCTACGTCCACGTGGCCTATGCCTCACTCCTACCAGGTGTTCCAGCACAGACAGCTCCCGCTCGTGGATTGCCATGCCTCGGTCAAGGATTCCGACCATTTCACCTAGTCGCCTATCCAGAACATTAGCAATCTGCTGTTGAGCATTTGCCAATGCCCGGATGTTGTCATTTAGGGTATGGATAGCAGCCCTCTGCAGCCTCTGCCCTTCTCTGTTCTGCTGTTCAGCACGTGCCTGTGCCGCCATTACAGTCTGGAATATGTGTCTGGTGATACCAGCTGCTGCGCTCTGTCCTGCAGGTGCATGTCTGCCAGAGGTCCTCCTACGAGCAGCACTGGCCACATGCCTGTGTGGCACATCTGCAGTCATTACACTGACACCATGGTGTGTAGACACACCCTCTGTAGCCACCACACGTTCCTGTTCCACGCCAACAGATGCTGACTGTCCTTCCTCTATGGCCACCGGTGATGCGGTATGTGTTGGCAGCAGAACTGTGTGCAGGGAAGAGGGGGACATAGCTGGAATGGTAACCATTGGCACAGATTCAGCCCCTGACAACCCTGCCTGTACCTCATGCATATGTTCATCACCAGTATTATCTGTGGGGACACTAACATCAGATGGACTGCAGGAGGGTAACGCACATACATCACCTGTGAATGCAAAGAAATACTGGAAAGTACAATAGACACAGACACACACAGACACACACAGACACAGACACACACAGACACACACAGACACATCATGCATGTGATTTGTCAGATGGCATGCAGCATGCCTGCGATACAGCAGAGGGCATGCAGCTCAGACATTAATAGTGTTAGTAAGCATACCTCCCTGGGGTGCACACTACAGCAAGCAGGTGTCATATCAGTAGCCATGCAGTTCACACAATCATGGTAGTATGCATGCATCCCCGTGATACACCTTGTGGCTCAGAACAGGATAACAGTACACATGGCTGACGTGACCTTGACATGTAATCTGCTGACATGTGCATTAACATGCATACATGTTTGACACAATGGTGTCCTGACACATGTACAGCATCATAATGGGCTTCACATTGCAGTGTTGTGTGTATGCCATGCAGATAGAATGCATGTTTAGAAAATGTGCATGAGCATGGGAGGGTAGTGTGAGCCATCTACATTGCTATACAGTGTGAAGTACAGACACTGTGCCATTGCATGGCAACATGAATTGCATGGCAACATGAGGCATGTATGTTGCTGTAGAATGCATAATATGTACACATTGCATAGCCATAACTGCAACACAGTCATGATGTTCGACAGATCGTATAGGGTAGACTTCAGTGACACCTCCAGTAGCTGTGCACAGGCATTTAGGTTGTCCAGTGTACCACATCAACTGTATAATCGGTCAACTAAGGCTATTATTGGACCATGTGTGGACAATGTGCAACAGGGTGTATACACATCCCAAGTACTGTGTGGCTACATGTCTCTGGCCATCCCCCATGGCCATGTGTGCACATGTGTTGGCCAATTGTGTGTGATGGGCATCTTCTCCATATGTCTGTGTTGTCCCATATGACATACACCCATACATGTCAGATATGTCACAATCCACAGGGCTATGCAGACAACGGGTTGTATGTTTGGTATGTGGGGTATAGGTCATGCGATAGTGTGACAATATTGCAGACAGAACACTAGATGTCTGGGACATGTCAGGTGGCACATCACAATGTGTGCACCCAATGCAGGGGCATATGACACAATGGTGACACTTGTGGGCTGCCCATATCACAGCTCACTGTGTGGTACTGTGTGCGTAACACACATGTTGTTCCAATGCATACTACATATGCCTCCATTGTAGAACACCTCCACCGTTGTATGCACAGCTGACCACACATGTCACAATGTCAAGTACTGTGGTATCACATCTGTGTATCATTACGATTGTATATATTGCACATGGGTGGCGTGTGTGAATGAAGGGCGGTGCAACCTCCATATCATGACTGGAACAAACATCAGGTGTGCAAGTGTTAACTGGCCACATGGCAAATAGATCTACACTGTAACATGCCTGATACTGATGACAGTCTCACCTGCAATGAACCCATGTCTGTGCGGCACGCCAGAGGTACCTGTATAGGGGTGACACACCAGTATGAACATTATCCATGAATGTATGACAGCCACAGGTTGCACTGTGCATGTGAACACATTCACCTGTGTAATAGCATATAGTATGCACATGTGTGCATACACAACATAGCATACTGTAGTATGCAGCATGTGTATCCACATACCTGGAATATGTTGTTACTTTACATAATGTACAGTGACACATGCAACTACATGGGATATAATAGCCATATGTGCAGTACTGACTTACCAGGCAACTCCAGGCTCATTGGTTGGGAGACCCCCACCTCCACGATGGCAGCTAGTGTTTCTGGATGCTGTTCCCTGGGTGTCCCCAGACTGGCCAGTAGCTCCTCGGTGTGTGTGAGTGGGGGCTGAGTTGCTGGCCCACCACCTGTTCCACCTTGTTCCCTGGCGATTGCAGTGGCACGCTGTTTTGCATGTCGTATCAGGTCCATGCAGTGTCTGCGCACCTGCTGGTAGGTGCGGTTATGGCCACCCACATCATTCACCCTCCTGCGTAGATCCTGCCACAGGTCATCCCGCTGCTGGGCATGCTGTGGCACATGGCTGAACAACAAATCATAGTTGTCATGGAGCTGTGGGATGAGGACATCATCCTCCTGGTGGGTGTATGCTGGGAGGCATATACGGGGCATTATCTGTAAAACATAATGATGGTGACAGGTCACAGTTTCAGAGATGTACAGAGATACTGCTGCACATACATTTCTATGACATCTACTGCATCTGCACAGTTATCTTTGCAAAGCATCATGACACTGACATGACTGATGTGGTTGTGTCACACATGTCACACCCATTATGCATTGGATATCATCACCATATATGTGTGTCACCTCATTACAGTGTTCATACTCCATGTAAATGCTGTCTTGCTGTGAGCATGTCTATTTGCCTGCTCTTGTGTTCTTACCTATCTGCACATGCCTCGATGTGTCCACGGTACTACTGTTGACCTGGATGCTGTGTATATGTCACATGTCAACACAGACACAGCCGTAATGGACTTGAGCAGTGACAATGCACACATACGCATGGACACCTGTACATGCATTTGTTTTGCCATATACATCTACACAGCACTGTACAACTGTTCAACATCCTGCCATGGATCGCCTGTATTACACATGTGATAGACATGGGACAATGGATAGTCAGACGACATTCGCAGGGATGGTCATCAACCATAGCATGTGCGGGCACGGTTACCACACTGTAACAGACAGCCATTGTGCCACCGCAAGGTGCATCAGTGCCACATTACTGATCCAGTCAGTTGATAGTACATGTACCATGCGGCCATCACACCATGTATGACTGGGATGACATGTGCAGCTTTGATGGACAGGGTTGCATGGTATGGCGGGAGTATGTCACATATATGGCACAGGGATCTGTCCAACCTGTGGCGATCCTAGTATTAGGATGGTGGCTGTCCATGACATATGTCATATAGATCAGGATATGGACATGTAGCATGTCCATCATCATGGTGTAGCAAATGTCCTTCTGCAAGGTAGACAGCATGCTGCATAGTGGAGGTGTGGATTGTGAAGGCTGGTATCGCACATCCATGCATAGCCATTACCCTTACAGGTTGTATGTGATCCAATACTCATCACCACAGTGCTGTATATGCCTGTCCAGTGATCTCCGTGCTCATGGATGGCACCCTGACATGACATGGGTACCTCATATGACTACCTAAGGGGCCTGGTGATGTCACCATGTCGGGGGGTGCACTGCACAGCACCATCCCTTACACAGTGTCCATAATGTTGCCACAGCCTAGGTAGTAGTTTATGGGTACAGGGATGTACACCTAGCGGTGACACTGCTGGTATCATCCATCAGACTGTGCACATATGTCACACACCTCACCCACACAGCCCATTCTGTATGTTGTTCACAACACTGACACAGCTATACTGATAGGTCATGGCCATTCACAGCCTTACATACACAGATGCCTAACATTTGTCTGTGTGGTATGGGCTACAATGACGGTGGGGTACAACACATTAAACCTGTTCTACTGTATCTGGCACTGATGTGCTGTGCACATGTCACTCTTGCACCTTTTGTAGTTGTGAGTCTGTCAACAGGCCACTGGTGGAACACTCCTGTGACATGCAAAGGTATTTGTAATCAAATATCCGTGCTGTCCTGTACATCTGTATTGCTAACATCTACAGTGCTTTCATGGACATGCACACCATACTCAGCAGGGTTATAGTGCGGTGCCACCCTAAATGACTGTCATCACCACTTGTGTGTTGATATTATCCAACACCCTATCTGTATTGTATGGTCATGCTAGACACTTGTCCAGAACATGTGAGCATGTCATGAGCTACTGATTACTATAGCACCCATTCCACACCATTTCCCACAGGTACACTGGCTGTCCTACACTTCCCAGCTTGCTTAAGGTATGACAGCTGTTGTACTCACGTAACGCACATATCCTGTGGGACATGGTTGTATATACAGGCATGTCCAACTGTCACGTACCAGTGCTACTGCCTGTCTATATGAGGGATATGTCATACATGTGGCAATAGAGCAATTGTCTCATGTACACATTCAATGCTCACCTCCCAACATACGGCACTACAGCCTGTGGGGGATGCACGTCTGCAGCCATGCTGGGCCCATAGCTCTCAGGTGTACATCATTACGGGGAACGTACCTCATTTGGGGTTCTAAAAGGTGCATGTTCCTCATGGTTCCACATTGGAAGGGTCTGTCACACATTCATTGTTGTACATAGTTTACCTGCTAGCCATGGCTAAATAGATGGGAATCATATTAATTCATTGGAATATCTGTTTTATATGTAAGGCCAGCCTATTTTAGCCATCATATGCCCTTCCTAGTTGACGCTGTTAGTAAGCCAGTTGTAAGTGATCCACGTTTTGCCTATTTGTCACACGGTATGAGGGCTAATGTTCCTCAGTTTGGGGACAAGAGTCTGACAGCTATGGCTGGGGGTAATGCTGTCACCAACCCTGACTGCACCTGACAGTCATTTGGGGATGTGTAACATTCGCAACACACCCCACCCATCACATAGTCTCACATGATCTACACCACTGGACACACCTACGGGGACAACCTGTGCAGTACGTCTCCATACTCTCTGTAGGCACCAGAGGTAGCCCCCATCATGGCAGACAACATCACCAGCTTATAGCCCACAGACTCATGTGTGCCCACCACATACAGCTAATAGTGAGTTATAACATTCAAAACACACCAGTCATAGCTGACTCTGTAGGGTGTCACACTGCAGTTCCACACAGCAGGCTACACAAGGCATTAGTCGCTTACATCTTGCTGTCAGGTAACTGCTTCTGCAACATAACCTATGCACCCATGCCACACCTCACCAGGTACGATATATCTGTCATTCGCCATGTTAGTGTGACGGCCCTGTGATGCCACTTCACAGACTACGTGTGCAGGGACATGCAATAGCTCAACAGTCTTATAGCCCTGAGGGTGTAGGCCTAGCCCTGGGGAGCATTTTGCATTCGTCCAGACACGATACCACTATACAATGACCGACTGTGTCACTTCAACAGTTGCCTATGCTCCTATTGTCATTCCACAGGCATGTGGTATCTGTCCGCTATGACTGTCCTGGTCAAACACAATGCTGTGGCACAGATGACTTGCACCTGTCAGCCCTGGGAGTACAGCTCACATGTAAGGCTCTTGCTGCTTCTATACTGCCTGTCTTGCACAGTTTCCAATAACTGTCACCGGCAGGGCGGTAACTGGCAGGCGCGACATGGGGTCATGTGACACATTGCTTGCATCTTCCTCTGTGATGCATGCAGGCAAGGCACACCTTATAATGCACCACTCAAACATCTCTGCAGTGACTGGGACCTGCCTCTAGGCTCTGCAGAGCACACCTGCAATGACAGGTTATAGACAGACCATACCTTTCAGGCACATACCCTGGACCGGCACACCCACAGCTGAGGGGTTCCCATATCCCACTATGTTTTGCACACATCCTGGCAAGTTGCTTAGCACAATGCATCAGAGGTGCTCTACGTGCAACTAACTGTGTCCGGGACCGCTATACACATTGTAACAAGCGACAGAGTCAACATCATACCCCACGGGTAACATATCTTCTATGTTGGTATGGTGGACAGTGGGCCTCAGCTACTACTGATGTGTGACTGACACTACCCCACACTTCACTGGGATAGCCACTCATGTACCGACACATCCATGGGTCATACCCTCTGCTCTGCTGGATCAACCCATACACACCACCTCCAAGACCTACATTACCCTTGGCATGAACACTACCACCATGTGACTGGTGTTACACACCTGGGGTTATCCCCTCATTGGTGGATTCCGAACATATGCTAATCGACCTTGTTAGCCACATCCCGGCAACACACCCATCACAGCATACACAGCACATGTGTACTACAACACCTACTACAGACGTCTGCTGACAGCGGTTGTTAACATCATGACACCCGTGCAGATGGACAATGCACATACAAATGCTGACACATACCCCAGTGCACTTAATTAGCATGTACACAACTGCATGGATCATGCTATTCCACACAGCGCCATGATGGTACACACCAGATAACAGACGCCACTCTGGTGGTCATGTTCCACAGACATATGATGTACAACAACAGGTGTAGGCTGTTGCACAGTGGTGTACATTCCCATGTGTGGGGTGGCTCACTGGTCAGCCATGGTGGGGCCACAGGGTCCCTCATCACATACTCCAAGACTAGCTACGTAAACATGACTGCCACACATTCCGGGGGTGTACCACCAGGCATTATGGTGGTATGTCAGTATTCGATGGCAACACCCACATCTGCTGTCACATACAACAGTCACTCAGGAACATTGCAGACCCAGGTATTGTTGGCAACATGCTGGAGGATGGATTCAATGCTGACAGTACACCCTCTCACTCACTACAGGGCCAATCCATACATGAACATTGTGGTGTCCCTGTGCTCACACCTACACAGTACTGACCTACACTCTATATGTCCTGGGACACTGGCCCCATGTCACCTTCCAACATCCCAGGCTGTGATGTCCACCAACCTCTGAATTACATGTCTCCCCACTAGGCCACCATATTCAGTGATAGCCTTGTTTCAGACATTGTAGCCCCTGAATGGCACACAGCAGCATTTATCACACTACACACAGGTGGCACCGCATGGCACGAGTGGGACTATAGTCCTACACACCTGACGGGACTGTTCTGCATGGCTATGGGGCACATCATCAAGGACGTCATTCTCAGAGACATTGTTGGGCTCCCGTCCTTTGCTGCCAACCGGGTTGGGCTTGTAAGGCCAGAGCATGGCCCCTACACATGGTGGACTCCTTTCATACAGTTACCAGGGCAGTTGCTGATGGTACGGGAGTCCACACATCCTACATTGTCCTCTCATTGCCTTTCAGCACCATTCCCCATTCTGGTATTGACAACATACACATCCACCTGCACATCGTACCCTGTGTCTCAGGATGTTATGCTATGTGGCTCATGGACAGGACACACAGTGAGGCCAGCATACCATAGTACCTACTACATGTCAGGTACATTTGGCATACCACGGTCCTCAGTCATAGGGCCCCTCATGTTCAGTATATGCTTCCCTGCGGAACAGGCTGGCACAGGGGACTTTCCCTGCCTAGCCTTCAAACCCCTACATACCAAGTGCCATGATTGCTCCACCAGCTGATACTGACTCCAACCATGCGGGTGTCGCTGTGACAGATACATAATCTGACTATTATGGCATCAAGCTGTATGACACAAGGTGCATGCACATCACCTTTGCATTACACCATTCACCCACTGACTATCACATGGCTGGTAGTCCCCTACATACATATCATATTGTACATGTTTGCAGTACACACATATGTCGCACCCACACCTGTGGTTACCGTATTGCCACTGTGGTGTGGATATCCTTATACGTGGCCACACCTATCTGTACTGGGTGTGTAACTGGTACATAGGCACCCATTGTACCTCTGAACTCAAGACATCTACACACATTCAAGGGTACACCACCCCATTTAGGGTGTACCTTACACAACAGCTACAGCCTTACATGCCACAAAATTAACATACCATCACGTTTCGGTTTACATATGCGGCTGCACTACGGACACCACATCTGTACACATTTGCATTCTACATACTCAGGGTGACCTCGGCTGAACAGACAGGGACCATGTCCACAACATTATTGATGGATATACTCCTCATACACAACATAAGCAAAGGCCACTGTGAGCAACATGCTCATGGATATGTGCACACACGCCACAATGAGTGGGATGTGCTTCTGGGTTACATTCCCATACCGGACACTCACCATGCTGTGGAAAATAAGTCCTATGTACATCACGCAGGGACACTCAGTAGTACTGTTCATGTGATACCTCCCTTGGTGGTTGGGAGACACATGTAGGCCTGGGATCACTGCAGTGGCTGTACTGTGCAGTGGTGCAGGTGACACCTGGCTCTGCTCTTCACAGAACACTACCCTGGAGAGGTGCCACTAGTGTGAACACTGTAGTTGTGCTTACACATGGACTTGCCAGACTGCATAGTACCCCACTATGCACCTGTGCAGCTATTACATGTCTTTTGTGCATGGTTACTTGGTAGCCCTTCCATTTAGATTAGCTATCATGCTATTACTATGTCCCATACCTACAGGCCATATGTATCCTGTTATTGTACATACCAATAGATGATACCTGTGGTATGCATGATATGCCTGTTATGCTGTGTAGAATATCTGTCATATCTACCTATAATACTATACATTACACATATTTCACATAGTATCCCATAATGCAAAGCATACTTGCTCAGCAGGACCACCTTACATATATCATTAACATTATATGCCCATACACATGCGTGCTGTGACAGTATATCAACATATACTATCCCCTGCTATGGCACGTCCTTGTTGAACATACCCTACCACTGACGGTGGGTTGTATGGCATTGTTCTGTTTAATGGCCTCATGTAGCATCCCTTGTGGTGTCTGTGCTGTGTACCTTGTGTCCCACTGCTGGACGCACAGATTCTACAAGCGTTAGTATGCTCAGGAAGACATCACTACATAAATACCTTTCCCCACTTTATGCATTGCGGACACGTTTAATTAATGCAAAACAGTCTATACATACAGTAAAAATAATTAATACAGATCATGCTATACATAACCTTACATATCGGGCATTCTACATACCTTGTTGTTGTTACGGCGTTTCGTTTCTATCTCCCTCACAGTGTTTCAACTGTTATTCGGTATGAGCATACGGTTTAAATGTCTGGCAAGTCATCCTTATATACGTCGATACCTGAAACGTGGATTCTTCCCGCCAATTGGTGTTCCTGAGTGACTAATTACTTGCATATCAGCTGTGCAGCTACTCCATTCACCAATTACGTGGCGACAGTGGGGTATAATTGGTTTCTCCACTTGGGCATTGCCTATTTGCCCTACCTTTGGGGAGACGGTCTGTATTGTGTTTTGTTATGTGTAACTGCAACTGCTATGCATGGAGACAAGTATAGTTTGGATTCATGTCCCCCGTGGATTGTGTGTGACAGGTAGAGTCTTTGGTTCAACATGTGGGTGTACCTGTCATCCCGACGTCTGATAACGGAGTATTGCAATCAAAACCTGTAACATGGCTGTTTGTTCCATTATACAACGCCTGCAATTTTGCATGTCACCTTTAATTGTGTCTCTCACATGGTATGTTGAGGGTTCTACAGATGTAATTGACTGACTGGATGTTTGTGCTGCTATTACAGTTTGTATTGCTTTAGTTTCTAGTGTGGGGGATGTCGGTGGTTGTACGTAACATATACGGTTTGTGGGCCTTGCATTTCTACATAATCCATATATATGTGTGTGGGCTCCATCCCTAATTAGAGAGCTATCAGTTAGTAGACTTATGTTACAGGATTGTACGTTGGGCCGTTGTTAATTGGTTTCTATATTGTCTGCAGGTGGGCTTGCTACTTGTATACCTTCGTAATTGCAGCGATATATCAGGGGATATGTGTAAGTGACAGCTATCCCTTGTATTTCTGTCCCAGATATTTGCAGTCATTGTGGTTGTGTTAAAAGAGCCTGTTTGCCATGGGTTGCCACCTTTTCATATGGTCATTGTTGGACACTTATGGACACAAAGCGGTGTTTACAGGCCAACACGTAGTCACGGTCAGTACACAGGTAGCACATACTTTTATCCTCACTACATACCTATTGTTGTGTGACTTTGGCTACTTATCATATTGCATATAACATTTAAGTTTCTTACATACAGGCATAACTATTAAATAAGACTGTTACATTATATATGGGACATATTTATGTCGTACCATCTCGGACATTTGCCCTTTGTACTGTTTTATGTCAGGACACACCTGCCCAGGGTGGGGCTGTCCCTCCTACTGTGGTACAGGTAGTAACCGTATGCCTACGGCTAGCTATACCCACACCTACCATACTGATCTGCCTCTGACTTGGCACCAACATACACATGTTGCGGACACACACACACATTACAGTCACACAGAAATGCACACGGCACCCTCAACGCAGACTTACACAGACTACGGCACTCACAGACACAGTTGAACATAGTAATTACGTGGACCGCGACACCGGCAGCGGTGACTAACTGTCCCTTCATATCATCATACTATTACTCGCGGATGTACTGTTCCGGTACTGTGTTCTATCGGTCTTTCAGCCTCGTGGTTACGCATGTCGGTATGTTACACATTCCATGGTTGGCGGTATCCTATTTATTTGTACCTCCAAGATGTTATGAATGTCGTTGAACTATCTATTATATTTGCAGATATCGCTGAATCCACCTATATCACCATATATCCCTCTATTGCCCTTTCTATCTGTATTATATATATGCATATGTGTACATATATATATATATATATATATATATATATATATATATATAGATATATATATATATATATATATATATATATATATATATATATAGATATATATATCTGGCGGGGAACGTGACAGGCACACAGCACCACCATATGCTGTAAGACTCATGTACTGTTCAGGTGTTGGCATTCCGTGTTCCACTGGCTGTTGTGTTTACAATGTTTGAGGGCTGCCTATGTAGGAGTCACACATTGAGCCACTTATACATTACAATTTACAGGTGGTCATGTTTGTGTGCCATCCATTTTACTGTGTGTGCAGGTGGAGAGGTGTCAGTCCGTAGGGGCCTACATGGTCAGTGTATGTGCTATACGTTCCCTCTTTGCCAAGGCGTAGGCATATTGGGCACGCCTCTGTCTGCCTACTGGGGCTGGCACAGTGTGTTCATGGTCTGAATCCCTCTGTGCCTGTACTGGCCTTGGCAACTGCGGTGGGCTATGAGGGCCTTCACCATTTTGTCCCTGCTGCAGCTGCTTCCGCAGGATCATATTATGTAGCATGGCACATACTATGATGATGTGGGCACACGTGCCTGGAGAGTACTGCAAGGCTCCACCGTGATTTAAGCATCCCGAACACACTCTCTATGATGATTCTGGTTTGTGCGTGTGCCTCATTATGGCGTTCTTGCATGGGTGTGTGTGCATTTCTGATGGGAGTCATCATCCACGGCTCCAGTGCATAGCCAGCATCCCCCATGAGATGGCCATGTGGGATGTCCCCCCTGACAAATACCTGATACAGCTGTGAGGCATGCCAGATATGGGAGTCATGGTAGCTTCCAGGGCTGCCAGCACACACATCCATGATAATGCCCTGGGCATTGCACATGACCTGGCAGTTGATGGAGTGGAATCCCTTGCGGTTTATGTAGCGCCTACCCTGCTCACCGGGTGGTGACTTGATTTGTATATGCGTGCAGTTTATCGCACCCAGTACCTCTGGGTATTGTGCCACATGGTGGAAGTGGCGCATATTGCTGGCCAACTCCTCCTGAGTTCTGGGGAAGTATATCTGCTCAATGGCATGTGGTAACATGGCATCCAGGAACTGGTGTAGTACCCTGGATGCTGATGCCTGTGAGATACCCATTATATCTCCAGTTGGCCTTTGAAAGGTACCTGTGGCCAGTATTCGCAGGCTTACACATACCTTCGTTTCCACTGGTATGGGTTCCCCTCTGTTGTTTCTGGTTCTCAGGCGTGGCCGGCACAGCTCCACTATTTGCTGTAAGATTTCCCTGTCCACCCTGTAATGCTCTACTATCTCCAGGTCATGTAGCCCCCGGTAGGTTACCCTTGGTCTGAACACTCTCCTTCTCCTCCGAGGTCTGCGGTGGTTGTCGGCATCATCCTCCACGACACCGTCGGTCTCTAACACGTGCTGATGAATCACAGCTATGGCAGCTCCCAACATGTACATTTTAAAAGTTCCTCTTGTGTTTACACCTATGGTGCGGTGTTTGGGAATACACAGGTGTGTGTTGGGTGCTTTCACACTTTATACTATTGTGCTGTGAACACCGATGATGTCATAGGGTGTGTATCGTTCGTAGCTACGGGTTATGTTATGTGTTTTACTGCCGGAACTACTATTGTGGTGCCTTTGGTGTTGGATTACATTTGCCTGCCGTGGATTACCTCTTGACCTTCCCTTTACATTTCTGCGTGTTGCACCTACCATTTTCTGGCGTGCATCCTGCAGCCTACTTTCATTTGTACTTTCCTGGACCTAGCGATCTTGCGTTATGTGTGCTACTGCCGGTCTGCTGTCGATTTGCTTTGCTCTGCTGTGTCAGGTCTCCTATCTTTGCAATCCAATACCTCCCCTCCTTTCTTTGCATTCACATGCCTCCCCTATCCAGTTTTGCAGGTTTCTCCAAGCGGACTTGTCAGCTGCCGTCGATTGGCCTTCGTGGGTTGATTAGTGTTGATTGCTCATTAGTACTCCAATTACCCTACTTCCGCATTTCCTTCTTTTCTTCCCCTGACCTTCCTGTTTCTGCTATTGTTTGTGGCACATGCATCCGATTACTGGGTTTTGGGCACGTTTTCATCCTTGTACACATGCACTTTTGGGCACCATGTGTGCTCTCAGCTAAACGATTCCTCCCCACCCCTATCCTGCAGCTTTGCTTAGCAATGGACAGGCCAGATTTGCAATGCTCCAATGTGCTTAGTGCTATGGTGGCACACCCCTCTGCTGATGTCATGTATCTCCTCTGAGCCACTCCTCGGTGTTATACCGCTGCGCAGTATGGTACAACCTTCCTCCGGCGGGACATTAGCGATTCAGTATTATCTGCCTCATTTGCATGGCATTGACTACTAATTCATAGTTACTGCGCCGAACACTATCGCAAGCCCTTAGCAACCCTTGCACCTTGGTTATGGTGTTCCATGCCTACCATTGTGTGTTATGCTGTAAACCTGATTTCTATTACGTTGCGATTTTATGACAGTTTTATATTATTTCTTTATGTCACAGCTTCCGCACACATGCCCTGAGGTTCTGCTGTGCGTTACTGTGGACATGACATTAAATGTTGTTATTTACGTGTTGTGCATCTTTTCTTATGCCATTGGCTGTGTATTTCACCATTGGCATACATTAACATTGTGATACCTGGGTCTGGCCCTCTTCCATAGCTCCGATGTTCTGTTTGGGGAAATGTAAACCGTGCTTTTTGGTTTACATTTTCGTGGGCTTACGCTACGCCTGCACCACTTCATGAATCACTATATGCCTTCATTTGCATGGTGCAACACTGCACATGGGGTGATTTGCATACCTACAGCGGGGACTGTGCAGATCTGATGTATGCCGGTAGTGCACTTGGAATTGGATCGTACCTGAATCGCTCGGTGGCCATATTTGGCGTTATAACGCCTACGCTATGCATGCGCCTGGCGCAAGCTTCATGAATCCCGGGGATAGACTAATCTTTCTAGTTTCTAGCTATTTCTAAGAGGAAACACAAGTCTAAGATAAACTTACATATAGAGCAAGACAATGCTGGTGTTGGATGGTCAAGACAAAAATGCTTAATGCTCTCTGATTCTCTCTGTTTTAAAATCACATTCCTGGTACACATTACATCATTCTTCACATTTCCCTGGGTTCCCAGGCTAACAGAAACTACATTTTACAAATTCCCCTTTTTAAAGGTTAAGGCCCTCAAAACCCCCCCAGGTCAAAAACCCAAAAAAGCAATAAAAAGGGCATTTTAAAAAAAGCAATTTTGCCCCCAAAAAAAAAAAA